>NC_091951.1:81689536-82024628 GCF_031021105.1 Erythrolamprus reginae
ACTTTCACTGTTTATGGAGATCCGGTTTAGGATCCCTTCTCTGTTTCCTTCTTTTCTTCCTCTTCCCAAATCCAGGTCTAAATTTCATCCATAACTTTTTTTTTTCAGTCTGAAATAGATTTTAGATAAATTCTCCCATTAGACCTTAAAAATTGTCCACAGTCTGAAAACTTTTGTTGTGCATATCCGGGCTCAAGTACATTTAAGATTCTTCCTCCAAAACTGTCACTCAGCAAGAATCCTTGCCTTATATTTCCAGCTCCTGGTTAGTCTATAATTTTTATCATTTCCACAGTAATCTATTTATCTTTCTGGGTATACATAATGATTGTATATATGACAATCATTCAAGTGTTACATAATCACAGGAGGCATTGGTGGGAAAATGTGCCGTTTCAAAACATCATTTTTAGAACCTGAGACTGAGGGGTGCTTTTAGAATGTCTTCAGAATTTTCCAAGCAATCAATAGTAGTATTGCAAAATAATTTGTTGGAGCTCTCCTGATAAAATTTGTCTGCTCTGATCTGACTGAAATGTACCCTCTAGAAACTGGGATGGGGGTGGGAACAACATGTATCAATAAATATTTTACATTTCTATTTTAACAAAAAAAACAAACCTGTAGACCAGGGGTCCCCAAACTTGGCAACTTTAAGACTTGTCGACTTCAACTCCCAGAATACACTACAGACCTTTGCTGTAGATATTCCACTCTTTTCTTATAAGATTAAAAGATTAAAAAACCAATACCAGAAAGTCTGCACCTATGTTTGGCAGGTTTTAAATCTTAAAAATTCTTCAGCGCTAGCAAACGTTAGCCAATTCTATTCAAAGTAATAATACAAAGAAAACTGAATGTGAAAAGCAAAACATTGAATTCCTGCAACTCATTTTGGATTCAGCCCCAAGTTTGATTGGGCAGCTTAAAAATCTGTCCAAGCTAAATTAGCCTACATTCTGAATTGCTTAATCAAACTTCAGATCTGACCTTGTGTTGAAAACATTTTGTAATCAGTAACCTAAGAACCCATGAGCAAGACTTCAAGTATACCCTTCAAGTACTTCAGAATTTGCATTAGAGAAGAGCTATTCCATGTGTAAACAAGTTGTGTTAACTTGCCAGGACTATGTTCTTTTACAGCAATGTGTCATTGGTCCCTTGTTATTCTCCAACTAATTCTGGAATGTGTAGGAACCAGACAAAAATCCAGAAAAGAGAATGGAAATACATTAGAAATATAAATATTAAAATTATTTTAAAATAATACGTTAAAAATACAGTTTTTACAGCTATGAAAAATTATAGGGAAGAAAAATGTAATTAATCCAAAGCAGTTACCTTTCTCGTCATTTTTAGAAACTGTCATCTTAGCATTGGGTAAAGTTTAGAGCTATCAGAATGGTTTCAGAGTAAATACCCATCATTACTAAGAATTCTGATCTTACAAATAGTCCTCAATTTATGATAATTCATTTGGCAGCCGTTCAAAGTTATCGTGGTTATAGGTTGAGTGCCACCTGCATAAAATGGCCTCTGAATGAATCCAATGTTGTTGAGTTGATCCCAGGAATGTTCAGAGGGAAAGTCATAAATTCTTCATTCAGTGTTTCAGGTCTGCATCTATAAAGGTTGAAGTCTAGGGGGAAACTAGAAGGCATGATGAAGATGTAGTGCTCCACACACATGTATTTTACCTTGAATGTTCAAAGAAGGTTTTCATGTACAACCAAGAGATATAAATATGTGACACTTCCAAAAGGAAAACAAATCACACACCAATCACTGTACAGTGATACTTCTATTTATGAACTTAATTTGTTCCGTGACCAGGTTCTTAAATAGAAAAGTTTGTAAGAAGCAATTTTTCCCATAGGAATCAATGTAAAAGGAAATAATGCATGCGATTGGGGAAACCACAGGGAGGGTGGAGGCACTGTTTCCACCCAGGAGATTCCTAGAGAGGCTCCAGGGAGGCTTCTCCCAGTCTTTTCTGGCCCTGTTTCCTCCCAGGAGATTCCTAGAAAGGCCCCACGGAGGCTTCTCCCTGCCTTTTCCGGTTACAGTTTCAGAGGTTTGTGTTATGTCTGAATGAGAAAAATAAGCGAGTTGCTGATTGGCTCAGACACGACTAGCCTGAAATACCGCCAAAACTAAACGGCTGTCTAAAATAGTTTCCGCGTTAAAAAAGGTATAAGGATTTGGACTCATTGAGAGGTTGTTGATTGATATATTCCTGGCTATGAATAAATCGTTCTACAATTGAAGCTGTCTCCAGTGCACTAATTTTACAGTGGTGACGAGGAGGTTGAACTCCCGCCGAGCAACGTGAACTTGGTTATGGCTCAGGCACCCGCTTTCTACAATCCTGATACGGAGCCATGGACATTGTATATGTCTAAATTCCGCATATTCTTGCAAACCAGCAATCTCCATGATGCAGAAGACGACAGGAAATGAGCAATATTCATAAATTACTGTGGCCCTACAATCTACAGCTTGGCTACCACCTTGGTCGACCCAGACACCATAGAAACAGTCGCTTGGTCCACCCTACAAACCAAATTGGCTGCTCATTTCCAACCTACAACTCCAGTGCGTGTACACCGCCACCAGTTCGCGCTCGTGTGACAAGCCGAAGATGAATCCACAAACGACTTCACTACCCATCTCTGCGCCATCCTGGCCAAGTGCAAATTTAAGGATCCGGAAGATCAACTCGTCGACCGATTGATTTTCGGCATGAGTAACATCACCCTACAGAAAAAGTACCTTGTAGATGAAGACGCCACTCTTCAAGGTGTCCTCAAAGCAGCCAAAACCTCCGAGATTTCTGACACCTTGGTGGCCAAAATCAAGCGTTCTGCCCCCACTGTCAACCACCTACCAGATGACATCGATTGGCCATCGGATGTTGCTGACAACCAACAACACGACCCACAACCCGCCAAGGACTCCTGCCTCCAAATTCGCTGGACCACCGACCATGACTCCCGTGAACCACGCCAGCCTCTTAAGTGCATTGGTTGCAATAGCAACCATCCCTGTTTTCGCTGCCGATTCTGAGACGCCTATTGCCATCGCTGTCAAAAGAAAGGCCACATTGCCGAAGATTGCCGTGCAGCTCTGCCCATCGATTCCCAGGCACTAAGCCCTCGGCCCTTTTCCGCCTCGAGGAACTACAAGCCACCGTCCTACCGCGCCTACCCCAGGCCGTCCACTGGAACAAGACCCTTCAACCGCGGAGGTAACTGCCCCTCTTCCATTAACTCTAACTCTTCTTTAACTCAGGACAAAATATTTGTTTCGCTCCTCATCAATAATTTGCCATGTGAAATGGAAATGGACACCGGCTCTAAGCATTCTATTATGCCTCGGCAAAAGTTTAGACTCTATATGCCACATGTTCAAATGTCAAATTTGACCCCTTGGAACGCTGGGTTAACCAGAAACGTTTGTAAGCAGAGGCGTTCTTAGGTAGAGGTACCACTGTATTTTAATGCTTTTTTCCCCCTTCTGAACTTCATTTGATTCCATTTAGCTTCTTAGTTAACTTTAATAAAATCTCTAATGTTTCTCCCAATGCAGTTGCATGACAAGATCAAGACTGTAAATTTTCCATTCCTTATGTAATTCAACACCTTGAAGAATTTTAAAAAAAACCTAAATGAAACAAAGAATGATGAATGGTGTGCCTAGATTTTTTCAAAGCAAAATTGTGTTACGGTAAAAGGACAGCATGCTGTGCTCAAAGAAAAGAGTAAGTGAACTTCTGGAAACTTTAAATGACAGTTATTGCTCAAGTCATGTTCTTAAAACATTTCAGAAAGGGGGGAAAACACACACACAGTATTTTCAAACAGAGCAAGATATTTTTTTAAAAAGGTGAGCTCTCTTTCATTAAGATTTGCAATAGATACAGTAGTCTCTCTGGTTTTACAGAGGATCAGCACAAAATATCTCACAATAGGAATAAGTTAACACATCTTGAAGCCTGCTGTTTCCACAAATCATGTAAAACAATACCTTAGTGGGCTGTTATAGAGGAACACTTATGTCTGAGAGACACTGCAGGAAACGAGTATGCTAATTTATACCCATAAACTCTGCAAACAAATAAAATGATTTATTTACTCTAAATAAATCATTCTTCCCTCACCCAAGGAAACACCAAGGAAGAGACTATATATCTCACAACTTGCTAATTCCTTATTATATTTTAAATTGATCTGGATATAATTATTTATTTGGATGGTTTATTATTAATATAATAACCATTTTGTAACGTGCAATTTTACATGTAAAACTGTGTAACATGTTCCCTCTATTTACAAATCTTGTGTGCAATGTTTTATTCTATATTCTAACACCCATTTTAAAAAAAATAAATCTGGTGTCTGCTTTCTTTTGTAGTACAAAAAAAGATTGCTTATGTATTTTATGAACTATTTCCAAAATCTCTCTCTCTCTCTCTCTCTCTTACTACACATGAAATAAAAAAGTAATTCTAAGATTTGAAATCTGCCCCAAATTCATAAAAATGTTTTGAATAGTATTTGAAACATAGAAACATAGAAGATTGGCGGCAGAAAAAGACTTCATGGGCTATCTAGTCTGCCCTTATACTATTTTCTGTATTTTATCTTAGGATGAATATATGTTTATCCCAGGAATGTTTAAATTCAGTTACTGTGGATTTATCTACCACGTCTGCTGGAAGTTTGTTCAAAGGATCTACTATTCTTTCAGTAAAATATTGTTTTTTCACATTTCTTTTGATCTTTCCCCCAACTAACTTCAGATTGTGTCCCCTTGTTCTTGTGTTCACTTTCCTATTAAAAACACTTCCCTCCTGAACCTTATTTAACCCTTTAACATATTTAAATGTTTTGATCATGTCCCCCCCTTTTCCTTCTGTCCTCCAGACGATACAGTAGTACCTCTAGATACGAGTTTAATTCATTCCAGAAGGGAGCTTGTATGTCGAACAACTCGTATCTGGAACAAATGCCTTTAGCCTTTGTTTTTCCCTGCCGAGATAACCAGAAGCAAGGATTCTTGCGCCACCTAGTGGACGCTTGGCTAGTATCCCGAATTTGAGCTCGGGTCTTGAAAAGAAATTTCTCTCCCCTCGTGGCTTGTATCTTGGAATACTCGTATGTGGAGCAGCTTGTATCTAGAGGTACTACTGTACAGATTGAGTTCATTAAGTCTTTCCTGATACATTTTATGCTTAAGACCTTCCACCATTCTTGTAGCCCGTCTTTGGACCCGTTCAATTTTGTCAATATCTTTTTGTAGGTGAGGTCTCCAGAACTGAACACAGTATTCCAAATGTGGTCTCACCAGCGCTCTATATAGACTATATTTGATAGCCATGACTATAGTTATGACTATATTTGATAGTGAAAATTTTAAAAAGTAACAATTGTACTGCTATTTCTTTAATTATACCAGAATATTTACATCAGGGGTGGGTTCCTCCTGGTTCAGACAGTACACCCAAACCTGTAGAGACCCACTGGTGACGTCACAATGACATCGGTCAGTACTGGTCCGTGGGCATGTCATCTTTGTTTTTGAATTTTTTTGAATATTTTTTTTTAAAAAAATCTTCCTGAGCATGCACAGAAGCTAAGTTCTGGCACTGTGCATGCTGTTGCCATCTTTTTTTGGCTTTGTTTTTAATTTTTTGTTACTGCACATGCATGTGCATGCAAAGTGCGCATGTGCCCGTGTGACGTGCCCCTATGGCGCAGGAGGAACCAAATAGGCAGTGAGATAAGTTGGAAACCACGCCTCATTTACATGCCATATGTCTAAAAAAAGCCACCAAGAGATTGGCAAGCCATACAGAATGACTGACATAATCATAAGGATAGCTAAAGTGAAAATAAATTTGATACAGACTGAAGAAGCTGATATATTATGGGAGATATTTTAGATGTTCTATTGACCAGTGTACAAAATTGAATCATAAAAAATTATTTGATGATTTATAATCAAATAAGTGAAGAGACAGAGGCCATGTGGAGGTTGTGTGCAGCAATCTGCCTACCTCAAATAGGCCTCTCATACCTTCATAATCTCACTCAGTTCACATAGCCAGGATGATGTAGGACACTATCCCTGGATGGTACGTGATTTCATTTAGGTCAGTGTTTCCCAACCTTTTTTGAGCCGCGGCACATTATTCACATTTACAAAATCCTGGGCAACATTGAGCGGGGGGGGGGGGGGGGGGGCGCTAAAAAAGTTTGGACAAAAAACCCTCTCTTCCTCCCTTTCACCCTATTTATCTCTCCCTCCCTCTTTCTTTCCCCCTCTCTCTCCCTCCCTCTTTCTTTCCCCCTCTCTCTCCATCCCTCTTTCTCTCTTTCTTGCTTTCTCTCTTTCTCTTGCATTCTCTCTCTCTTGCTCTCTCTTTTATTCTGTCTTTCTCTCTCCCTTGCCTTCTCTCTCTCCCCCTTGATTTCTCTCTTTCTCTCTCTCTTGCTTTCCTTCCCTCTTTCTCTCTTGCTTTCTCTCTCTCTCTCTTTCTTTCTCTCTCTCTTTCTCTTTCTTGCTTTCTTTCTCTTGCTTTCTCTCTCACACACACTCTTTCTCTTTCTCTCTCTCTTGCTTTCTTTTTCTCTCCCTCTCTTTCTTTCTTTCTTTCTTTCTCTCTTGCTTTCTCTCACACACACTCTTTCTCTCTCTCTCTCTCTTCCTTGCTTTCTCTCTCCCTCTTGATTTCTCTCATGCTTTTACTACTCTCTCTTTCTCTCTTGCTTTCTCTCCTCCTTTTTCTCTCTCTCTCTTTCTCTCTCGTGCACCACACCAGCAACAGAGAGAGAAAGAGAGAGAAAGCTGAGAGAGAGTGGAGGGCGGCTTGCTGGTCCGCGACCCCCTGGATCAGCAGCCCCGCATGGCCCCAGCACGGACTCCGCCGTCGCCTTCGCCTCCGCCTAAGAGGCAGCAGCCACATTCACCCCTTCGCCCTCCCACGTGTCCATGGTGCTCAGCGCCCGGCCACGTGCCGCCTCCGCCTCCCGGTACCCTGCCTGACTGCTACCTGCAGGAACGGGTGGTGGGGTGCCACGAAGGGCGGCGTTTGAAAGCCACCACGGCGCTGTTGTTGTCATCACGGCGCAAAGCCACACAGTCCCGGATTGCTTGCTTCTCTGGCCAGCAAGCCGGCTGCCTGGGAAAGCGGCGCGCTTTTAAAACGCGTGTTTTTCAAATGCGCCGCTTTCCTAGGCAGCAGACTTTGCTTGCCGGAGAAGGGAGCGATTCAGGACTGCGTGGCTTTGCGCCACTTCAAAAATTTCTGCGGGGGGGGCGTTCCTAATGGCTGTGTGGGCGCCCGCCCACGCAGCTTAGAAGCAACAGTGGCCGGTGCCCTCCCACCGGGCCCCAAAAGCTCACGCCATCACCGCTAGGGAAGCTCCAGCCAGGCCGGGCTCGCGGCACACCTGACCATGTCCCGCGGCACACTGGTTGGGAAACACTGATCTAGGTTGTATCAATAGGATGTTCTTAAGGAGTGGCGAAGAGAATTCACCAATAAAAATGCTGTTAACTTTTACCGTTTGCTGCTTGGAAAACTGTATAAAAAGCAATAGGCAGTCAGACATTTTAGCATCCTGCAAAGTTTGATTTATTCTTCCTTTCTTGGTTGATCACTAATAGGGAACTTTCTCTGAATCAAAAGGAAAACAACATGTATAAAAGGAAGAGAGTTCTAGATTGCTGAAAACAACTTAATCCAAACCAGTCAAAATAATTGAAGGTAAGTGGTTCAGCTGTCCTAAGCAGTGATTAGTAAGTAAGCTTCTAAATAGTAACCTTCTAATAAACGTCCAGATATCTAGTTCAGAATGCTTTTTGGATCTACACAGTGAGCAGGGAAATATCGTTTTAGTTGTATAATTACTGTTCCCAAACAAAAGCCACTATTTAATTTCTGAAATTTCTGAAAATTTCTCATCTGGATTACTGCCATACCAAGATATGTGCTTCTGCCTTTAAAAATCCGTAATATGGTTGCTAGGTGTCTGTTTTAATCAGATTATACTGTATATGTTTTCTGTCATCTGCACTAGCAGTTTGTCCATTTCTACTGGATTTTATTTGAAATGCAGGTTTTAACCTATACTGCCATAAATGACTTGGAGGTTAAGTTAGAATATTTATCAGCCTGTATTTTAAACATCAAGTGCCCTTGCAACAAACAAGTAAACAAAGTAAGGGTATGGCCACAGAAATGTTGACCATTTTAATTATGATTCAGTCTGCAGTAGATTGCCTCCAGTTGAGTTAATCTGAGGCATAAAAGATCCTACAATAGGTACCAATAAAAATATTTGAGGACATGTTACAAATTGAGTGCCCCACCCCACAAAAAAAGTGGAAATAATTTTAGTAGGATTGTGAAAACTGTTCAAAGGCAAAGGGACCGACTTGCTGCTTTGAATCAAACGTTTAGATCAAACAGCCAAATCAGTTGAATGCATTAAATCAAATCAGATGGCTTGGAACCAATTTCATGATTTAATGGACTTTTGCACATGTACACACGTATTTTTCTTACCATTAATTCAAATCAAATACCGTATACTTGGCCCTTCAGATTGAATCAACCTTTTGAATCAATTCACTAATCGCAATCAGATCCTGGGTAATTTGCCCATTGCTAGTTTTCAGGATTTTCAAAGCTTTATAGTTATTTTGCTGTAGGTTTCATATTTGATTTTATCATACAGTCTTTCTAATTTGCCTTGCTTTCCTCTAAGAAGCACTAATATTTCATCCTTGCAATGTATGTTTGTGATATACATACAACTACAAAATGTTTAATAGGGCAAATTTAAATATATTCTTCGCTTTTCGTGGGGGATGCGTTCCGAGACCTCCCGCGAAAGTCGAATTTCCGCGAAGTAGAGATGCGGAAGTAAATACACTATTTTTGGCTATGGACAGTATCACAAGCCTTCCCTTAACACTTTAAATTCCTAAATTGCAATTTTCCATTCCCTTAGCAACCATTCAGATTATTGCTCACCATGTTTATTTATCAAAGTTTATTTAAAAAAATATTTATTAAAGGCAGACGAAAGTTTGCCGATGACATATGACGTCATCGGGTGGGAAAAACCGTGGTATAGGGAAAAAAGTATTTTTTAATTAATATTTTTGAAAAACCGTGGTATAGACTTTCCACGAAGTCCGAACCCGCGAAAATCGAGGGAACACTGTATAGCAATTAAAGGTCAGAAAATGTAAGTTACTTAAACCACCGTTCTCTTTAATTGTACGTCTGATGATTTCGATCACTATGGCTAACAGTAACAGAAAAGGAATAATGTTTCTTGCAATGACTACTTATATGCAAAATGAACCACAGCATGGTTGGCTCTGGAATTCTAGGAGCTGAAGTCCACATAGCTTAAAGTTGCCAAGATTGAGAAACTCTGCTACATAGGTTCAAACAAAATACAGCACATATTCAACCACCATATGGGAAAATGTGCACTTGTGTTCACTCAGTCATTCATAAAGAATGCATCAACCTGTGCAGTGAACTTCTTCAAAATGCCAGATAGACTTGAAAGCTTCTCATCAAGCTCCACTTGGTTGGGCAAAAATCTGAATGTTATATTTGTAGGATTAAAAATGAAGAAAATACCTTTTTATCCAACCAACCATTTCCACTCAGGGTTTTGTATCATGCTCATCTTAGCTACCCAACAGTTCCATTTCCTTGATAATAGACCTGATGGTAACAACATAGCTCAATCAAATCTTTCTTTCTGAGGACTGTAATTCTTGATCCATTGAAGCTGTTCACCTTGCCCACACTAAGTGTGCCATTCAAATAAAATTGGATTAGTTCTAGCAACGTTTTTATAGTGTTCAAAGAATATTTGTAGGAATCTTGCATTAAATGCTCTACGGTCAGAGATGTATTAGTATGGACATTTTTGAGACAGTAAAAGCCATGTATGTTAGATGCAATTCTAAGTAGTATATGCATAGAAATACAGTGGTAAATCGTGATACGAACCCCTCGTGATACGAACCCCTCGTGATACAAAGCCGGGTTCAGAAATTTTTTGCCTCTTCTTACGAACTTTTTTCAGCTTACAAACCCACCGCAGATCGCAAAATGGCACTCCTCTGGACGCCGCCGCCCGGCTGTCACCTTCTGAAATAGCTGGGGGGCTTCGGGTTAAGGTTCTGGAGGCCGCCGAGAAGCGCCCGGCTGTTTTTGCAATCGACGGCGGTGTTTTCGGTCGATTTGGAGGCTGGAAAGGAGGAGGGGAATCCCAATAGGGAATTCCATAGGCGGAGCTTTGACATCACGAAGACGTCCTTCTTGGAGCGCCATTTTGTGATTTTTTTTTCCCCCTTTGCATGCATTAATCGCTTTTACATTGTTTCCTATGGGAAACAATGTTTCGTCTTACGAACTTTTTGCCTTACGAACCTACTTCCGGAACCAATTAAGTTCGTAAGACGAGGTATTACTGTATATTCTTAATTAAGAAATATATTTCAGCTAATGCACTGAGGAAATATTAATGCTTTGAAATCTATGCATATATTAATACTAACAAATCATTTTGTTTGTTTAGTTAATGCAGAGAAGGACGCCTCTGACCCTTCAAATATATTCCATTAAATCTTCTAGCAACTCTGAAATTCATTAGTATCTGGAGGGTTACAAATTACTTGCTCTTGAATGTAGCATAGGGGAGAGTGGCAGCTAGCTTAAGAATGATTAGAATCGATATTATATTTTAAGCCCAAAGAATGTGCTGAAAATTAAAAATGACTGCTGCAGAAAAAAATTTATATGGAAAATAATTGATGAATTTTTTTTAGAAATATAAAAGACTGTAGCAAGTCCAAGAAAAGAAACCTGACTGATGAGGCAAATGTATTAAACCTTGCTGTCCTGTAACATTTTGTGATATTGCAAGAAAGTCATGCTGCTGTAATTTATTTCATTTTTCATACTGCCCTTTATTTTCTTCTTATTAAAAGTGAGGAATATCCCTGCCTACAAATTGTACTCAGTGATTTGCAGATCATTTCGCAAAATAAAGGCAGAGTTATATTTTCCTAATATTTTGCAATCATATGTATGCTTAAAAATTATTTTTAGATTTTCTAATGGTGATCCTGGCATTTCGCTGGATCATTGAAAAACTGAACATAAGGGATTCAAGTAGGAAATAGCTGTATCTCTTTGCTTTTAGAATTCTAAGCCAGAATTTCTGAACCTGTGATAGTATGCTTAAAATCTGCAAAACTCTTGTGCAAATAGTACAACGGACAATGTTGCATCTGTCATATGAAGTAAGATTTAATACCAGAAGAACTTTAGGAACATTATCCTTCAAGCTTATTACCATAGCTATTCAAAATTATAATCATGAGAGCAGGGGTGGGCTACTGCCCGGATGGGGGGGGGGGGGACGGGACACAGTGCGGTAGCAAAAATTGAGATCCACCCCAGAGCACCCAATTTGCACTGAAAGATGTTGAAAGAAAATGCATAAACCACGCCCACAGTGTGGTAGTAAAACTTTTGGTAGCCCTTCACTGCATGAGGGAGATCTTACTTGCAACATGCTTTGTCACCATTCAGTTTCATAGCAAATGACTATGAGTGAGACTAGTTTAAAAGGTGAATATAATTTTCAAGAGCCTGATTTTTTTCAGAAAAAGACTAAGATGCTGAATAATTCTCTATAACATAGGGCTTTTTTTCATTAAAATTTGCTCAGCTATGGCTATTTCCTCCATAAAAAATTAGAAACTTTCTTTTTTGTACAATGAGAAGAATAGTCAAAAACTATTTGTAAGAAAAACAGCCAATAAGAAAATATTAAACATTATTAAATACAATTCCCATCAAATTAAGGCTCTTCCCTAACTATAGATGTTTTAAGAAATAATAATACCCACATAAAACCATTCTTGCTTCTATCTAGGTTAAAATAGAAAATGTTACTGCTAAATCTATTCATCCAGACAGTGTCTGTGTTTTATTGTCCACATTTATGGAAAGGAGATAGGAAAGAAGAATGGGGGTGGGGCAAGAGGCTATAGTTCAAAAATAGAGAGAGAGAAAAAATCAAGCTAGCCATATAGACCAAAAGGCCTTCAGACTTCTACAACTGAAATCGGATCCTTCAAGAATAAATTTAAAAATAGAGATTACTGTATTACCATATTTGTTGAGATCCTTGGAAGCTAAAGATAGTGTTCCTAACTGTATGATGGCATTCCACTTTGAGGCATTTGTTGTTATACTTTTATCTCAATTACATTTGTAAATTATACATGAAATTGCAATGGGCACCAAGTGATATGTTGTAGCAGCCACCATTATTATTTGTGAGATCATGAAATGCTATGAGATAGCTCTGGAACACACCATATCAAAGCAGAAGCTGTACACTAATAATACCAGCACATTGCATGGAAACTTTTCTGCACAACATGTATGTTAAATGTACTCAGAGGCTTTTGAGAAGACAATACAATGGGGACCAGTGAAATAATATAGCTGTGTATATAGTTCCTTTATTTCTCTAGAATAAATACTTTTGAATGACTTCTCAGTAATGATTAAGGCTACCAGTCCGTAGAAATTCTGTAGAGATTCATCATAGTCATCCAGGTCATGGCTGTCCCAAAAATTAAGGGTACCCATTTTTTTTCTAAGTCAAAACAAAATGCATCCTTTATTTGCACAAAGCAGTGGTCCACCCTGCCTCCATTTGGTTTAAATTACTCTCATGTTGTGTCTCAATTGTAACTCAGTGGGAGATATGCCTATATAGATAGTCCTTCTCTAATCTAAACAATGTCATGCTCTCCAGTTCATTAGTGGTGACATTGTTAAGCATTTCACTGATCATCATTGTAAAGTAATTTCATGATAGAGAAGCGTGAGGAGTTGGTGATTTCTTCAAGTATGGACTGAAAATAGTTTACCTTTTGAGCCTGAGGAAGCTGGGGAAGGAGGGAACAAGAACAGAAGAGGCCATCAATATATAATGAATATAATATATTTAAGCCACTTTAGCTGCTCAATTAAAAGAAAACACCAAGGTAATAATGAGTAAAGGAGCTAGCATGAGAAATATTTCTACGTTAGTTCAATGCATGACAGTGGGATTATAGGAAGTCAAGATGACTTTTGTCTGTGGCATATCAGTCATGCTGTTTGTGAAAATGCTTTCATGCTATAAGGAAGAATTTTCCCCAAAGAATGGGGAAATGTACATTCACACAATCAATCCATTACAGATCCCCTGAAGCCAGCCTTTTATAAAATCCTGAGGAAAATTCATTCTCATCAATGTATCTTTTAATTTGCTTAGCTGTAACGGTCTCTGGTGTTTAAACACAAGTGCATAGGTGTGACACAAGAATGGTTTTGTCAGTGGAAGCTGTGGAGGCTTAGTATCCTATTATATCCGGCTGTTCTGTTGAAACCACTGAATCCCTTTAAAACGTTTGGCTTTGGCTAGATCATTTTGTTAGTGTACATAATTGAAAAATGATTTCCTCCATTTTAATTGTATCAGGAACACTTAAAAAATCTAAAAATGGAACATTAAGAGCATACTATTACCTAAAAAAGTCATATTAAATTTCATAATGGCTATGAAAAATGGCATTTCTCCATCTTCAACAGAGTAGACTACATAAAGCAATAATCTACTATTCCCTGCTACCAGCCCTGTTGTCTTTAGAAATGAAATGAAACCATGAAAGAGCTGCTATATCATGGATAGAATAAGAATAAATTTACAATATTGTACCGTACAATTTTATTGTGATCTATTACCAGTCATTAGAAATATACATTTACCCGAAGAAGAAAAAATAAATAAACTATTGGACTTTTAAACTGCATTGTAGTTATGATATTTTTGAAAAATTCTTTCCACTGCAATCTGTTATAGAGTAATAGCAGCATGGAGATTCTTAGTCATCCAGGTCATGACTGTCACATGGGTGCTTTTTCAAGAGGGAATTGGACTTTCTGGATTTTCTTTGAAGACGTTTTGCTTCTCATCCAAGAAGCTTCTTGAGTTCATTCTTTGAAAAGTCTTCAAAGAAAAACCAGAAAGTCCAATTCCCTCTTGAAAAAGTACTTTTGGGAAAGTAATAGCAGTAGTATTAGTATAATGTACTGTCTTTATTATAACCTCATTTTAAAACAGTATAGTATAATCTGTAATACATTGTATTAAGGAATCACTCCCTCTTTTAAAAGGACCGTTGTACCTACCTGAACGGTCTTCTCGCTGCACTGGAAGGAGAGTCCAACATGGGTAGTTAACCAATCTTATTGGTAGAGACTGAGTTAATTATTTATATATTAATTAGGTACCGCCCCCTTGTATCCCCCATGAGCTCAGTTTTAAAAACGAAGACAATGTAAGAGGATAACCAATTTTTATTGTCAACTATCCAACAAAAAACAATGTCTTCCCAACTCCGGCGTCCCTGAACTTAAACAGTGCCGGGTGGGTTTGGACTCTCCTTCCAGTGCAGCGAGAAGACCGTTCAGGTAGGTACAACGGTCCTTCTCCACTGCAGCTGGAAGGAGAGTCCAACATGGGATATGCCAAAGATTAAGGCCCATGGGAGGGAGAAGGTCTTGTCAGGGACGTCGTGGAGGCACAAACTCGTTGCAAAACACGCCTTCCAAACGCTGCGTCCGCTGAAGCAAACGAATCCAACTTATAATGTTTAACAAAAGTGGAAGGGGCCGCCCAGGTTGCGGCCTTACAGATATCCTCTATGGATGCTTGCGTGGCCCAGGCAGCTGATGTGGCCGCGCTACGTGTTGAATGACCCGTCAGTCCTGGTGGTGGGGTCTGGTCCTTAGCCTTGTAAGCTTCCAAGATACAATCCTTGAGCCATCGACTAATGGACTTAGAAGACAGGCCTAAACCCATCTTATGTGGCGAAAATGATATGAACAACTGTTCAGATTTCCTGAACGTCTCTGTACGTCTGATGTAGATTTTTAAGGCTCGCCTGACGTCAATTTTGTGCCATCACAATTCAGATGGATGATTTCCATGAGTACAAAAGTCAGGTAGGATCAACTCTTGCTTTCTATGAAACACAGAATTCACCTTTGATATGAAGGTGGGATCCAATCTTAGCACAACTCTGTCTGGATAAAATATACAGAGGTCTGATCTGACTGATAAGGCCGCTATTTCAGACACTCTACGTGCCGATGTGATTGCGACCAGGAAGGCCGTTTTAATAGATAATAGTCGTAGGGAAATGGACCTCAAAGGTTCAAACGGTGGTGTTGTCAAAGCTTTGAGTACCAATGTGAGATCCCATGACGGAAACCTCCGGACTGGCGGGCTGTGTTTGTTTGTAGCTCCTCGTAGAAAGTCCCTCACCCACGGGTGGAAGGCCAAGGAGCGCGCCTCTGGAACTTGTATCATAGTGGCAAGGGCTGCCACCTGCCTTTTTAGGGTATTAGGGGCTAACCCCCGGTCTATCCCATTCTGCAGAAATTCCAACACCGGAATTACCGATGTCTCCTTCGGATTCAGATGACGTTGTTCACAAAACTTACAGAATGCTTGCCAGGTTGCCTGGTAAATTCTTGATGTCGACGGACGTCGTGCTGCCTGCATTGTATCAATGACCTTCTCTGGTAACATTTGTTGCCTCAGCCTGCTCCTCTCAAGTGCCACACGGTTAGATGTAGCCACTGGGGATCCGGGTGTTGCAGGTTCCCTTGACTGAGGGCGATGATCCGGTCCGGAATCCTCCACGGTGATGACACCGATAGTGCCACCAGGTCGGAGAACCATGGGCGTCGAGGCCAATGAGGCGCCACTAATAGCACCTCCGCTCTCTCTGCTAGGATCTTCTCCACCACCCTGGGAATGAGACTGGTGGGGGGAAAAGCATACATCAGACCGGGTGGCCAAGGAGAGAGAAGGGCGTTGGTCCCTTCCGCCCTTGGATCTGGAAAACGCGTGTAGAACCTGGGCAGTTGAGCATTCTGCTGACTGGCAAACAGATCCACTGAGGGAGTGCCGAATCTTTGGGTCATCTGCTGGAAAATGGCGGGATCCAAGCTCCATTCCGATGGATCCAGAATGGTCCTGCTCAGCCAGTCCGCCTGAGTATTGCTGACGCCGGCAATATGCTCGGCCGTCAAGGATGCCAAGTGGGTCTCGGCCCAATCGAAAAGACGGTTGGCTTCCTCCATGAGGCGCTGTGACCTCGTGCCCCCCTGATGGTTGAGATGGGCCCTGGTTGCAACATTGTCTGTCAGGACCCGCACGTGTCTGTCCTGCACTAGCGGGGTAAACGCTTGGAGGGCCAAAAACACCGCCCTCAATTCGAGGAAATTGATGTTGACTGGCTCCAAATCCTTGTCTGACCAGAGGCCTTGGGCCATGTGATGCCCAATGTGTGCGCCCCATCCGAAAAGACTGGCGTCTGTCGTGAGTGTTACTGGACTTTGGAGCCGGAATGGGGAACCTTTGCTTAAGGCTAGCGAAGTCCACCAGCGCAAGGACTCTCTGACTGCCCGTGGGACACGAACCTTTGTGTTGCAATGGCTCCTCCTGGTTCGCTGAGCTGGGAGCAAGAACCACTGCAGATCCCGGATGTGATGTCTTGCCCAGGGAACGATGCCTATGGCTGACACCAATGTCCCCAGGATTTTGGATAGCAATGCCAGGGGAACTCTCCTGTTGTGCTGAATGCTGGAGATCAGTTGCCGAATGGTACGTTGCCTGTCTGGAGAAAGAGATACCGTGTTTGATAAGGTATCTATGACTGCTCCGAGATGAAGCAACCTGGTGGTGGGAGATAGGTGACTTTTCTCCATATTGATCGTGAAACCGTGCGCCTCCAGTGTCTGCATCGTCCTGGCCAAGTCGTTCCTGGCTCCCAATGGCGACCTGGACAAAATGATTATGTCGTCCAGGTAAGCCATCAGTCGGACTGACCTCTGTCGCAGATCTGCCGTCAAAATGTCCAACAGTTTGGTGAAGGTTCGAGGGGCCGAGGAGAGGCCGAATGGCATGGCCCTGTATTGGAAATGCTTCCCCTCGGTGCAGAAGCGAAGGAACCGGCGATGACTGGGATGTATGGGCACGTGAAGGTACGCCTCCTTGAGGTCTATTGAGGTTAATAGATCGTGGGAGCGTATGGAAGATATGATTGTCTGTAAAGAGTGCATTCGAAACCTCCTGTACTTTATGAAAACATTCAGTTGTTTCAAGTTTAATATGAGCCGGCATCCTCCTGAGGCCTTGGGTACTATAAAGATCACGGAATAGAACCCCTTGCCCTCTTCCTGACGGGGGTACCGGCTCGATAGCGTGAATGTCCAATAAATGCTTTATCTCCTCTCGGAGTTGTAGTCTCTTTTGTGAGTCCCGTATTACGGGACAATGAAGGAAACGAGGTGGAGGAGACTGGACAAACTCCAGTCGAAGTCCATGTGAAACGGTGGCTAAGGCCCATTTGTCGGATGATGTGTGTTGCCAGGAGGGACTGTAATGTTGGAGTTTCCCTCCTATTGGCATCCCGGCTGAGTCACTTGGAGCGACGAAAGCCTCTCTGGTTACCGCCTCGAAAGGGCCGTCTCGATTGTTGGTAACCTCGGGGTCTGTCATGGAAGGATCCCCGGTCAGAACGAAAGGCCGGTTGGTTGTATTGGTTGTATTGACCTTGAGCAAAAGGTCGTTGGGCCTGACCCGTACCTGTATTGGCTTCCCATCGGGGGTTCTGGCGCCTTGCGTATGGGGTGGACCTGCGGTCCTGTCTCCTATTGGCCCTGGGGAGCACTTTCTTTTTGTCCCTGTCCTCAATGAGGACCTTCTCCAAACTCTCCCCGAAGAGCATGGATCCCTGGAATGGACTTGAGGCCAGCCGCCACTTAGATTTTAAGTCCGCTGGCCAATTTCTCAGCCAGAGAAGTCGTCGGGACGACATAGTGGTTGCCATGCTCCTAGCCGAGAACTTCGCCGCATGGAGGGTGGCATCTGCCGAGAATTCCGCTGCCGCTCGCAGCTTGCTCAGGTCCTGCCGGAGACGACCGTCCTCTGGCCCGAGCCTGGCCTGCATTTCCTGCAACCACATAATGGATGCTCTATTGATGAAGGATGCCGCGGCAGCCGCTCTGAATCCCCAGCCCGACACCTGATGCGCCTTCCTCAACAATATTTCCGCCTTCCTATCTTCTGGCCTCAGACTGTCGCCAGTTTCTGAGGGCACCAGCGCACTGGAAACCAGAGTCACTACTGGCTGGTCAATTGGCGGAAACTCTAGGAGTTTTTCGACCTCTTCGTCAAAGGTGTAAAACTTCCGTTCAATGTTCGAAGGCCCCTGCGCGGCTGCTGGGTGCTGCCAAGGGCGCTTAACTCCCTCTACAAATATGTGGGAGGCTGGGAAGTGTTCAGTCTCGGGCTGAGCTTCTTTAAGAAGTGCCTCAGAGGTCTTTGTCGTGTCAGTAGGGTCAGTTGTCTTAGGAGCAGCTGCAAGGTTCATCACCTGCTTGGCTTTACAAAGCAAGGTCCTGAAGAGTGCCGGTTTAAACAGTCCTACCGTTGGTGGCGGATCTGGCACTGTCTCGTCCTCTGACCAATCATATTCTCTGTCACTTTCCTCAAATTGTGGTTCCTCCATTAGCGACCCCACGCCAGAAGGGGGCGGTACAGTCCAAGGATTTCTTTCTGGAGCCTGTTGTGGGGGCCTAACGCTTTGTTGCGCCCCCGTAGCAATGCCCTGTGAGTAAACGTTGGCGATGATTTCCTGAAGATCAGGGGTCATCTGCTGCCAAGAGCCAGAGGGACCTCTTAAGCCTGCTGCCGTGGGTGTAAACGTAGCTGAAGGCCCTTGTAGGCTTCTGACCGAGTGTCCTGCAGACCCCGGTCTGTTCCAAGAAGTGCCAGGTGATGGCATGGCCTGAGGTATAGGTACAAATTGTCTCTCAGGCGACCAGTCCCCTGTTAGCATGGCCCCAGTGGTCCCCAGGGGAGATTGGGAGATCAGCTGTTCAGGGGTCATTTGCTGCCGCTGTGTAAGGGGCAGTCCAGAAGGTGAGGGCTGCAAGGCCGCTTCCAGTTTCTTTTCAAGGGCCTTAATGCGCTTCTCTGCTTCCTTCAATGAGGAACTGGAAGATTGGGAGGCTTTAGACTTATCCTTTGCCTTCCCTTTGCCCTTATCCTTGGCAGCTGGGGAACTGCTTTTGTCAGTCCCTGCCTTCTCTTCCATTGTACTCACAGTTAGTAGTTCAGAAAGGTAATATTTGGCTCCACGCACTTGCAAGTCACAGTAAAAATGGCGCCTCGGCACTTTAGCCTCTTGCGCATGCGCACTGGGGTCTCATAGCCCACTCTCGCGCCTTTGCCGCCAGAATTGCCGGTTTTCGCGCCGAATTGGCCAAGATGGCGGCGCCCGTGCCATTCGCGGTCTTTTCGGGCTCGCCGCTCCGCGCCCTGCCACCAATGGCGGTCCCCGCCAGGGTGGTCGCCCTGGCTCTCGCCTCCGCTGTCCCGAACAGCCTGGTGGCCTCAGCGGTCGCGCTGTTGCAGCGGCGGCGACGGCAGCGCTCTCCGCGGCTTTTTTCCTCCCCGGCGGCGGCGGTTTCGGCGGCGGCTCATTTCCCAGCCGCCGAACAGCTGATCGCTCTTTCGGCTCGCCTCGCCGATCTCGGGGAGCGATTCCAAGCCTCCCAGTGGGGGGGGCGGACCCCCCCACCTTCGGCTCGCAGCCTTAGTGTGGCCTCGGGGGCCAGGGACCTCCAGGCTGGATGCTCCTCTGCGGGGTGTTCCCTCGGAGGGAATACAAAACCCCTGAGGAGAATCGTTGGGGGTGCTGCCCGCGGAGGGCAGGGACCCCTTGCTGTCTGTTCCACTGCTGTCAGCTATGCCTGAAAAACAAAGCAGAACATTAAACAGGTTACAACATTTTTAAACATTTTTTTAACATTTTTAAATATATTTTTAAGCAATTTATTAGCTTTAATTAGCTTAGCTCAAACTCAGTAAGTCTCTACTCTTAGACTGAGTTTTTAAAACTGAGCTCATGGGGGATACAAGGGGGCGGTACCTAATTAATATATAAATAATTAACTCAGTCTCTACCAATAAGATTGGTTAACTACCCATGTTGGACTCTCCTTCCAGCTGCAGTGGAGAACAGCCCATCCTCAGATATTTGGATTAACCTCTTTTTTCTAAGCTTTCAAAAATCTTTGACCTTCAAGAGGTATTGAAAACTCAGCTGTTATTCCCAACAACATAAATATTACAGAGTTACAACAGAAGGAGTAAACAACAGAATTATTTTCAAACCACAATATTACTTTTACTCTTCAAATTTAACTAAATTGTTATTTCTGAAGTGTATTTCTTTCATATAAAAATTTCTGTGTGCAATCCTAAGCATATTTACCAAGGGAAACATCACGACTAATTTTTTTTAAATTTTCTGTTGATTGACTGATTGACTGCTCATCACTAAATTTATATAGTTTAGTAAACTTTTATAGGGAACTCCGAGAGGGAACAAAAATAAAAGTTAAAAGAATTGTTTTTCAATGTAGTCACCAATCTGCCTTGTTTGCTGCAATTAGATCCTCCCTCCCCCTACTCCCTAGGAAGACTTCCACACGGAGGTGGGTTCCTGCCGGTTTGGACTGTTTCTATAGAACCTTAGTAACTTGGCAAACTGGGTCGCTGGAACCCGCAGCGACCCAAGTCTGCCAGGCCCCCATGCTGGTTCTTTTTTGCACTGCCAAGAGGGATGTGTTCACACATGCTCATGCATGCAAAACATGTAGAACCTGGCCCTGCTTCCATATTGATGGCAAATTTCCACAGGTAGGAATGTCCTTAAGGTGCAATTGCCCTTCTCTCTTCTGATTGCCCTCCTACCTCATTCTAACAGGAGACACAGCTATGACTTTACCTGCATCCTGTTTGGTACAGATGGGAAAAAAGCTTTGAAGAGGAGGAGGATGAGGATTATAACAGTGCGAGGAACTGTATTTTAAAACAAATTAGCCCATAAGCTTTTGAGTTTGTGCCAAAATAAAACATCATCAATGCAATAGTTCAATAATTTTGTACTACTTAAGCAACAAAAAGATGCCATCAAACTCAAATAATTAGCTGGTTAGCTGAGCAGCTTTATTTCAGTGAATTAAAATGAGATTTCAGAATCTGAGAGACTTTGTATCATTATGTTTAATGAGGCTTCACCTTTTAATGAAACATTTCAACCTTTATAAATTTTATCCAGCTTGCACTAGTGTTCCCTTTATATCTTCTTCCCGCTACTGTCCTGCTGGAATTTTTAGCTGCAGTATCTAATTTAGCATAATGAAAATTTATTTCTCTGTTTATATTCACAAATGAGGTTTCACATTTATTTGACTAACTTGCAGCATATCACTCCACAGAAGTTTCCAATCTTGCACATCAGAAAACTGGGGGGAAATTGACTAAATTTATAGGTCTGTAAACTGCCTACAAAAGAATCTCATTTTGAAACAGAAGTCTCACTGGAATTCTCACACTGCAACCATATATTTATTTTAATAAATATTATTAATCGGACCTATTAGAAGTTTACTTATTGGGTTAACTATTTTCAATCTTGATAGGTCACAATATATCACCAGAAGAAGAGATTGATTTACAGAAAATTAAAAATTACAGACCAATTTCATTTTTGAATGCAGACTATAAAATATTTACATCAATAATGGCAAATAGACTCAAAACATTTCTAAGTCAATTTTTACATTGTGACCAAAATTGATTAAAGACAATATGTGAATGATTTTAAATGCACTAGAATATTATGAACAGCATTACCTTTCTGTTACCTACAAAATGGATTGCGATTAGATACACTCGGAGAAGGGTTAAGAGGGAGAAGAGAAAGTGGGAAGGAAGGGAAGAAGGAGAGAGGAGGGAAGTAGGAAGTGGGAGAGAAGGAGAAAGGAGATAGAGGGGAGAAAGGGCGATAGCAGGGTATGTGATATGACAAAGAGAAAACCAGGCAGGCAATAAAAGTATAAAAGGTGCAAATTAGGATGTTGGTTTATGTTTTATTGAATAGAAATGTATAACTATGTATATTTTCTTATGACTAATGTGTGGATATATTGAACTAGCCAAAGGTCAAGTGGGGGGAGGGGAGTGCAGATCTTAAAAACATCTGTCTTTATCACACAATTATTAACCAACATCCAGATGAAAAGGAGTTGAAACAATATCAATATGACAACAAAATCCTGACTGCTGTGTACTCGACAGTCAGGATTCAGACCCGGCTACAGTACGGAAACTGCTTTGGTCGCACTGATGGATGATCTCTGGTGGGCCTGGGACAGGGGTTTATCCTCTGCCCCGGTGCTTCTTGACCTCTCAGCGGCTTTCAATACCATTGATCATGGTATCCTTCTGTGCCGACTGGAGGGGTGGGAGTGGGAGGCACCATGTTATGGTGGTTCTCCTCCTACCTCTCTGGTCGGTCACAGTCAGTGTTAGCAGGGGTCAGAGGTTGACTCCTAGGTTCCTACCTTATGGACTTCCTCAGGGATCGGTTCTCTCCCCCCTGTTATTTAATATCTACATGAAACCGTTGGGTGAGATAATCCAAGGGTACGGAGTGAGTTACCATCAGTACGCTGACGATACTCAGCAGTACATCTCCACCCTGTGTCCACTCGGTGAAGCAGTGGAAGTGATGTGCTGGTGTCAGGAGGCTATTAGGGTCTGGATGGGTGCCAACAGTCTCAGACTCAATCCAGACAAGATGGAGTGGCTGTGGGTACTGCCTCCCAAGGACATGTCCATCTATCTGTCCATTACCTGGGAGGGAATTATTGACTCCCCTCAGAGAGGGTCCGCAACTTGGGCATCCTCCTCGATCCACAGCTGACCTCTGAAAACCATCTTTCAGCTGGGGTGAGGGGGGTGTTTGCCCGGGTCCACCTGGTGCAGCAGTTGTGGCCCTATTTGGACAGGGAGCCTTTGCTCATGGTCACTCATGCCCTTATCACCTTGAGTTTGACTACTGCCATGCTCTCTACATGGGGCTACCTTTGAAGAGTGTTCGGAAACTTCAGATTGTGCAAAATGCAGCCGCACGAGCGGTTTTGGGCCTTCCAAGACATGTCTATATCTCGTCATCACTTCACAGGGTGCATTGGCTGCCAATCTGTTTCTGGGCAAAATTCAAAGTGTTGGTTATGACCTATAAAGCCCTACGTGGCATAGGACCAGACTATCTCCAAAACCGCCTTCTGACGCATGAATCCTAGTGACCGGTGAGGTCCCACAGACCTTCTAAGGGTCCCATCAACCAAACAATGTTGGCTGGTGGGACCTAGGGGGAGACCCTCCTCTGTGGGGGCTCTGGCCCTCTGGAATCAGCTCCCTCTAGAGATTCATACTGCCCCCACCCTTCTTGCCTTGCATAAGAGTTTAAAAAATTCATCTTTGCTGCCAGGCCTGGGGTTACTAGATCGTCCCCAACGAATGTTTTTAGTACGATTGTTGAATTAATGTTTAATGGAAATTTTTTAAAATTAGAATTTAAGGATTGTTTTTTAATATATACTAATTGGATTGATCTACTATTGTTTTTTGTATATGCTGTGAGCCGCCCCGAGTCCTCGTAGAGGGCCAGCATACAAATCCAATTAAGTAAATAAATAATAATTTAAAAAAGATAATAGTATTCTTATCATAAAAGTAATAAGATTCAACAGCCCACTTATCATGTATAAGATTCCACAAAGTCAAATATACTGCTCAAAAAAATAAAGGGAACACTTAAACAACACAACACAACTCCACGTAAATCAAACTTCTGGGATATCAAACTGTCCACTTAGGAAGCAACACTGATTGACAATCAATTTTCATTTTGTTGTCAACACATTCAACTTTGTACAGAACAAAGTATTCAATGAGAATATTTCATTCATTCAGATCTAGGATGTGTTATTTGAGTGTTCTCTTTATTTTTTTGAGCAGTGTATATTCTACAACTAAAAGATCAACCTCTTCAAGATCACAGGACTGATCACATTACCTAGGCAGCTAATAAAATATCTACAAATGAAAAAAGAAGTTTATATAATTCCTTCAATCCAAGATTTTAATCTTTCTACAGGGTGCCAAATGTTTCCACAATCTATCATTTTTGCATAGGATTTAAAATGATACTATGTCAAATAAAAGCTTTGTAACACAATATCAAAACTGCCGTATATACTCGAGTATAAGCCGAGTTTTTCAGCCCCAAAAATGGGCTGAAAAACCCGACCTCGGCTTATACTCGGGTCACCACAAGAGGGCGCCGGGTCACCACAAGAGGGCGCACCGCGGGAGCCCGGCAGACATTGCTGTCTTGGGCGAGTGTGGGAAAGGGCAAAGGGCGCTCCAACCAAAGCGGCTGTGGCAAGAGTGGGGCAGTTGCCTCCTCTCCCCGGCTCTAGCAAAGTTGCCAGCCAACTGCTCCGATGGCGTGCGAGAGAGGAACAGACGATGCGAAGCTGGTGAGGTCAGGGGGGGGACTCATGAAGCAGGAATCCCCCCCCCCTGACTTCCCATCGTCTTTTCCCCTCTCGCACGCCGTCGGAGAAGTCGGCTGGCAACTTTGCTGGACCCGGGGAAGGCAGCTACCCTACCCTTCCCACAGCCGCGTCACTCGGAGCCCCCTTTTACTTCCCTCTTGGAGCTCCTATCGGCATCTTGCAGCTGCCTTCCCTTTCCCGGGTCCAGCAAAGTTGCCAGCCAACTGCTCCGACGGCGTGCGAGAGAGGAACAGACGATGCGAAGCTGGTGAGCTCAGTTGGGGGACTCATGAAGCAGGAATCCCCCCCCCCGACTTCCCATCGTCTTTTCCCCTCTCGCACGCCGTCGGAGCAGTTGGCTGGCAACTTTGTTGGACCTGGGGAAGGGAAGGCAGCTGCAAGATGCCGACAGGAGCTCCAAGAGGGAAGTAAAAGGGGGCTCCGAGTGACGCGGCTGTGGGAAGGGTAGGGCAGCTGCCTTCCCCGGGTCCAGCAAAGTTGCCAGCCAACTGCTCCGACGGCGTGCGAGAGGGGAAAAGACAATGGGAAGTCGGGGGGGGATTCCTGCTTCATGAGTCCCCTCCCCCTGACCTCACCAGCTTCGCATCGTCTGTTCCTCTCGCGCACGCCGTCGGAGCAGTTGGCTGGCAACTTTGCCCTACCCTTCCCACAGCCGCGTCACTCGGAGCCCCCTTTTACTTCCCTCTTGGAGCTCCTGTCGGCATCTTGCAGCTGCCTTCCCTTCCCCGGGTCCAGCAAAGTTGCCAGCTTGTACAATTACTCCACTAATTCCCTGATTAGATTTTGAGGTAAGTTCTCTCTCTGCTTTTTTTCAAAGTCTCCTTTCTATAGAACTTTGATAAAGTTCCCCCCTCCCTCCCCCCTCTCTCTCAAGAGACACAGAGAGCGAGACAGAGAGAGAGAGAGAGAGAGAAGGAAGAAGGGTAGAAGAAAAATAAAAAGGAATTGAGTACTTTTTAAGGGCTTTGTTGGATTCATTCTGTAGATTTGTTATGGTACAAGCAATATACAATTGTACTAATTTTAGCCTGCCAGTAGATTGTAAAAATAAGATACATTATGCTGCTTTCTTCTACCCCATAGAGATTCATGAATACTTAAGATGTTTAGCATTTCTGTACTCACTTAGCATTAAGTTTTAGTGTTAAAATAATATTAATATTTACCTCTTGGATTTAAATCTATTGTTATTTCTGTGTGGATTTACCTCAGAATAAGTCTCAGTTTTTTGGGAACTTGCTGATAGATATGCTTAAAACTGCAGTCCATCTGTGCAGTTGCCTGTAAGTAAGTCCTATTGAAATCTGTAAGGCTTAACTCAGAATAAAGAGTTGATTTAATATGCAATCCTGTACATAAATTTACTCAGTAATTAACTTGGCTGCATGGCTTGGGGTAGTTTGGTAGAATGTTATGCAATTTTTATGTCTCTGAAAATCTTTTATTCTTAGATGGGAAAAAGAATTTTGTGAAATTATTGTGCAATTTGAATTTGAAAAAATATTGTTTTGTTCTTCTCTCTACTTTATCATTGGATTATAGAGAGAAAAATTAAGTCTCTAAAATCCTGTTTTGAGGGATTTTGACTCATAGGTTTTAGCTTGGTTGCTGATTGAACTACTTTTTTTACTTTTTAATTTATTTAATTTTATTTAATTTATTGTAAATATCAGATTGCTTTTATTTACCCACTTTGAAATAAATATTGTTTACCCTCTTTAAAATAAATATTCTAAAACATTTAATCTACTGATGTCTCATTTAATGTAATTTTATTGGTTTCCATTTTTATAAGTTACCAGTAACCACTGCATTTTCTAACCTCGGCTTATACTCGGGTCAATAAGTTTTCCCAGTTTTTGTGCCAAAAAATGGTGCCTCGGCTTATACTCGGGTCGGCTTATACTCAAGTATATACGGTATTTTTGTATCATGGAATATAATTTTGACACACTGAAGGGAATACTTGTTTGAAACTTAAAATATGCCCTGTTTGTTATTTATTTTACTGCCCCCCCCCCCTACATCCTGTGATTATGTAAAAAATGTATTTTCTCTTACTTTTTTGTAAACATTGGTATGGTCTGAATTGTAAGAAAAATGTATGTTTATACAAAGATGGTGTCTTTCTTGAAGAGGGCCAATTGGTGTAAGGAGAAAGAGAAACAAAGGTTAATAAGTAGAACCGAGACCAGCTAAATGTACTAATCACAAAATGATCCAATACTTTCTATTTTTTTAACATACTTTTAGCTCCACGGAATAGCTGATAAAACAGAACATATATCACCTTATTTCATTTCTTCATTAGATACTGAAGAACGGCCAATATGATTTTAGAAAAGATCCCACGGAGATATTTGGAATTCAACTAGCCTCTCAGCCAGCCTAATTTAGTTTTCCATCCAAGTGGCTTGGGATTGATTATATTAACCCAAATTTCACAAATCTCTTATGACACTTTCACAGGTTGTAACATCTTGAAAGTGAAATAATTTAGCAATCATTTGGGCTTAATATCTAATTACTGTACATCCAACTCCAATTTACACATTCTTGTTCTTCTACAAGGAAGTATCCAACCTATGTGGTTTTTATTTCTGGTTAATAATATAATATAAAAGATTATTTTATAGAGTTCAAACATTTGAGAGCCAATAAACATTAATCTAAAAGACTCAGTACAATGCTGTTTTATTCTTTCCAATTCTATGGAATATAAGAAAAAAATTATATATTGTGGCTTAGGAATCTGTATGTCTGCAGGATAATTCTCATAAAAATGAATTGAAGGGGACCAAATTTGGTATGGGAGAGGAAGTCTGGTAGGACAAAAGTTTTAAAATAGATTGGTTCTAGCTCGGGGTTAAAAACAACCCAAAAAATCTTGAAAAATAATTCATTGCACAGCTGAGAGACAACAGCTCAAAATGCAGATAAATCCTCCATGTCAAGCCCTACTTTCGTAAGCTCCTTAAAACCCACCTCTGTCGTCAGGCATGGGGGAACTGAGATATTCTTTCCCCCTAGGCTTCTACAATTTATGTATGGTATGCTTGTATGTATGATTGGTTCTTAAAATAAGGTTTTTTAGCTGTTTTAGTATTGGATTGTCACATGTTGTTTTTACCACTGTTGTTAGCCGCCCTGAGTCTGGCATACATTTATTGGCATACAAATCCAATAAATAAATAAATAAATAAATAATACTTTGTTCCCCTCATGTTCACATGATCTAGAGTGAATATATCATTAATGGGACAAAAATGTACTCAGGATCCATGTTCTGCATACTTTTCCTACCCTTCTTTTCATAAAGTGACTTCATTAAAAAGCAACTAAAGTATAGCAAAGATGGAACACTCCAGAATATTTCTGGCAATATCTTAAGGTACAGATATCATTGCACCCTTTGAAGTTTCTAGTAATAGAAGATACATCAAAACCATATTTTAAAATCATTTAAAATATTTGAAATACAGTATTAGCTTATGGCAAGCTTCGTATTTAAAAAAACAAAGCCATTAATAAATTAATATTGAAAAGTCCTGTGCTAATAACGTATCAATAATTGTAACTTCCTTCATTTATGTACATGGCTGAATAATGTAGGAAGGTGAAAATTTGGGAAATGGTTCTAGAAATATAGATATGGTAAGGAAAAATAGACATACAGATTAAATTTATTAACAAATGGTGCTGATTTTGATGACACAACTAGATTTAGTATCCCATATAATAACTTATAAATAGTAGAATACAGGTAAAAAGTCAAACAGACTTTAAAGTGTGAATGGCAAAAATGGTAAAGATTATTTGAAAGAATCAAATTGTAACATTCAGCATGTTATAATTAAAGCCATCTTTTTGTATTTCAAAAGATATTGATCGGAAATCTACCACTTCTGTTAATATCCAACTGTTTTGCTTTGCAGTGTATGTGGAAGACATGCTGTGGAGTTAAGAGATATGACTTCCAGTCCATTTATTTAGATATTCATCACTATATTGCCATTTATTTCTTTTTATAACTTGTTCAAAGAGTAACATAAGAGTGTGCAGGGGGGACTGCCATATGAACAAAAGGAGTGCTCTTCAAACCTAATCCCTATTCCTATGTGATAACTTTGTAAAATCTTAAAATCAAAAGCTGACTGGTCTTTATGCATAACAGAATGTGTAACAGCATCCCAGCATGTTACATTGTTCTACAGAAAAAAATAGGTATATAATCAAACCTAACATCGCTTCTTATTTCAGCTGTGGTTTTTGAGATAAAACAGCGTATCTTCTATTTTCCTTGCCGCCATAGGAGGTAAAGTGGCTAATTTTCTTAATCTCCTTGGCTGCATTTTAAATTTCTAATACGAGCTTGCAAGTTAAATAACAATTAGAACTCAATTTAACACGGAGATGAATGTATCTGAAGTTCAGTAGCAATGGATTAAAAAAAACCTGTAATGCATTCTAGGGGGAAAAATAAAAATGAGAAAAGGCTCCAACATTTTTTAAAATCACAATAAATGAACAGCAACAACAACAAGTGATAATTAGAATAGTCATTTGTTTCAATAGAACAAAAGTACTGTAATATTTATAGTCTGTGCCAGAATTATAATGACTCTAGGGCTAGATGTGAAGTATCACAGCATGTTCCACATGTTTTTAACACTGTTTCTAAAAGCTCTAGAGGCTATTAAATTTAATGAACCCATCTGCTATGAAATAGAGGTCCAACATAATAAGTTTTCTCAGTGCCATATAATGCAGATGGCACTCCACAATCTAAAAGCTTAGATAGATTTTTATAATGGTCCCCTTTAGGTGTGTTCCTCCCTCCCATCTTGTTTGATGGTCGAAACATCTTTATAATCCACATTGTTTATTTTGCAAATAGAATGTGTCATTATCTGCATATAGAAGTATCATTGCTCAGGAATAGGCAGTTATTCTTCTCTCCAGAACCATATTTATCTCTTTCCTCCAGAAGTTAACCAGGTTCATGGTTTTTCTATTATACATTTATGGAGCAGATTCCTGCCATGCAAGTCACGAGTGCAAATCAATTTATAATGTCTGAGAGCTCCGTTGTTTACTACTATTCAAATATTAATTTTCTAATTTGCAAGGGAAACAAGATAAGTGCTGTTCAACCATTTAAAAAATGGATTTATTTTGATACAATAAAAATAAAACAAAGGAAAAAACTATTAAAAGAGATATAAAGTCATTATAAAATTAGGAAAAAATAAAAATCACATTTATATAAATAAGCATATTAGAATATCTAATTTTACCTTAAAGATTTTCAGTCAAACACTTTTACTCTGTATAATCGCTATGTAATAATTCATAACTATAACCAGATTAATTCTAATTTTGTTATAAAATTTAATTAAAAATTACTGCAATTTCTGTGTAATATAACAAAGTGTGCAAGTATGTATGTGTGTGTTACTGTGTATCTGTCTATCTTCAAACAACTTTGAAGATACTCAACTTAACATTCATAATATTTAGTGGAGGTGTTTATTTGTAAACTTCTCAGATTACTCACTAATATCTCAGAGTAAGAAGCAGGGTTTTTTTCCTTGCACTGTTTTCACCCTAATTTAGTAATGCCATTAGGCATCCAAATTACAATTAGTTTAGTTTAGTTCACTGTCCAGAGACCCTTGGTGAAATAGATGGTCTTACAAATTGAATGAATGAATTAAAAAATGCATGCATACACAGACCAGTAAGTGCAATAACAGTCTTTGCCTCCACGCTGACATGTTCTGGGTGAGAAGTTTGCAGAGGTTAATATAGTCCCCAGCAGCATGGAATTTAAATATTGCCAGCTATTTCTTGAGCACAGAATGTGACTATCAGCAAGACCAGATAGCATACAGAGTAGAGCTGGAAAAAGTACATACTTTTATTTTCCCCAACTTTGGAAAATATTTGAAAATGTTATAAATCACTATTCAAGCTGTTTTATTTGACCTCTAATCTTTTTAGAAATAGCCATATAGCATACCACCACAGCTAATCACTGTCTAAAAAAAATGACATCAAAGAATCAGCAGGCCCAAGAAACAATGGCAAGAAATACCGTGTTTCCCCGATAGTAAGACCCCCCCGATTGTAAGACATATGGGGGGTTTCAGGGGGGTCGGCTAATATTAGCCATACCCCGAAAGTAAGACATATGTCTTACTTTCGGGGAAACACGGTATTGCGGGGGGGGGGGGAGCCCGATGACCCGCCGAGCAGGTGGGAGAGCTCGGCCGCAAGGCACAAAGGATTTCCCTCGAGAGAGAGAGAGTGGGGGATAGTCGTCGTCGGAGCGCTAAAGACCAGGGCAGAGAAAGCGCGAGCTGCATGCGGGAGAAGCGGAGGAGGAATCAGGCAAGCCGAATGGGAGCCTGTTCTGTGTGAGTCCGGTCCGGGTTTTGCTTACAGCCCCGGGCATTAGCAATAGCAGCGGCGGCAGGAGAGGCAGCCCTTTGCAATGTGGTCCGCCTGTCTCGGCACTTGCAGAGCGAGGATGTAGAGGTGGGTTTGCGGAGGAGTTGCTGGCGGGGAATGGAGCGAGGGAGGGCAGGGGAGGGATTCCCATTCGGCTTGCCTGATTCCTCATCTGCTTCTCCCGCATGCAGCTCTCGCTTTCTCTGCCCTGGTCTTTAGCGCTCCGACGACAACTATCCCCCACTCTCTCTCTCTCTCTCTCAAAGAAAAGCCTTAATTTCGTAGCCATCGGCCTTCCGAGGCTGGAGTTCATCCTTTTGGGGGATTACGATCGCTTAATCCAAACCACCGCCGCTATCCCCCCCCCACGCGATTCCTTGCACCTTCTTCCCAACGTTATATCTGCGGTTCAGCCTCCTTCCCCGTCGAGAGAATTCCGATAGCAATACTAAGTTCTTTCCCTTTAAACACAAGCATAAGCACGCGACCCAAAGTAGAGATGCAAAACTTTTTCCAATGTAAGACATACCCCGATAGTAAGACATAGGGGGGCTTTTGGGGGTAAAAAGAAAGTAAGACATGGTCTTACTATCGGGGAAACACGGTAAGTTTGAACTGAAAGAACACTCTCATAACAGAAGTGAGCAAAAGTGATTTGAAAACTATCATGGCTTCCAAAATAGTATCTTCTGTGGAAAAATATGTTAGCCAGTTTATTTCAAAAATCATCTGAGGATGATATTAGCCAAAGTTAATGTAACAGATATAAAATTTAAAGCGTAGCATTGAGTTCATGCAACCAACTTATGTTAGAAAATAATACCTACAGTCATAGATGTCAGGTTAGTCAAGATTTCCTTGTCAGTAAACAATATATTTACAAAGCTTCTCTACAAACGAATATTTACAAGGCTTTTCTACATTCTACATTCAAATCTGAAGTTGGAAAAAAAAGGAATAAAAAGGAGGAGAAAACAATGAAATTTAAATAAAAATGTATTTCACAAATGGAAAGTGCAAAGCAAAAGCAAAGTATGACCAAATATGATACTGTAGTTTAAAGCAAATTTGACCTGAGAGATAGTATAAAAATTCACAAATCTTACATATTTTAATACTATATAAATTCACTTGTTAAAAAATATTAAATAAACTTGAAATACAGTGGCAGAAAATTCATACAAAAATTAAGGAGCATAAGCTAGAATTATGTGAAAATCTGTATCACATATTTGCATCTTTTGGTTGCAGGTAGCAGACTGGCAAATAATTCAGGAATATATTGTGATGGCTTCCAGGTGAGCTAATTTACCAGAAGAAATCTCTACCAATGGGGATTTGGCTTGTTACCTTACAATAATTTTAAGATCAATAATACTATATCAGAATTTATTCTAACTTTTTATTCACACGCTTTTTATTGATTTTTTAAAAAACCAAACTGAAAACTTTTTTCCTCCAAATTACATTTAATTTAATCCTCATCAATATCCAAGTACTCTTAGGACTGTCTGTCTATGAGAATTACTTTCTGTCATAGTGAAATTACTTACTGGGATCTTGTCAGTTAATTTAGTGAGATGCTTGTGAAGCATCTAAATCTTCAGAATATAAAGGGTGTTTTTAAAAATCCAGGATAATTTCTATCAGCTGCAAATCTGAGAACAAAACTGCTCAATACTGTATCATTTCTGATTTCTGACGGCAGAAAAAGACCTCATGGACCATCTAGTCTGCCCTTATACTATTTTCTGTATTTTATCTTAGGATGGATATATGTTTATCCCAGGCATGTTTAAATTCAGTTACTGTGGATTTATCTACCACATCTGCTGGAAGTTTGTTCCAAGGATCTACTACTCTTTCAGTAAAATAATATTTTCTCATGTTGCTTTTGATCTTTCCCCCAACTAACTTCAGATTGTGTCCCCTTGTTCTTGTGTTCACTTTCCTATTAAAAACACTTCCCTCCTGGACCTTATTTAACCCTTTAATATATTTAAATGTTTCGATCATGTCCCCCCTTTTCCTTCTGTCCTCCAGACTATACAGATTGAGTTCATTAAGTCTTTCCTGATACGTTTTATGCTTAAGACCTTCCACCATTCTTGTAGCCCGTCTTTGGACCCGTTCAATTTTGTCAATATCTTTTTGTAGGTGAGGTCTCCAGAACTGAACACAGTATTCCAAATGTGGTCTCACCAGCATTCTATATAGTGGGATCATAATCTCCCTCTTCCTGCTTGTTATACCTCTAGCTATGCAGCCAAGAATCCTACTTGCTTTCCCTACCGCCTGACTGCACTGTTTACCCATTTTGAGACTGTCAGAAATCACTACCTCTAAATCCTTTTCTTTTGAAGTATTTGCCAACACTGAACTGCCAATACAATACTCAGATTGAGGATTCCTTTTCCCCAAGTGCATTATTTTACATTTGGAAACATTAAACTGCAGTTTCCATTGCTTAGACCATTTATCTAGTAAAGCTAAATCATTTACCATATTACAGACGCCTCCAGGAATATCAACCCTATTGCACACTTTAGAGTCATCGGCAAATAGGCAAACCTTCCCTACCAAACCTTCCCCTATGTCACTCACAAATATATTAAAAAAAATAGGACCCAGAACAGATCCTTGTGGCACACCGCTTGTAACCTGACTCTGCTCGGAATACTCGCCATTAACAATAACTCTCTGATGTCTACGCTTCAGCCAGCTGCAAATCCATTGAACTATCCAGGGATTAAGTCCAATCTTCACTAAGGACCTGGTGTTTTTGTCCTGGAACTAGCATACTCTCCCAGTATTTGTAAATAGTCAGCATAAATGGTAGAGTAAGTAAATAGATAGTTATTTTGAATTGTATTGCAATTGATAATATAAAAAGAGCAAACAGTACATGCTAAGCCAACACCTTATTAGACTGGATCTGTTTGTATTGCCATACTGTATCATCTCAATATATTATAAATTAATACATCAATTTAATTGAGAATAATATATTTTGATATATAATATGGAAAGACGACTTAGTAACTTTCAATAAATATAAGCTGAATTTGAGGTCAAACACTAATATTTGAAAATACAATTGAAAAAATATGCATTTAACATGAACTCATTTACAAGGCATATACAAAATAACATAAGGATAAAGATGATGAAACCTAGTTGTAGAGAACTAGGTTCAGATGTTCAAATGTAGAGAATTACAAGAGGAAAAATAAGGGAAATGGTAAAAGAACAGACCCAAGAAAAGTAAAAAGAAAATGTGAACCTCTGCTCCCCTTTCATCCCCCCAGGATTACTGAAAAAATAAATCACTGATTCTCTTTCTATAATGCATGAAGAGAACTTGGAGAGAGAATGACAACTTGTATGGAGATGACTGCCAGGCCGAAACTATTGTTGAATTAGAGACTTTGGCCTACTACAAATTAGTATTGTGGGAATTGGGAGGGATGGTTGCATGAGGGGGAAAAATACTAATCATAGGAAATTCCTTTCTTGAAACTCCAAGGTCATCTTTTGTCCAGGACCAGCGGAAGTAGGAGGAGGTTCGTGGATGTGCAGATACAGGATTGGTCCATGTGATGACCTTGGGGGTGGGTGGGAATGATGGATGAACCTTAACCTGGGGTGGACTGTATGATCGTCAGTACTGGGGTGACTACAGTGTGTGACAACATGACTCTGTTAATAAATTGGAACTTGGAAGAATTCCTAGGAATTGAACTCTGATTTATTTCTCAGATGTTAATTGGAACTCTGAAAATGACAGCATTTGAAACAAAAATTCCCAAAGAGATGCTTGAATAAAAGGATTGTTCCTCTAAATAATAGGGTGCTTTCTAAGAAGAGGTGAAATGGGCTATGAGAATAAGTGTGAGAGTGAGGAGGAACAACTGCAGTATAGATCAGCGTTTCCCAACCGGTGTGCCGTGGCACACTAGTGTGCCGCGAGACACAGTCAGGTGTGCCGCCAAGCTCCTAGGGAAGCTCCAGCTAGGCGGGGCGCTGCCGGTGCCTCCGAGCTCCCACTCGCAGCTGTCCCCCAGTTCCTGCCCGTTGCCGCGGTTTCTGGTGCTCTCCTGCTGGGCCCCAAAGAAGGAAGGTGGGAAAAAGGAGAGCTTGATTCTTCATGCCTCCTTTTTCCTGCCTTCCTTCTTTGGGGCCCAGCAGGAGAGCACCAGAAACAGCGGCATCAGGCAGGAGCCGGGGGACAGCTGCGAGTGGGAGCTCGGAGGCACCGGCAGCGCCCCGCCCAGCTGGAGTTTCCTGGCGTCGGCGGCAAGTGTCCTTTGGGCCCGGCGAGAGGGCACTGGCGGTGGGAGAGGGAGCGTGCCGGCTGCAGCTGCCCCAGGCGGTCGCGGGGAGATGGGGGCGGCAAAAGGGAGCATCAGCGCCACCCCTCTACGAGCAGCAAGAGCCTCAGCGACGGGGCACGCCGTTTGCCTTTCGGCTCTGTCGCTGAGGCTTTTGCTGCTCATGGAGGGGAAGGCCCAAAGCCTCAGCGACGTTTGGCTGCCGGGGAGGTGGGGAGGAGAAAATCCTCCCCCCCCTCCAGGAGCAGCAAAAGCCTAAGTGACGGATCGCGCCGTTTGCCTTTTGGCTCCGTCGCTGAGACTTTTGTTGCTCGTGGAAGGGGGGTTGGCAGTGCCGATGCCAAATGCTTTCCCTCCGCGGTGGGGGGTGGAGGGCAGGCGCAGTCAGCCCCAGGAGACAAAGAGGGAATGAGAGAAAGGAAAGAGACAGAAAGGGAGGGAGAGAAAGAACAAGTGAGAGATAGAAAGGATAGAGAGAAAGGAAAGAGAGAGAAAGGGAGGGAGAGAAGGAATGAGGGAAAAAGGGAGGAAGAGAGAGAAATGAGAAACATGAGAGAGAAAAGGGGGAAAGACAGGAGAAGTACCCAGAAATGAGACAGTGGTATAAATTTCAGGAGGGATGATTGATGATTGACTGTACAGGTATTTATAAGGGGATGTTACATGGGATTGTATATATGAGGGGGTTATTTATGTATGTATGTATGTATGTATGTATGTATGTATGTATGTATTTATTTATTTATTTATTTATTTATTAGATTTGTGTCATTTTGGTTGGTGGTGTGCCCCAGAATTTTGTAAATGTAAAAAATGTGCCGCGGCTCAAAAAAGGTTGAAAATCACTGGTATAGATAATGGTCTGATAAAAGAAACCTAGTAAAAAAAAGGCATGAAAGTGGGGAATGCATCTCAGAGTTGATCCTTTTTAATTCTCTGCAACATAAAGGCAGGTAACAGAAGAAGACAACTGTGTTCTCTTCACCGATGATGTAAAACCTTTCAACACCACGGATAACACAGCTACTCTCCAAAAGACCTTGACTTTGTGTCTGAATGGTCAAACATCTGGCAACTCCAAATCTCAACCCAAAAATGCTCTATCCTACACATTGGCAAAAAGAATCAGAACACCAAATACAGGCTGAATAAACAAGACCTTGCAGACCACCCTCACTGCATAAAAGACCTTGGAATACTCATATCAAATGACCTAAGTGCCAAAGCCCACTGCAACAACATCGCCAAAAAGGCTTCAAGAGTTGTTAACCTAATCTTACGTAGCGTCTGCTCCGGTAACCTCACACTACTAACCAGATCATACAAAACTTTCGCCACACCAATCCTTGAATACAGCTCATCTGTCTGGAACCCACACTGCAATTCAGACATAAACTCTCTAGAAAATTTCCAGAGACACTTTATTACAAGAGCCCTCCACTCCTCTACTCGCAACAGAAAACCCTATGCAACTAGACTTACAATCCTAGCTTTAGAAAGCTTAGAACTACGTCGTCTTAAACACGACTTAAGCACAGCTCATAAAATCATCTGTTACAATGTCCTTCCTGTCAATGAATATTTCAGCTTCAACCACAACAACACACGAGGACACAACAGATACAAACTTAAAGTAAACTGCTCTAAACTCGACTGCATGAAATACGAATTTAGTAACCAAGTAGTTGATGCATAGAATTCACTACCAGACTTGGTAGTATCATCACCTAACTCCCAATACTTTACTCTTAGATTATCCACTGTTGACCTCTCCCGATTCCTAAGAGGTCAGTAAGGGGCGTGCATAAGTGCACCATAAGTGCCTTTTGTCCCCTATCCTAATGTTTCTCTTTTAGTATCTTGCATATAAGATTATATTGTGGGACTTCCGACTTCAGACTGACCAAATTCTAAAGCATAACACACCAGACATTGTGGAGAAAAAGAAAGTATGGATCATCGACATTGCAATCCCAGGAGACAGCAGAATTGAGGAGAAGCAGCTAGAGAAATTAGTGAAATACGAATATCTAAAAATCGAGCTGCAACGACTCTGGCATGAGCCAGTGAAAGTGGTCTCAGTGATACTTGGCATGCTGGACACAGTGCCAAAGGATCTCAGCGGACATTTGAAAACCATCAGAATTGACAAAATCTCCATCTGTCAATTGCAAAAGGCCCTTTACTGGGATCAGTACACAGAATTCGCCGCTACATCACTCAGTCCTAGGTGCTTGGGAAGCGCCCGACTGGTGATGAAATACAAAATCCAGCATAGTGATCTCATTTGCTGTGTTGTATTGCTAATAATAATAATAATAATAATAATAATAATAATAATAATAACAACAACAACAACAACAACAATGAAGTTTATCATGCATAAGTAATTTGTATATGCATGAAACTTGGTTTGTATTATATAATTTCATTTGCAAATCTGAATGGAAATAATTTAAATTAGTGAAGTTCACTTGCAGAATCCACTTGTGGGATAGTCCAGTTCCATAATACTCACTGTTAAACTTTGGGTTTGTGAATGGTGGATGCTTCTAAGAAAGTACATAATGTGGAGAACACTTATCATTTTACTATGGAGTGTGGATCTGTAGCTGTTATCAGTTTGTTTATAAAAACAATAGCAGCATCTTAAGAGTTGTCCAAAATATTGCATTTCTGGATTTTCAATTATTGTAGTTTTATACTTTATTATACATATCTACCATAAATATAATTGACCTTAAGTTGTCTGTTCATATCACAGGTATATTTTAGAGAAAACTAAGTAATATTAAATTTAAATTCATTAGAATCACTAGGACTTCAACGTGCTTAATTTTGTTTACCATTTTTGTGAACATCTTTAATAAAAATCATAACAAAGTGTTTCTCATACGGAGTAGAAAGGGGAAAGAAAAACCTGGAAACAACAAGGGGTTAAAAATAGTTTCTTTAAGCAATTTAAGTTTCTTTAAGCATTTGAGTTCAAAATGCTAAATGGATCTTCTTCCAGCTAGACTTCTACTGCCAGTTGCTTTATTCACATGATAAACAGCCAGAAACCAGGATGGCTGATATGCAGTAATCATTTCACACAACTAACTACTCAGCTCCCAGACCAGAAAATAGCACTCATGGTGCTTTAAATCAAGCAAGAATGAGAGGCGCAATAAAACAGAATTTAAAAAAATTATCAGCTCTCTTCCAGCTTTGCACAAAATTTGAGGTTGTAAGCAGTTATTGATGGCGGCAGCAAACATTTCAGCGGAACAGATGATAAGTGAGCTCATCAAAATTCCAAGGCTACTTGGAAAATAATGTTTTTCAGGTGGGCAAATAAAGTACCAAAATTGTTAGAGAAATTACATTGTAAGGAAAGAGACTTGTAAGAAAGTTACGTTATGATGCTGCTCATTTCTACATTACTCAGATTTCATAGTTACTATGTAGCTAATATTTATATTTATTATTTACAAAATATAATAGAAATTGAAACAATTACAAACATTAAATAACAATTACAAGCATACAATGAAGCAAGACAGCCCTAATTAAAAACAAACATTTCAGCATGTCAGCACATCCCTCAGAATACATTAACCATAGTCATGGGACAAAGGTCTAAAAGGGCTTTTCAGAGCCTCAGAAGACAGAGAGTCCTTATCACTTGAGGGATGTACCAGAGGGTAAGAAATTATGAACACAGCAGAATGTCAACTACTTTAGAAAATCAAAATAACAAGTGGTAAATAAAATAACTTTCTTTCCCCCTAAGCAGTGCAACATATTGCAGAGGATCATAAGATGTCAAAAAGGCCACACAGGCTCTTCTCGATGAACTTGTTGCTTTCTCTCCTCAAATTACTGGTAGATACCAATATTTTCTTCCTTTTTTCCCTGGCAGTACACAGAAAATGAATGAATGATTTTGCCTCTATATAAAACTTACGTGTCCTAGAATATACTACAAGGGCCTGCTTCTGACTCACTCTTACAAACTCCCTAGAAAACATAATGGAGCATGTTCATTTGTTGCTGAAGAGATAACACTTATTTTCTTTTCATCTTCACCAAATGTTCAATAATTATCCACTAGAGAGTCAATAACCAATTTGGGATGAATTCTCCAGCAAGAAAAAGATTAGATTATCTGTCAATAAAGTTCAATAAACAGTAGAGGGTCAGAGAAATCATTTATTTTTCCTTCTCCGTGAGACAGACAAGAAATAAGGAAGGGTGACTTGAATTCCAAATTTTAAGAACTCAAGAAGCAAATTAAAAACCATTTGATAAACTGTTCACATTTTAATGGATTTAAATTCTGAGAGCTCATTTGGTCACCTCTGTACAGATAGATCAGATTAACATGCTCTCAACTGATATAATGCTATAGCATAAAGTTAAGACGTGTGAAGTTTAGGCATCTAATCTGATTTTGTGTGCATTCATGATACCCTTCTAAAAAGAAAAAGTGAAAGTAAAGACAAAGGGAAAAATGTTAAATAAATTAAAGCCCTTAGTAAAATATTTGCTAAAGGTAAGACAAACATAGAATATTTGTAAGACTAAAAATGTTCATAGTAATAAAATGGGTACTATGTGATCTATTGTGAAGAACAAATGTAAGAAGGAGCGCAAAAGGTTGTGAAAATGAGTGGGGTTTTTTCCCCCTCCATTTCGTTAAACGGAAGTGAGAGTTTTGTATATCAGGAATCTCATTGGAATGAATCACTAAAAGTATGATTAAAAAAAGAAAAGATAAAGTCAGGATTGAAAATGTGCTAAATAAATATGGACTAAAAACAAATGTAGATGACAAATTGGAAATATATTGAGATCTACCCATATATAAATAATGATAGAAGATCAAACTAAAAATTAATATTTGAAGGAAGAGTGAGTTAAATGAAAAAAAGGGCAAGACTGTGTTGAATGTGGTTCAACAGAGTTAATGAGTACTTCAGAAACAGAGATGCTTAAAGATTAAAAGGTGATTATAGAATGATAGACAAATACCATACTTGGAAAAAAAGTAATGGAACTTCATTTTTCTATATACGGTAATATCTGCAGCATGATTATTATTAGCTTCCACAAACATAAAAAAAAAAGATTCGGCACTATCCAAAATGGAAGAATGGTTGATTAAATTGATGGAACATACTGAGGTGGATAGACTTTTTGATCAGAATAATGTCACTATCTGTGTTTATTGCTGACTGGAAACCCCTGTGGATTTATTTTTTTTGTGCATAAAATAGAAAAAATAATCTGATGATAATTTGATGATTAGATAGGAAAGATTAAAGAAGGAAAAGAGTTGTGGTGTAACTACAGAGCAAAAGATAAAATTATACTTACTTATAACTGCTGTAAAAAGAACATTAGAAGCTACCGACTTGTATCTATTTTTCATTCTTTCCTATTTTGCTTTTACTCTGCCCACCCCCATTTCTTGCACTTTTAGCTTTTACATTCAGTTATTCATTTTTCTGTTACCCATACAACATTTTCAGTCAGGATTGGTTTGTTTATGTATTTGTTTTATTTATATGCTATTTTCTTTCAAGAGCTCAGGGTACTTCCTCCCATTTTTTTCAGACAACCTTTTGAGGCCAGGCCTCAGAGTGACAGTTTTATGTCCTCTCACTCTCTTATAAATGAAGGATTCATTTCCACTCTTCTACTCCCTGGCCAAAGCTAATTATGTTAGGGAATATGAAATTTAAGGTCCAGTTCATTTTGAACCATTTCATTTTTACTGGCTGTACACAATTCTGGTGCTTTCAAACATTCATCAAATCTTCCTTGACTCTGAACTCATTACATTATTTGTTCTTGCATAAAATCTGTAGATTAGAAGACTCTCAAAGGATTCTTATATCCTTGTCAGCAATTAACCAGTCACCAATTTTTGCTTTATATCATAACAAACATGATCCTGATATTTGCCCTATAGAATTGTATATAATTGAAAAACCAGTAGACACCACATATACTTCCTCTGCGTGTTTGTTGGGCAACATGGAAGCTTTAATAGCCTCTGGTACAGGGGATTTAACATTTATTTAAAATGAAAGCCTTTCCATCAAGTGCTGCAGCTGCAGAATTAAGCTCATTTAACATATGTAAATATTAGCAGCATTTGCATAACCCTCACTTTAAAAAAAAAAGAGCAGAAAATGTATTACAACACTGGAGCAAAATTATTTGATACTTTGCCTATAAACAGGATTTATCAAACATTGCCTCTTGCAGACTTACAGTACTGTCGACATAGGCTTCAGTCCATACTACATCATGTTCTTGATCAATCACTTTAGGTCGACTGAGTACATGGAGATATTCCATAACATTTTCTTGCACATCAGCTAGAGTAGAGATCTGAGTGAAAAACCCTGGATATATTGGAGCAGAGAGAGAAAAAATGTGGCCATTCAGACATAATCAAATGAGAAATACACATAAAAGTTATAAATATCTTTTCCCTCGGTGTTAAAAGGAACGGGCTGTATGTAGGGGAGAAATCTAAAGAGGGAAAAAATTGACCAAGGAAGAAGCCCTGTCAAGTTTTAATTTGTGAAAGCACTAGTCTGTGAAATGATATGTCAGTCCAGAACGGCTCCATTCCTCTGAGTGTTCTACACCATTGCACAGCTGTCCTGAATGTTTTTTCCCTTCAGTTCCAAGTCATTTTTTTTCAGCCTCAGGAGAAAGTAAAAAAGGGAGGGAGTTTGTTCTTAAAGATAAATGCTTATGGCAGAGTTCTATTAACTTTTACTCTACAACCTTTGCAACTGCCATATATCACAAATATGAGAGTGATATTTTCAGCTTTATCAAATTCTATCTCTTACATTCTATACCTGAATCAGAGTTTGAGTGCTTCCCAGCAGAGAGCTTTAATGTATTTCTTACATAGTCCATGCAAGAACTTCATCTACCAAAGTGTTATAATCTCTTTCCTGCATAGTCCAATTATCCACACAAGAACCTCATCCATGGCAGCATGAAGTCCTAGTACACATCCACATAAACACACACTTCATTCCTCAGGGCGTCATGAACTATTGGAAAACAATCCATGATTTATTTTATGATGACTTGATATATCGAGAATAAGGGAAATTTGCTTTATTCTTCACATTACTTAAAGTTTCTTCATTCATTCATTCATTTTCTATGCTGCCCTTTTCCTGAGAGTAAAATTACAATCTAAAAATCCCTATAGTTAAAAATTTGTTTAACGCATTCATACATCATACATCATACATTCATTCATTGGCCAGGGCAAGATATTAAAGTTTCAGTGGCCCCAAACCTGCCGGCATGCAGGGACAGTGGGGACAGTGCGGATCTCTCCTTCCATAGGGCTGGAGCCGCCACAAAGAAGGTTCTTCCCCTAGGCTTTGCCAGACGGCATTGTCTAGCTGACAGGATCTGGAGAAGGCTGACTCTGTGGGACCTGACTGGCTGCTAATCAGGAGGCAAATGTATGGGATGTATGAGGCAGAATACGGTCCCGTAAGTAATCTGGTCCGGTTGCATGCAGGGCAAAACATCCAATTTAAAAGCATCATGGAATCTGTGTCTTTTTGCAGATTCAAGCATTTTATTCATTTCCAAAGTTTAGTTTTTTGCCATAGAACCAATTGTCTGAATTTCCTGAAAATCTAAAGCTCAAACTTAGGAATCATACAACACAGCTTAAAAGTTACTGTATCTACATTTTTCAAATAGGGTCAAAAATTCAAATAGCTGCTTTTTCTCAGGTGGCATTCATCTCCTGTTTTCAGAATTCATTTTTAAGGTCTTTTAAAAAGCCAATAATAGACCCTCAACTCAGCAGGAAGCACACAGCAAAAAATGGAGACATCTTCTCAGCTCAGAGTCAGATAAATCTTTTTAAAGTCACTTATTTAAAGGGAAATCAGAGAATCAGATGGAGAGAATTGCTTTCTTAAATAACTTAAACCTAAGCTATATAGGATTATACATTTTGTATTTCATACAGACATTTTTTTTCTGGCAGTGGCAATGCTTCTGTGTATTATGATGCTTCTTTGGGTTCTTTCAGAGACAAATTTGGCTGTTGAGTTTTGTTCCATACTTCCCAAACTCAACTCACAGGTCACCCTATACACAACATGTTATAGTTGTCAGGATGAGACACTACCAGCAATAATACATCAAAAGACCACTTGTCAAAATTAATTTATTTCCAGACTGGTGACCTGATAATAATTAATAATAATAATTTATTGGATTTGTATGCCGCCCCTCTCTGCAGACTTGGGGCGGCTAACAACAATAATAAACACAACATGTACAATCCAATAATAAAAACAACTAAAAACCCCTATTATAAAACCAAACATACACACAAACATACCATGCATAACTTGTAATGGCGTAGGGGGAAGAGCTATCTCAACTCCCCCATGCCTGGCGGTATAAATGAGTCTTGAATAGTTTACGAAAGACAGGGAGGGTGGGGGCAGTTCTAATCTCTGGGGGGAGTTAGTTCCAGAGGGCCGGGGCCGCCACAGAGAAGGCTCTTCCCCTGGGGCCCGCCAAACGACATTGTTTAGTCAATGGGACCTGGAGAAGGCCAACTCTGTGGGACCTTATCAGTTGCTGGGATTCGTGCGGTAGCAGGCGGTTCTGGAGGTAATCTGGTCCATTGCCATGTAGGGCTTTAAAGGTCATAACCAACACTTTGAATTGTGACCAGAAACTAATCGGCAGCCAATTCAAGCCATGGAGTGTTGAAGAAACGTGGGCGAATCTTGGAAGCCCCACGATGGCTCTCGTGGCTGCGTTCTGCACGATCTGAAGTTTCCGAACACTATTCAGAGGTAGCCCCATGTAGAGAGTGTTGTAGTAATCGAACCTCGAGGTGATGAGGGCATGAGTGACTGTGAGCAATGACTCCCTGTCCAAATAGGGCCCAACTGGTGCACCAGGCAAACCTGGGCAAACGCCCTCCTCGCCACAGCAGAAAGATGATGTTCCAATGTCAGCTGTGGATCGAGGAGGACGCCCAAGTTGCGAACCCTCTCTGAGGGGGTCAGTAGTTCCCCCCCCCAGGGTAATGGACGGACAGATGGAATTGTCCTTGGGAGGCAAGACCCACAGCCACTCCGTCTTGCCTGGGTTGAGTTTGAGTTTGTTGACACCCATCCAGGCCCCAACAGCCTCCAGGCACTGGCACAACACTTCCACTGCTTCGTTGACTGGACATGGGGTGGAGATGTATAACTGATGCATTTTTCTGAGCCCCCTTCCCTGAGTTATCAAAAATGCAGAAAAAACAATTGCTGCCAACCTGCCTTCCATTGAGGACCTGTATACTGCACGAGTCAAAAAGAGGGCTGTGAAAATATTTACTGACCCCTCACATCCTGGACATAAACTGTTTCAACTCCTGCCCTCAAAACATTGCTATTGAGTACTGCACACCAAGACATCTAGACACAAGAACAGTTTCTTTCTTGAATGCCATCACTCTGCTAAACAAATAATTCCCTCAACATTGTCAAACTATTTACTAAATCTGCACTACTATTTCTACTAGTTTTTTCTCATCATTCGTATCACCCATTTCATCAAACTTATCACTGTATGACGGTAACTAGTTGCTTGTATTAAGATTTTTATTAAGATTGTTTCCTCACTGCTTATTTGACCCCTATGATAATCATTAAGTTGTGTTGTACCTCATGCTTCTTGACAAATGTATCTTTTTCTTTTATGTACACTGAGAGCATATGCACCAAAGACAAATTCCTTGTGTGTCCAATCACACTTGGCTAATAAAAAATTATATTCTATTCTATTCAGTTCTGTCCTATTCTACTCTTGATACATAATCCATAATTAGACAAACTAATGTCAGTAAAACAGGTCTGCCAAATGACTGCAGTGAGGTACACTTTTAAAAAAAAGATACACTTAATAGTGGTTCTTTTGTTTGTGCCAAGCTAAAACATTATATAGTCTGCCTTTATTTTTACAGCTGGCAAATTTTCAGTTGTATTTGACTGCTAATCTATTCCCTTCAAATGTGGTATTCTGAACCTCTGCAAAACTTTATTGAACATTGGACGGAACTGGAAATATCTGCAATTTCTTCTCCCTCTAGGCTCATTCTCCTCCAGGCTATTGGGGAGATCACTGTAAGTTCATTAGCTATTCTACAGCAGTGTTGGGATCTTGACTGTTTTAATGTATTTCAAATGGGTTGTCACTCTGCCTCATTAAGCTCACACTCCCTCAAGATATGCCCTACTTTTTACAGTTCTGGAAAGTTGGGGACAAGATGGGAGGTGGATGTCTCATACAGCATGGAGTAAATTTCTAGCGATCTAGTTCTGGAGTAAAAAACTTTGTACCCTACAATCCACTTACTTGGAAATCTTGTACAAATCTTTCACCCCTGCTAGGTGCTTCCAGGGGAAAATCACCATAAGGAAAACCGTTATTGGGGTCAGTGGCCTCTGTGACAGCTACATGGTTTGACTTATCCATCTATGCAGGTATTAAAAGCGTATTCCACTTCTTCTCTGATTCTGCAGTCCAATGCTGCCAGGCCCTGTTGGGTCTTTTTTTTGTTACTCCTTCACTCCCCCAAACATCCCTGTATTTAGCAATGCTGTAATTGATTAGGGTAACCTCTTAAAAATATAATTCCATGAGTGAGAAAAAAAATGCTAGAAAATGCTACATTGTAGAGAATCCAAAGATATCAGTTCAACTGATGTCCCAAGAAGGATGCCAGCTTCTTCTTCAGGTAAGTGTTGCCTATGTGTTAATAAAGCAATTTTAGAAGATGCTGGTTTATTCACACATACACACATACACACACACAAACACACACACACAAACACAGTATTGGAAACATGTACTTTTGTTTTTTAACACATCAAAAGAAATAATTCATATCTACATGGATATAGAGCCAGGAACAAAATGTAGTTTTCTTAGATAACCAAGGGGGGTGGGGATTAAATTTGGCAAATATTTTTTAAAAAATAATTTTCTTCTTAAACTAGAAAAGTAGAAGACAAAAACTTAATCAAATGGGGTATATACTTTTTTAGAGCTACACATGCTATTTAATTTAAATTTAATTGAATTGAATTTAAATTACAGTATTTAAATACAGCTAATATAATTCCTAATTCAATGTTTTTGGTAATTTTGTCATATTCCAACTTAGTTTTGTCATCTTAAAAAAAAAAATCAATTTTCAAGCACCTTTTGGGAGGCCGCACAAAAGATTTTGGATAGCTGGACAAGGAGAAGTTTCATTTCACTCTGGTCCAATTCACACGGCTCATCTGTTTAATTGTTACTATACTACAATGCTACTTAATCTGTTAGATACAAGATAAACACCAGATAGTCATTGGGAGCAGGCATGCAAGTGATAAAAGGTGCATGACTTCATTAAGCAAATGCTTCAATTTACATATTGGTATCACATTTTGGGATGAAGTATGCAAGGAGTATGTGAGGTAGTGATGATAGTGGATCTTATTATAGATGCCACTGAATCCCAGGTAGAAAAAAATTATCTGGAGGCACTCAAAAGATGTAGTTGAGGAAGTGCCAAAAAGCACTGCATGCAAAATCCCAAGCTAAAGGATTTTGCTGGGTCAAAGATTTTCTTCTACTAAGAAAGTAGTAAATTAGTAACCTTCTGATATACAGTGATCCCCCGCTCGTTGCGAGGGTTCCGTTGCAGGACCCCCCGCAACGAGCGGGTTTTCACGAAGTAGCGCTGCGGAAGTAAAAACACCATCTGCGCATGTGCAGATGGTGTTTTTACTCCCGCAGCGCTAGCGAGGAGCCGAAGATTGGGGGCGGCGTGGCTGTTTTAAAATGTCACCGCCGGCATGGGGGGCTTCCTAGCAGCCCCCCAAACCCGGGTTGGGGGTCCGGGGGGTGCTGGCAAGCCCCCCATGCCGGCGGCGACATTTTATAACAGCCGCGCCGCGCTGGCTGTCGGCGCTTTCGAGCTGAGTCCCGGAGCGAATTCGCTCCGGGACTCAGCTCAAAAGCGCCGACAGCCAGCGCCAGCGAACGGCTTCTCCGCGCTGGCTGTCGGCGCTTTTGAGCTGAGTCCCGGAGCGAATTCGCTCTGGGACTCAGCTCAAAAGCGCCGACAGCCAGCGCCAGCGAACGGCTTCTCCGCGCTGGCTGTCGCCGCTTTAGAGCTGAGTCCCGGAGCGAATTCGCTCCGGGACTCAGCTCAAAAGCGCCGACAGCCAGCGCCAGCGAACGGCTTCTCCGCGCTGGCTGTCGCCGCTTTCGAGCTGAGTCCCGGAGCGAATTCGCTCCGGGACTCAGCTCAAAAGCGCCGACAGCCAGCGCCAGCGAACGGCTTCTCTGCGCTGGCTGTCGGCGCTTTCGAGCTGAGTCCCGGAGCGAATTCGCTCCGGGACTCAGCTCAAAAGCGCCGACAGCCAACGCCAGCGAACGGCTTCTCCGCGCTGGCTGTCGCCGCTTTCGAGCTGAGTCCCGGAGCGAATTCGCTCCGGGACTCAGCTCCAAAGCGCCGACAGCCAGCGCCAGCGAACGGCTTCTCCGCGCTGGCTGTCGCCGCTTTCGAGCTGAGTCCCGGAGCGAATTCGCTTCAGGACTCAGCTCGAAAGCGGCGAGAATGAACGGCGTGGGCGGGCGAAGGGCGGGCGGCAGCGAGGAGTTTGCGTGGGCGGTGGGGAAACTCCTTGTTGATGCCCGCTGCTCGCCCTCCCGCCAGCAAGAGGGGGAAGACCCAGGGAAGCCGCCCAGCAGCTGATCTGCCGGGCGCCATCTACGCATGCGTGCCCATAGAAAAAAAAGGGCACACATGCGCAGATGGTGTTTTGACTTCCGGGTTGAAAAATCGCAAATTACCCTGTTCGCAATGGTCGGGGATGCAATAACCGGGGTATTACTGTATTTCCAATTTCTTCCCATTATAATTAAATTTTAATTTTCAAAGCTTCATATGGGTCTTTTACAGTGAGATAATTAAAAATAAGAAACAAAAACAAACTGCATTCCAAGACTAAAAAATGATAGAACAATATATGATATTTTGGCGTGGTGACCAATAATATATGACTAGTGATTGGGCAAGACTTTTGAAATCAACCATTATGAAAGGAAGTGCCTTTTCATGAACAGATGTCCTTAGATCTCTATCAAGCATGGGTAATGCACTGTCTGAAAAGTGAACATGCTTTGGAATTAACTAAACGGCCTTTGAAAAACTTGCTTCAAAGGATTCTTGTACAGTGACTAAGTCTAAATCCTAGTGTGCAATATTAGTTGATTAAGACAAATCTTTAAACAGGATAATTTCCATCAGATGGGCACCAAGACTGGTTAATGCAGTAATGCATAACTAAATGCATATACTTCCAACGAGTCATTTAAATATCATGTGGCGTGCACATATACATAAGTACACATATAATGGAACTGCAGAATAAGCGAAGCATTTTTATTATTTTTACATCATGGCGCCGTATTATGGATTTTGGAATCACAGTTCTTTCATTTTTAACAAGAGATACATCTGCTTTAGTGTTCCCTGATGAGTTCTATGTAACACTGGATTTGTTATGGCTCACAATCTTTAGAAACAAAAAAATGAACTAGATCAAACACACATGGTCAAGAATTTCCTATTATTTTAAAATCAACTAGAAACCCCCAAAGCTACAGTAAAACCTGATAAATCAGCTAGACAATTTTCACCTATTAGCTCTTTGCAGGAAATATTCAGACAGTTCAATTTGCAAAATTAAGTACATCAGACAATGCATGTGTGTCTATATCTAAAATGAGAACAACCAAGAAAAGAAAACATCTCTCATGTCACACTTGCTTTTTCTTTTTAATATGCAAAAATCTATTTTTGCCTTAGTAGGATTCTTTGGTTTCTCTATGTAAATCAAGAACTTCCTTCCTTCCAAAATTTCATTTAATTATTTTATATTACTTATCTCTCCTTTCCTATAGTTCAGAGCCACAAACAATGCCTTTGTGGGACAGAGACCATAATTTTCATTTTATATTTAGGAGTGAGTTGATACTCAGGCTGTTATTTTCTTGTGGTCACAATTATTACAGGGGATGTTTGCATTTGGCAATGCTACATTATTCAATTTTAAACAAGAAAGCTGCCAAAATTGAATATTTACATTATTCAATATAGGCAAAAGACAAACAAAATTATCAACTAACATTAGGATATAAATTATGTTCTAAACACTTAGAAATTTTATCCACTCAACCACCTAGGAGAAACGGTTTTATCAACTGTCTTTAGTTGCTTAGGGAAGATTTTATTTGGCAAGCTGCTCTGTAGAATTGGCACCAAACATAATATATCCCTGCTTTTTTCTCCTATATACCAATTCTGCTTCCAAATATCTGGGATCACCAGAATCTATCCAGCACATAATCATATGGATGTTTATTTCAGTGTTTCTCAATCTCAGCAATTTTAAAATGCATGGAATCCAACTCTCAGAATTTCCAAGGGACAATGCTGCTTACAGAATTCTATGATTTGAAATCCAGACATCTTAAAGCTTCTGAGGTTGAGAAATATTGGTGGCAGAGTAATTTATTCCGAGATAAACATACATAGAATGGCAATCTTGCAGAGTTCATATTAGCTTATATTTTTAGGCAGCAGAATCAAAGTGGCATACATTGCAAGACAAAACCCAGTATTTTTCATTAAATCTAGAAAGTTAGTGGGAGTAATGACAATTGGATGAGGTTGATAGAACAACTCCATTTTTCTTGGACACTAAATGCATTACGATATTTTTCAGAGTATAAGACGCACCCTTATACTCCCAATAGAGGATGAAAACCTGGGTGTGTCTTATACACTGAATGTAGCCCCACCCAGCCCTTCCACCCTCTGGCCTCTGCCTCCAGGCAATTTATCTCTTTGCAGCAAACAGTGCAGAGCCTGATTAGCACAAGTAATTGAATTGATTGCCTCCCTACACACAGCTGATTCAGCACAGGCAGGCCATGTGCTAAAACTGAAAGTGAAACTAGCTGCAAGGAGGCAAATTGCTGGAGGTGTATTGCTGGCAATGTTGGACGATTGAAACTGCCAGGAGGTAAGTCAATAACAATAAACATCTATAAAATGTTCAAATTATTAGACTTATTTTTTTAAGACTGCTTTATTATTGTTCTAGACCAGCGTTTCCCAACCGGTGTGCCGCGGCACACTGGTGTGCCGCGAGACACATGCAGGTGTGCCGCGAGCTCCCCGCCCGATCTGCCCCCTCTCCTCCGCCACCGCCCCCTGCCTTGGGGCGCGACTTCTCTCGCGGCGGCTGCGGCTGCAGCTTCAGCTCCTCGGAACGAAAGCGCTCCCAGCCCTCTCTCGCAGCCCCCTGGCTGGGAGCGCTTTCGCTGCGAGAGAGGGCTTTCTCCATCCGTTTCGGGAATGCCGGCCATGCCCCGCCCCTCTCTCTCTCGCGCCGCTCCCCTTTTCTCTCAGCCCTCCCTGGCTTCACTTCTCAATCCCTCCCTCCTTCCGTCTTTCCTTCCCCTCAGCCATTCTGTCTGGGGGTCTCCCGCTCTTCCCTTCCCCGCCTCCCAGGCTTTGCCTTTGCCACCCCCACCCTTTTTTGGTTGACAAGGAGTCCTTTGCTGCATCCCGCAGTTCGCACTTGGCTAGAGGCCGCTTTCCCTGGCTGCGCTCGGAACCGACAGGGCGCTGCTCTTTCTCTCTCTCACTCTCTCCCGTGAGGCGGGGGAAGGGGAAAAAAAGCAAAAAAACCCTTCTTGCAGCGGACCCACGCTCGTCCCTTCAGCAGCGAGGGAGGGAAGTCAGAGGGCGAGGGAGCGAGCGAGCACTCTTGTCCTCGGTGCCCTCTGCAGCCTGCCTTCCTTCTTCTTTGCCACCGCTGAGGGACGGAGAGAAAGATAGAAAGGAAAGAGGGAGGGAGAGATAGAAAGGAAAGAGGGAGGGAGGAAAGAGGGAGGGAGAGATAGAAAGAAAAGAGATAGAAAGGAAAGAGGAGGGAGGAAAGAGGGAGAGATAGAAAGGAAAGAGGGAGGGAGACAGAGAGAGAGAGAAAGAGAGACATAGCAAGAGAGAGAGAAAAAAAGAAAGAGATAGCAAGAGAGAGAGAAAGAGATAGCAAGAGAGAGAGAGAGACAAAGAGATAGCAAGAGAGACAGAGAGAGAGAGAGAGAAAGAGAGAGAGAGAGAAAGAGACATAGCAAGAGAGACAGAAAGAGAGAGAAAGAGAGAGAATGAAAGAGAGATAGCAAGAGAGGCAGAGAGAGAGCAAGGGAGAGAGAAAGACATAGAGGGAGGGAAGGAGGGAGAGAGAAAGAGAGCAAAAAAGAGAGGAAGAAAGAAAGAAAGAGGGATGGAGAGAGAGAGAAAGAAGGGAAGGAAGGAAGAGAGAGAAAGAGGGAGGGAGAAATAGAGTGAAATGGAGGAAGAGATATTTTTTTTGTCCAAACTTTTCTTTAGCCCCCCTGCCCCCCGCCCCCCCCGTTCAGTGTTCCCCAGGATTTTGAAAATATGAATAATGTGCCGCAGCTCAAAAAAGGTTGGGAAACACTGTTCTAGACAACTTAACAATATGAAGAAGCTTTTTAAAATAAAATCTTGATCTGAAGAGTGCTATTGTATCTTCTTTTAAATAGCAGGGAATAACTATACTTCCAGAAAGCCTGATCAAATTGAAAGATCTGTAAAAGTATAATCTGAAATGTAACAGTGTCCTGTTTAGTATTAAGATTAAGGCAACTGAGTTAAACCCTGACTTCACCATGTTTGGAGTAGACCTATTTAAATAAATGGAAGAAGTTAATGTGACTACATTTAAGAAAACTTTCTTGCATTAATATACTGGCATAATGTGCATTTTCTCCAATTCTTTGTTATTTCTATGGGTCAGACACACATGCATAGAAATACACAGCAAATAGTGTATATTATCTGTACTGTTTGCAATTTGCTGTTTGGCAAATTATTGAGAGACAGAGGCCTTGTTTTCCTCCCCCAATTTAATGTGCGTCTTATAATCCGGTGCATGTTATACTCTGAATAATATGGTATGTTGATTAAAATAGTTGCATTTTACTGAAATGCTTGCAATGATTTTATTTTTCCTATACAGAAAGAAACAGTGATCCCGCATAATATTGTGATTACAGAGTTAATTGGACTGGGATAAAAAACCTGGTTCCAAAGTTACTTGTCCTTGAAAATTTGGCCATTGTACAATTTCTGCAGCCATATAATTGCAGCCGAGGCACTTGTGCCTGACTCCTGATTTTGACATTGCAGCAAGTCACAGTTATATGATATTTTATAAACAAAGTCAATGGGAAAGTCAACAGGAAACCATAGTTACAGAAGATTCTTGCTTAACAACCCACATTTCTTGCATAACCATGGCAACTGGGACTACTACCGCTATGTGCTGCAATCACGTGATATTGTATTTTACAAAGCAATTATGTTTCCAATTAACAGAGGCCATGTGTCAATCTATTAAATCATAACAAGGACTCAGATGCATTTTTCCAGGTCATTAAAGGTCCAAGAAGAACTAATCAGAGCAGAGGGCAGAGGTGGGTTTCAGTAGGTTCTGACCAGTTCTGGAGAACCAGTAGTGGAAATTTTGTGTAGTTCAGAGAACTGGTAGCGGAAACTTTGAATAATTTGGAGAACTAAATATAAATATGTAAATATCACCTCTGACTGGCCTTCCTCCCATCTATTCTGTGCCTCCTGAGTCCCAGCTGATTAGGAGGAAATGAGGATTTTACAGTATCCTTCTCCTGCCATGCCCACCAAGCCACACCCACCAAGCCACACCCACCAAGCCACACCACGCTCAACAAGCCATGGCCACAGAACGGGTAGTAAAAAATTTTTTTGAAACCCACTATTGAGAGAAAGGATAAACATATCTAATAAATAAATCTAATAAATAATAATAATAAATAATAAATCTAAATAATAATAAAAATAAATAATAATATTTTATTATAATATTAATAATAATATTAATATTATAATAAAATATTATAAAATATTATAATAACAATAACAATAATAACAACAATAACAACAATAATAACAATAATAACAATAATAACAATAATAATAATAATAATAATAATAATAATAATAATAATAATAATAATATTTTGCATAGACTTGAAACCCACCTTTGTTGGCACAAGCCATCCATTTGAGATTATCTGCAAAGGCAGCTTCTCTTCCTATCAGGTAGGTGAAAATGCGAACCTAAAAATATAATTGGGTATTATTATAATAAAACTTCATTTACAGAAAACACTTTATATAAACTTTGTATTAAGCAGGTTATAGATAAAAATACCGACGAATTGCAAACACATTCTATTGGAATTTTCTTCTCCACTGAATGAGCAATAATTTTACACACCTACAGATTTTGGACACACGCCATTTTCTAGAATGATAAGCAAATGTAAAATGAAAAGGTGTCATTTTGGAAATTTAATGTGAAATCACATGATTGAAAATGTAGTACTTCGCTCTGATCCCAAGTTTGCAGTTAATGACTGCTCTATCACAAAAGTCTACTGTATATGTGGACACATGAGGTAAACTACTGGAAAAGCTTCTATCTCTCTGATGCAGTAGTGCAGATTTCCCACAATAATGATAAATTATTTCAACCAAAAGAGCTATTCAGCACTGAATGTTTGTGAGAGATTTATAAAGTCAACGCTTAATTCCTCCACTCCCAATTACATGGGAAAATAGTTGGAAACATAAAGTTCAATTTGCAGTCCAGGGAAAATTCAGGTTAGAACTATTTCAGTTCATTGAAAATGACATATTTTTGTTGTTGCTACTTATCCCCGACAATCATTTACTTGGGAAAATACTCAAGAGTATTCAACCAGAGCCTTCTAACTTTACAAGGAAATCAGGAAAACCACCACAAGACACAATTATGTTACCTGAGTTGATTATTTTGTTTTACTTTTTCCATGCAGTTTTAATAAAAAATTTAAAAAAGCAAGTGTCCTAAACCAGTGTTTCCCAACCTTGGCAACTTGAAGATATTTGGACTTCAAATCCCAGAATTCCCCAGACAGCATTTGCTGGCTGAGGATTTCTGGGAGTTGAAGTCCAGATATCTTCAAGTTGCCAAGATTGGGAAACACTGTCCTAAACCCATTTGGAAAAATGAAAAGAACTGGTGAGCCAAATCATCTTGATTTTACAAAATGGAGTGAACAACAGAGTCATATCCCCCCCCCTCCAGTATAGAAGGCAAAGACATCCTAGTCACTTCAGCCTAACAAGTGCAACTACTGTATGCATACATTCAGCAGTGATAGCTACATTGGGCAAAAGATTTCCAACCGCAATAACCACTTCTGCTCTGGACTTTCACCTTGAAGGAGACTCCCTGACTCTTCCTGTCCTCCAACATGCCTTTCCTGCATGTGACAATTCATTTGCATCCCCACATATACTTCTTGATTACACTACCTCTTGTGCACCATCCAAAACCTGTATGGCAGCTTTCACAAGCACTCTCAGGCCCTCTTCCTATGCTCATTGCCTCCTATGCACCATTCCTAACTCGTGTGGCACCCTTACCCAATTTCACCACACCCTCTCTCCCTTCCCTGGCCCATGCTTATTCCTAAGATCCCCACAGACTCCTATCGACCCACATTGCCTTAGCTTCTGAGACTGGGTTCTGCCCTTAAAGATAGGAATCCAACACAGACTTCAATCCTAAATATTTCTAGCTGTTTTTCAGTCTGGGAAATCCGAAACTTAGAAAGTTCCTCACCCGATTAGTATACCCACCAAACTCCTGTATTGTTCCCATTACTCTAAGTGGGAAAGACTGGTTTAAAAAGAAGAAGAAGAAAAGAAGAAAATCAGGGGAACTAATAGCGCTTTTCCTACTTCTGTGCTGCTGAAACTAACTGTCTAGGGCAGTGATGGCAAACCTTTTTTTCCTCAGGTGCCGAAAGTGCGTGTGTGCACGCTATCATGCACGCGCAAGTGCCCACACCCATAATTCAAAGCCTGGGGAGGGCAAAAACAGCTCCACCCCCAGAGGCCCTCTGAAGGCTGGAAATGGCCTGTTCCCCAACTTCTGGTGGGCCCAGTAGGCTCGTGTTTCTCCCTCCCCAGGCTCAAAAGGCTTCCCTGGAGCCGGTGGAGGGTAAAAATGCCCTCCCCCATTCCCCCTGAGGTTCTCTGGAAGCCAAAAACACCTTCCCAGAGCCAAAAGTCAGCTGGCCGGCCCACACATGCATGTTGGAGCTGAGCTAGGGCAATGGCTCGCGTGCCAGCAAATATGGCTCCACGTGCCACCTTTGGCACCTGTGCCATAGGTTTGCCATCACTGGTCTAGGAATATTGTAGACTTCTTCAGTGTCCATGTACTCTAATCACTGGCTAGGTTTAAATTCAAACAGAAGAAGAAAATGATAAAAATGGCAAGAAAAAGGTAGCCCCACTGAGAAATAAAGTAGATGTTGTGTCATTAATTTTGAAACATATCAAATAGAAGTCAAAACAAATGTCCTGTGATGAGGAGAATTAGTTCTTAGTCCTTCTGATTCACTTAACTAACATAGGTATTCCATGTGTAGAACATAACTTAACATCAATTTAGGTGCTGCCACCGAGGTAGCATCTTGTCCCAGGTTGCAGACTAGTATATTACTTTTTGCAGCCAATTAAAATTTGAAGTGCTTTTCCTGGCCTATGAGTCAGTTTTTCATTACTTACTGCAACTGTTACAAAGAATCATTGACCTAATCAACCAACGTCAAATCAAGAGCTGCTTTATGAGAGCTGAAAATCTTGCCCAACAGCAGCCAAATGGGCATGGAAACTTTTTCCTCTATTTCTGGTTTTAAAAAGCAATGAGGCTCACTAGAAACATCCATCATATTGAGCTAAAGAATTGAATCTGCCTGGTCCATACATAAATGATGGCATATATAAAAATAATAATAATAATAATAATAATAATAATAATGATAATGATAATAATAATGCTGTGGCACAGATGATCCACTGGAACTTGTGCCAGAACTACCATCTACCAGTGGCAAAGAACTGGTGGGATCATAAGCCTGAAAAAATGGTCGTAAATGAGCAAGCAAAACTACTGTGGGACTTCTGACTTCAGACTGACCAAATTCTGAAGCATAACACACCAGACATCCTGATTGTGCAGAAAAAGAAAGCATGGATCATCGACATCGCAATCCCAGGAGGAGAAGCAGCTAGAGAAATTAGTGAAATACGAAGATCTAAAAATCAAGCTGCAATGACTCTGGCATAAGCCAGTGAATGTGGTCCCAGTGGTACTTGGCACGCTGGGCGCAGTGCCAAAGGATCTCAGTGGACATTTGAAAACCATCGGAATTGACAAAATCTCCATCTGTCAATTGCAAAAGGCCACTTTACTGGGATCGGCAACCATAATTTGCTGCTACATCACACAGTCCTAGGTGCTTGGGAAGCACCCGACTGGTGATGAAATACGAAATCCAGAATAGTGATCTCGTTTGCTGTGTTGTATTGACATAATAATAATAATAATAATAATAATAATAATAATAATAATAATAATAATAATAATAATAATAATAATTGTTATTGTTGTTATTATTATTGTTATTGTTATTGTTATTATTGTTATTATTGTTATTATTATTTAGATTTGTATGCCGCCCCTCTCCGAAGACGCGGAGCAACTCACATATAGTCCCTTGACTTACTTCTTTAAGTCATATCTCATGTTGATGGGCAATATGGATGGCCATAATAGTTACTCTGCGTTTCATAGAAAGAGAAGAAACATATCTTTTTACTCCAGAAGTGATCAACAGCATAGCAGGAATAAATCAACAATAATGCAAACCTCACACTGCATTTACATGATCAGTGTGTGTGTGTGCGTGTGCCCACTGTTTGTGCAAATGGACCTGCATGCACGCATACTACTCGCATGGAATCATCTCCTCTCCCTGCGCTGGTCCACAAAGCGGGAAAGATTAGGGAACTCTGCCTTGCCCAAGAGATCTATTTCCTTTTTATATCCTTTCAGAGTAATCCACATATATTTGCTCTTTGCTGAGTTTGATTCAGCTGAACTGTTCACCTAAGCACAACTGCAATATTGTAAGCAAAATGTTTAATCTCAAAAAGAGAAGGAAATAGTACCATCAGATTTATATCCAACTCCAGTACATAAATTGTCACCAGGGCTTAGCTCAGAAAAGAATGTGCCGAAATATATTCTAAATAGAAAACAAATCAATTGGAGAGATTTATGGCTAATGGTCTCCTTTTAGCTTACACATAATCAAAAACCATGTCCATAATAGAAGTAGAATAGGCTGAGCTGTAGCACAGAGAAAGATGATCTAATGTGGCATCAGTCCGAAGTACCAAAGAAACTAAATTCAAGTCATTAACTTTGAACAATGGTCTACTGGAAAAAAAAAGGGCAAGGATAACAGTTTTCTCCTTCTATCAAATATGAATGCATGTCAATAGTGGGCTCTAAAACCAGTTGCTGCTGGTCTCTGCTTGTGCTCACACTTGCGTGTGAGACTTCTGCGCATGCGCAGAGGCATCTCAGGTGGGTGGGCAGAGCCTTCCATCGCCACCATTACTGGTTCACAGAACCAGGCTGAATCGGTAGCAACCCACTGCTAATGCATGTGTACCACATCTATGCAAATATTGAAGTCCAGAAAAGATGTGACCTTTCTTGTTATTTATCACAAAAATATTGAATTTCTTGCATGTTATTTGTGATATAGAATACAACACACATCAGATTTCCAAGTCTTAATATAGGCAGCTTATTATACAATGATTTCTTAACCATTTTTCACAATTAAACTTTGGAGGCAGAATTGCAAACTTTCACCAAGCTACTTTTCAAAGTAGAAACCACAACATGAATTGCCATTATAACTTCCATCAAAATATAAGGTTTTTTTCTGGATAGGTTCCTGTTTTATCTATCATGAATTTAACTAGATTCCGTGAAAGGATTTAGGCTAATGGGGCTCTTTACTTACTCTGGTTTACAAACAAATCTTATATCTACATCTGCTAATAGGATGGGAGCTTTCAGTGTTTGAAAGAGAAAGTAACATGTAAAAAAAAAACCAGAAAAAAAATCCTAAGAAATGTAATCTACAAATATATTAACTAAGTAAGTCACTTAGTTATTTACCAATACCACGTTCTCAATAAAATATGTATTCTCATATTTCACAATCACAACTTCCAATCCCACTTGGCTAATAAAGAATTATTCTATTCTATTCTATTCTATTCCCTTTGACCTTATCCACAAATTATAGCATTAATAAAACACAGCTGTGCATCATTTTACTCTTACCTTTCATTTTAGAATAAATCAAGATATAAATCAGTTCATTGGTCACCTTTAATTATAGACCAGCCTGATAAGGTAATAAATATAATTAATTCCTGAACAGTTCAGAAGTAAAATCTATCACTCTATCATTGGCACATTTTACACAGGCCAATCAGCACATTTTAAAGGACACAATTGCCACAATTAACGTCACCTCTGAATGATTCTTCTAGTAAGTTACTTATGTATGAAAGCAATGTATAGGCTATATGAAAAGCATTGGACTACATCATTATCTAGATGGGCTAATGTCTATGGAGATTCTCAGTCATCTAGGTTCTGGTTATCTCAAAAGTGCTTTTTCAAAAGGCAACTAGAATTTCTAGTTTTTCTTTGTAGACGTTTTGCTTTTTATCCAAGAAGCTTCATTAGCTCTATAGCAATGAGAAGCAAAACATCTTCAAAGAAAAACCAGAAAGTCCAGTTGCCTCTTGAAAAAGCATCTTTGGGATAGATGGGTTAATATGAAAGCAAGTCTTTCATGGTATGGGATTGGGCTATCTGAGGGACAGTCTCTCCCTACTTACGAACTGGCACACTCTGCGCTGGTAGATGTTGCCTTAAATAACTATGGGCCCTTTATGACTTATGGACTCCAGAATTCCTGAGCTGAAGTCCATAGGTCATAAAAGGGCCATAGTTCCCCACTCCCACCTTATATGAAATCAATAGAATAATCACTGGGTTTCTGAAATATACTTCCCTAGGCAAGTCCACCATTTAACCAGTATTGCCTCCTTTCCCGCCCCCATTCATACAGAAGCAGGAACATACAAAGAAAGGCTTAAATCACTAACTTCCTAACAGCACCATTTCCATTGCCTCTGAGTACCGTAGTTCCCCTGAGATTACAATCTAGCGAAGTTTCCACAGCTTAATGTAAGACTTTAATACATTTAAAAGGAGAGTGGACTTATGGAAAGCTAACATTGGATGGAACCTGCAGAGAAGCTGGCACCTGCCCACAAATAAAACTGGAAAGTTTGAAAATTGTTAAATAGGCTGTGCATGGGGACAGGAAGATCAAGAGATATTTTGAATAAATGGGAATACTTGGTAACTTCTGTTTATGTTTAGTTTAGTTTAATCAGATTTGTATGCCGCCCCTCTCCGCAGACTCGGGGCGGCTCACAGCAACAGCAATACAAGACAAATCCAATATTAAATTAATTTTAAGAACACCACAAGTTAAAAACCAATCATACACACTAGCATACCATACACAAATTTTATAAGCCTAGGGGGAAGGAACATGTCAATTCCCCCATGCCTGACGACAGAGGTGGGTTTTAAGGAGCTTACGAAAGGCTAGGAGGGTGGGGGCAACTCTGATATCTGGGGGGAGTTGATTCCAAAGGGTCGGGGCCGCCACAGAGAAGGCTCTTCCCCTGGGTCCCGCCAAACGACATTGTTTAGTTGACGGGACCCGGAGAAGGCCAACTCTGTGGGACCTAACTGGTCGCTGGGATTCGTGCGGCAGAAGGCGGTCCCGGAGATATTCTGGTCCGGTGCCATGAAGGGCTTTATAGGTCATAACCAACACTTTGAATTGTGACCGGAAACTGATCGGCAACCAATGCAGACTGCGGAGTGTTGGTGTGACATGGGCAAATTTAGGAAAGCCCATGATAGCTCTCGCAGCTGCATTCTGCACGATCTGAAGTTTCCGAACACTTTTCAAAGGTAGCCCCATGTAGAGAGCGTGAATGTGAATGTGTAGAACTGCAGACTACCACATACATTTACACAATGCTCTCTGTGCCATGCCCAATGTACTCTTGAGGACCTTGTGTCTTCCCAACAGAATGCAATTGATGCTGCACACTTCTGGGCAAACACTGCCTAAATTTTACATATTTCAAAGTCTATGTTCCTACGTCTGTATTTATACCTATGCATAAAATGTTAATAATGAAGCTTATAACATGAGTAAATAATAATAATCAGCCCAGCATTTTAAACCTTGCAGAAAATCTTGCAGGTGCATCTAGTAGGGGTCTACAACAGGTTGGGTCCCAACAGACATGCTTGTTTATGGAACATCATTCCCCCCAAAATTAGATTAACCCCATCCATCCTATTTGCTATTTCAAAAGGCCATGGTATGTTTTTAACTCTCTTTTAGTTAACTAGTACAGTCCCTTGACTTTCATGGGGGATACATTCCAAGACCGCCCATGAAAGTCAAATTTCCACGAAGTAGAGATGCTCCCTTCCTTCCTTCCTCTCCCTCCCTCCTCCATTCCTAGTTTTACTTACCCCCAGAACCCGCAGGGGCAACGGGGCGGCAATCTGGGACCTTTGCTGTGCTCGCTGCCGCGTCTCCCATGGCAGCGGCAGCAGCACTGGTGCTCAGGGTCAGGGCAGGGGAAGGGGAAGCTCAAGGCAAGAGGGATCCAGGCCAGGACTCGAAGTCGGGATTCCAGGCTGGTCAGCTGGGAGGTTGGACGCTACCACTAAGGGAGATGGCTTAGGTGGGTGGGGGAAGAAGAGCCGGTGGCGACGGGCAGACTTCAAGTGGAGGGTACCAACACTTCGAGAATCAAAGGGGAGGGATCGGTAGGCTAGGACGGAAGCGGAGCTTTTATTTAAAGAAGCAGGACGGCTGGGGGAGGAGTAGGAGGATACCCAGTATTATACATCAGGCGGCCGTGGGAAAACGTTCAAATGTTCAAAAAAACACGGAGTATTTTTTTAATTAATATTTTTGGAAAACCCGTGGTATAGCCTTTCCGCGAAAGTCACACTCACGAAAGTCAAGGGACCACTGTATATTGCATTCTTATTCACTACTAATTAATTTGAATAGTTAAGCAGACCATATAGTTACCATTGTGCTTCTTCTTCATCCACTTGAGAACTATTTTGGCAGAAAGATAAGATATAAGGTCTATCCATCTTCAACATTAACAAGCCATCAATCACACCTGTTTCCCACTCTTCTTGGTCCAGCAAAGGGGGCTTAGTTGTCCACTTTAATGAGCCTTATAAAATTGCCACAGCCAACCAATTTTCCACATGTAATGCATGACCCAGAATGAGAATTATATGGCTCTCAGGTGCTTGGGAGAGATGCCAAAAATGAAATACCTTAATTTTCAACCTTAAACTTAAGAACACTTAAAGACTACTATAGCTTGTACAATTTATTCTCTTGTGGAAAATACAGTGTATTTACAGGAAGAAACATTAGTTTCCTATCATGAATGCTGTTTTATGTAACTTTGATATACTGGACCACAAGCAAATCACATAACAAAAGCAAGCATTAAATAAAGTTTGGCTTTATTTCAGATTCATATATCATATTTTACATCTATATCTGTGCTTTGTAACTTTTACTGGCTTGCCACAATTTGGCATTAAAAGGAAGTTTCATTAATTAGTAATTGTTTTATTTTTTTTCACTGAATACGCTCTTCACAAGACGTTTTTATTGTTGCCCCTTGCCTGAAATTAAATGGCAGATTTAATTGCAAAGGCTCCTATCCAAATCCTAGCCATGTCTTTTCAGCTAATTTGCTACCCATTCAGGTTTGAAGGATTTGAAGATTATAAATTACCATTATAAATTAGAAGTGTGATTGCTACATTTGGGAATAAATTACGGGGAAAAACAGAAAAGACAGAAATTATTTATTACTATATAGTTTTAATTGCGGCCATCCTTTAAGGGGCTTAGTCCTGCATATCACTCCTCCTCCAATCCTCCACACCACATAGCGTGAGTCTCATAACATGTCTATAAGATGAAAGACAGTGATGAGTTTATTCTTCCACAGTAGCTTCATGTCTAAGTTAGGAGTGTTTAAATCCAAATCGTCTCAATGAATTTTATCACATTAATTCTCCACTTCGTTGGAATTTTGATTTAGTATTCAGAGTGCAGCCCTTTTTCAGAGGGCTGACCTCATAAGTATGTATAGGTACTTCAGAACCTCTGTGTGTCATATATATACTGCAGAGCCTGGAAGGAAATACTCATGAGGAATGGTTGGAAGCAATAGGCATATTCGGCCTAAAGAAGATGTAATAATTATTTCAGCATATGAAAGGCTGTAATAATTATTTCAGCATATGAAAGGCTGTTAGACTATGGGGCAGAATTGTTTAAAGTTTTTCCAGAAGATAGAATAACAATACATGGGTTTAAATTCCAAAATTTTGACTGGTCATCAGAAAGAAGAGCCTTGGGAGGTGGTGGACTTGCCTTCATGGAAGCTGCTTCAACAGGGGCTGAATGGCCATCAGTTACATATTTTGCAGTAATGCAGTATAACAGGAAGCTGACATTGAGCTTGATTGTTTCTTAAGATTCCTTCTAACACTTATATTTTATTAGATACGCAAGGACTACTACTCCTTGTTTAAATATCAAATATTTATGATCTGTGTTGTGGTTGGCTCTGGCCCGGCTGCTGCCCCAAGGAATGTGGAGGTGGATGCAGGGGAAACATCAACATGTCATAGGCCTGTTTTATTGCTGACAGAGTCAGGTAGTGCAGTTTCCTTGGACGAAGAAGAGGGTGGGAGTGACTTAGAAGAGGGGGGGCTTGGCACACAGCCCAGGAAGCCAATCTCCATTATCTTCGGTCGATTCGGATGCGGAAGTCTTGGACCCATCCAGGCGCAGAGTTATGCGTAGAAGAGACCAATTGAGGACATATTACAGGAGATAAGAGAGGCCACCTATGTTTGGATGGGGCTCTAGTAATTAGAGCTGCTGATACAAATAGCAGCGTGTTGGTTTGGCTGTTGTGGAAGATTATCTGATCGCAGTTCTTCAGGACCATGCTTTGCTGTTTTCCAGACTTTGTTGATTTTTCACGCCTTTGAAACCAAAGCAGAGCAAAGTGTGTTTGTCTCACTTCGTTGGAAGGAGGGCTGTGACGTTTCTTTACAGCTGCTAGCTAAGTACTTAAGGACTGATTAAGGGAATTGTACAGCCTACAAGGTTGCTTTGGGACGAGTGCTTTTTGCAATACAAAAAGGGTGCTTTGTTTCTTTTGAATTTTGTGATAAAGAACATTGTTTTGAATTTTGAAACGTGTATGTGTGTCTGAAATTTGTACCCTTGAATTTTCGGGAGGCTCATACCAGAGAGCCCGGCAGAATAATCTGATATTAGATATTAGTAGATATTTAAATATTCAATAAATAGTCCATATGGAGACCACTTAGGTAATAAGAACTGTAGGCTATCAACAATATTTTAGTTCATTTTGAAAATTTGTGTTGCATGATTCAAAGCATCCTTTAAGCTACTTTAGCTAATATTTGAATACGACTATAATCCTCCTGCGTTAGTGAAAGCAAGAACCTTCTTGAAATAAAACATTGGTATATTATCCTTCATATATTAACAGCAGTAAGAATATCGCTGGCACAATATTGGAAGCAAAGTGATGTACCAGATGATAAAGTGATCATTAGGAAAATTCTAGAATGTGCAGAATTAGACAAATTAACAATCAAGTTAAATCAAAAAGAGGATTCAGAATACTTTGAGGTTTGGAATATGTTTTACAAATGGCTGGAAAGAAAGAAAACAGAGGAAAAATAGGATGTATAAATATACATATTTATAATTACAATTGTAAAAGAAAATAAACTTCTCAGATTGAAACAGTATGTACAAGTAAGGAAATGTAAGAAATAGGAATAATATATATGAAGAGATATATATTAATTAATAGCTAAATAGATAGATCGATAAAAACTCTAAAGGAAACACAGTTTCAATATAAACGGAAATTCAATGTCAAGGCAATTTACGATATAAATTTTATAAATATTGTTTTGTGTATTCGTATTTGTTAATGTGTTGTCTGTATTTTTTATATATTTGTATTTCAATGTTTTCTTAATATTTATACTCAATAAAAAAAAATTTTTTTAAAGAAAGCAACGGGCTTCTACCGGCAGAACCCCCTAGCTGTTGGTTAAGTTTTGACTACTGAAAAATTAAGATGTGAAGCTATCATTTGAAATGCATTTGCCCAACAAGATTTATATGAAATATAATTTATACACCCAGCATGGAGCAAATTTCAATTAAAGCAGTTTTCTGCCACTCCAGTTTTTCTGCGGCAATTCTCCAGAGACTGGTCACGGCTCATTAAGCTAAGGCAGGGTTTCACTGAATGCCTGGGCTCTTACTCCAGGAATGCACTAATCATGATTATGCATGTTGTTTACAGCTAATCAGCCTCTTCAGTACTTGACCATAAGCTGTTCAGGAGGTTTCTTGAGAGTAGATCATTTTTCTTCTCCCATTCTCCCTCTTTGAGAACTTGTCCTCCTCCTCCATTCTTTTTGGCTATCATTTGTCATTTTGGTTTAGCACAGAGCATTAGATCATATATTCCTAAGCCTGTCCTGCTAAAGTCTAAAAGCCCTTCTTGAAAGTGGGTTTAGGACTGCAGCTTTAATTAGAGGCAATACTATGGGGTGCTTCATCTAACTGCTGACAATGGCAGGTTCATTATTCCCTATTGCATGATTTTGGGGGGCCCAAGTCTTGATATTCAACAGCTGACCTTAACTACCTCGGTTTACAAGAGGGGAGGAGGGTTTTTGGCTCTCAACTACCAGGAAAGGGAGAGGGTGGGGTTGCTCACAGCTAAAAGCCATTTTTGTGGACAACCCAGGCTGCGGAGATTTTTCCTGTTTCTTTGCACTCCACAGAAATTGCTGTTACATTTACAGGAAAGGAGGAGAGAAGAGGCTGGCTGGATTTATTTTCCCCAATCACTAAAATAACAATCTAACTCATTTCTATGTTTCCTCCAAATAGTGAAAATATAGCTGGAATGCAGGTGAGAGACAAGTATTATGGAAAAGATTCAATTAAAAAAAATATTGCTAATGTTGAATATCCCTGTCTTTTTCAAATATGTGCTTCACTCTGTATTCAGCTAAATGAAACCCAGTGGTATTAGATAAGGGGTGACTTGGTTGAACCTACTTGAGAGGAATTGTCTATGATCATACTGAGATGAAAAACAGATGAATGGAAAAATGTAGTTTCATGCTCAGCCATCCACTGGATGTTTCAAGCAAATAAAGTATGGAATTATAAAAATCAAAGACGGCAGGTTATCAATATTAGAAATAATGCTTCATTTGCTTGGATTATATTGAAGCAATAAAGGCATTTTGATTTTTGATTGAATACTATTTTCTGAAATAAAAGATAGGGCAAAGATAGGACTTCTCATTTCTGTTCATACTCTCTCACATACACACAATATTCATGAAAGCATCTGGAATAAAAGCACAATCTGGTTCATGAAACTATTTTTATTAGAGGTGTATTCCATATTTCTACTGTTAAAGACAGTCAGGTTGGCATTAATGAGTGGAACATAAAACTAAATGAAAAAACTATGAGAACATTGTTAAATTGAAAAAATGTTTAAACAATAATAGAAAAATGCTAAAAACAATTCAGAAGACAAAAAAGCCAAATAACACAGTGCTGTGCGATGAATCCTTTTGGTGGGAAGAGTTTATATACAAAATTACATGTATTGCATGAATGTTTCTATTGGATAAAGAATCTCCTGGGAACATTTCTTTAGTTCAGAAAATTCCCCAGCAGAAAACTCAAGTTTACATACAGAAGCACATTACAAGCATCAAAAGGTGAATAGCGTGCTCAATAATTTATTGAAAAACTCTTAATCAGTGTTATCTACTCAGCCAATGGTTTTAAATGAAGAATTCAAGTTACATTTTCAAAACATGCTACAAATGAATTTCAGTACTATGCAATGTTCAGTATGTGGATCAAAAACTATTAGAAGTAAAGGTAGGATTTCGAGGAGGCAGAGGGATTAGAGATTAAATTGCCATCATACACTGGATCATGGAGAAAGCTAGAGAGTTAAAGAAAAACATCTACTTCTGCTTCATTGACTATGCTAAACCTTTTGATTGTATGAATCACAACAAAAGTTCTTAAAGAGATGGGAGTAACAGACCATCTTATTTGTCTCTTGAGAAACAGGTCAAGAAGCAACAGTGATGACTCGACATGGAACCACTGACTGGTTCAAAATTGGGAAAGGAGTCCAGCAAAGTTGTATACTGTTGCCCTGCCTGTTTAACTTATATGCAGAGCACATCATGAGAAAGGCCGGGCTAGATGAATCAAAAGTTGGAATTAAGATTGCGGGGAGAAATATCAACAACCTCAGATATGCACATACCACTCTAATGTCAGAAAGTGAACAGGAACTAAAGATGTGGGTGAAGAAGGAGAGTGCATAATTTAGCTTGAAACTTAGCATTAAGAAAAGTAAAATCATGGCATCCGGTCCTCTCAATTCCTAGCAAATAATAATAATTAATAATAATTTATTAGGTTTGTATGCCGCCCATGGGGAAATAATGGAGGTAGCGGCAGATTTTATTTTCCTGGTCTCCAAAGATCATCACAGACAGCCAAGAAATTAAAAGGCGCTTGCTCCTGGGGAGGAAAGCTATGACAAATCTAGACATCACACTAAAAAGCAGAGACATCACACTGCCAACAAAAGTGTGTTTAGTCAAGGCTATGGTTTTCCCAGTTGCAATGTATGGCTGTGAAAGTTGGAACATAAGAAAGGCTGAGCGCCAAAGAATTGAGGCTTTTGAACTATGGTGCTGGAGAAGACTTCTGTGAGTCCCTTGGACTGCAAGGTGATCAAACTGGTCAGCCCTAGAGGAGATCAACCCTGACTGCTCTTTAGAAGGCCAGATCCCAAGTGAGAAGGAAGGATTCACTGGAGAAGAGCCTAATGCTGGGAACAATTGAGGACAAAAGAAGAATGGAAAGACAGAGGTGACTGGAATCACTGAAGCAGCAGATCTGAGCTCAAATAGACTCCAGAGGATGGTAGACCACAGGAAGGCTTACAGGAATGTTGTCCATGGAGTTGTGATGGGTCAGACACAACTTCGCAACTAACAACAATTGTTGTGGAAAGAAGAAATTCAGAAAATATAGTTTGATCTGTATTAAATTGAACTATATTGTTGTAGTCAAAATCATCTACCACTTTTGGTAGATTACTTGAAAGATTATCTAACCCAAGTCCACTTTAACTATAAGGAACTGTAACAAGGAAAAAAGAACCTTTTGAAGTTAACATTTTGATAGGTGGCTGATTAACGTTTCCATTATAATCGGAGAGTTTCTATTCCTGCTTAAATTATATTTGTTCATCTAAATTGATATTTGCCATATGGCCTTTTTTCCTTGCCTTTCCTTTACTTTTTCTTTTGATTTCTTGGTGAGATATTGCTACTCTCTTTTTGCAAGTCATAGCAAGTTCATGTGAATTTTATGGGGGGAGGGCAAAGAATTTAGACACACCCGTTCATATTGATCCAATATGGGAAAACAGGCACAGCTCCAGCAACCATAACACAGGTGAATTAAATTGCCCTTTTAAATTTTATTTTTGAGCTAACCAAATGATTAAATCAGGCTGCATTCTCACTAAGCCTACACTATCAGCTCCTTTATTTCTAGTAGACATTTAATGGCTGTAGGGTGTTGTGGGAATTGCAGGTAGACATTTACAATATATTGGACTCTTCACAGAGCAGACAGATTAGACAGGTGACACGATGCATGAGGTCCTGACCTTTTGCCCCTGGGATTTTGTCCAGGCTGCAACCTTACCTGGTAATGAGCTTGGCAATTGCTATTATTTTCTCTAGATGCTCATACCCATTTCTGGATTCAACATATAATTTAATATACCTGACAGGTTTAGATTAGTTGAGGAGTTTTTTTCTTAAAAGGCTCATTCACAATGAAGTCAAAAGTGATTTTCAGATTATCATAGTTATAAACATTTTTGCAAAAACTGACAACCAAAACCAACACTATACAACATCAATTGGTTTTTCACCTTCAATTTGCACGAAATCCCGTAAAAAAATCTTGTAATTCAAAATTTATCCTCCCCGCCCCCATTGCATACATTGTCTACTTAGTCTCAAAAAACCTGAGGGAGATCTATACTGTTCCAAAAAATTAAGGGAACACTCAAATAACACATCCTAGATCAGAATGAATGAAATATTCTCATTGTACAAAGTTGAATGTGCCGACAACAAAATGAAATTGATTGTCAATCAGTGTTGCTTCCTAAGTGGACAGTTTGATTTCACAGAAGTTTGATTTACATGGAGTTATATTATGTTGCTTAAGTGTTCCCTTTATTTTTTTGAGCAGCGTATTAGAGAATGGTGGTGAGTTCTTCATAATTGTAGAACTATTTGAATCTGGGTCTCTTCAGAACTGGTGTGACATAACTGTTACTAAATTCAATCTATACAGAAGCCCTCATCCCAAATGATTATAAGATCCTTAGGAATGAAAGTTTGTTTCCTAAGTATCTTGACTGTCCACAAACTATTTATATCATTCAGGCAGATATTGCAAATGGCTTAACTTCAGTAAATTCAGTACTAAATATTGAGAATCTATGTGCTAATTAGACAATGGTTAAAATGTCAGCAACTGTGATGAACTCAAGCTTTTTCACTTTATTTATAAAGTTGAGTAGACTCCAGGCAATGGTCCTGTGGCCTACCAGAGTACTGTATTCAAGAATAAAAATAAGTATTTTGCCTTTATATTTGATTAAAATTTAAATCCCCTTTAGCTTTATCTTTTAGTAGCTTCACAGCATCTATAAATATTTAACACATTATTATAATTAGGTACAAACTGTTACCTGATTTTTATCTGTAACCTAACTTGAAAAGCGTCTGGAGGCTTAATGTTAACCTTCATCCACTTGTATTATAGGTGCTAATTAGACTCTTTAAACTGCAAAGAAATAGAATTTTCATAGCTAGCTTATTAAAAGTCGAAGGCACCCTTGGGACAGGCCAAATTGCTTCGATTGGCAGCTTATTCTTGTACAACAACATGCAGAAGATTCATGTTGTCTGATTTACACAGCTCATATTTCTCTCAAATTAATCAACAGCCAGGTTGGTCCAGCTGCCCCTTGGTGCTGGGAGATGGGGAATAAAAAACCATGGCTACTAAGTGTCCAGGCCAGCTGCTAAATTAAAAAAATAGCTTAAGGGGACACAGCTGTTGAGGTGCCTGTTGACATTAAACTAATCAAGTCCATGAATACAGAATAAATGCCTGAAGACATTCAAAGAAATTCTGCCAAAAACAAATAACACCACTATAGTTAAGTGTTTCATTAGATCAATTTGGCTCTTTGGATTTTTTATTTATTTTTTGGTCAGTGCAGAGATAGAAAGTTCTGAAGAATTTGGTATAGAAAGCAGCTGGTATTTGTCACTTGCCTAGCACTTCCTGGAAAATCTTGGATTGTTTGTACCAACAACAAAAGTGTGGAAATCATGATAATGATGTTATTATATAATAGGGGATATTTCAGTCAAAAGGAAGATCTCCAGAAACTTAGGTTGGACAGTCAATTTCAAAAACACATATACTTGATCCATTTAATTGCATGCTGCACAGAGTCTGTGCTGAATTATAAATAAATAAAGGATTTTTTTTCTGGTGGAAACCTACAATGCAATGTAAGAGGAAAATAATTGACAGATTGGCAATTTCTGCTATGTAGGCTGAAGGGTTATGACCTCCAAATACATATGAAATATGGACAGATTATGCAATTTAAACCTACATGCACTTAAAATGGAAATAAGAAAAAGAACATACTAGAAAAAGACAAAACCATGCCCACTGTCTTAAGTCAAATACATATTACAGATTATGAAAAAGGGGAAAGAATCAATCAAAAGTTTATATGGTAATGAAAATGGTAGCAGTCACCAATGGTCAAATCGCACTCCTTGATTCTTCCAGCATTACAATATGTAACATTCTTATCCCCTCTGCTTAGATACTTAAGACACACAATGAGATGTTTTTCATCCATCTGTCCATCCATCCATCTACCAGGAAAGTTTTCTTGGAGAGGAAAAATAGTTTCTGCACATGGGTCTATTGAAAATGAAATGTAGTTATCTAAAAATGCTACAGTGTGTCATAAAAGTAAATACACCCCATCACATTTTGTAAATATTTAAGTACAGTGATACCTTGTCTTACAAACTTAATTGGTTCTGGGATGAGGTTCTTAAGGTGAAAGGTTTGTAAGATGAAACAATATTTCCCATAGGAATCAATGGAAAAGCAATTAATGCATGCAAGCCCAAAACTCACCCCTTTTGCCAGCCGAAGCACCCGTTTTTACACTGCTGGGATTCCCCTGAGGCTTCCCTCAATGAGAAACCCCACCTCTGGACTTCTGTGTTTTTGCGATGCTGCGATTTCACTGAGGCTCCCCTCGCTGGGAAACCCCACCTCCAGACTTCCGTTGCCAGCGAAGTGCCAGTTTTTGCGCTGCTGGGATTCCCCTGCTGGGATTCCCCTGCAACATCGCAAAAACACAGAAGTCCAGGAGTGGTGTTTCCCATGGAGGGGAGCTCAGGGGAATCCCAGCAGCGCAAAAATGGGTGCTTTGCTGGCAATGGAAGTCCGGAGGCGGTGCATCACAGTGGTGGCGGTGGGTTTGTAAGATGAAAATAGTTTGTAAGAAGAGGCAAAAAAATCTTAAACCCCGTTTTTGTATCTCGAAAAGTTTGTATGACGAGGCGTTTGTAATACGAGGTATCACTGTATATCTTTTCATGTGACAACACTGATGAAATGACACTTGGCTACAATGCAAAGTAGTGAGTATACAGCTTGTATAACAGTGTAAATGTGCTGTCCCCTCAAAATAATGCAACACACAGCCATTAATGTCTAAACTGGTGGCAACAAAAGTGAGTACGCCATAAATGATAATGTCCAATTGGGCCCATCAATATTTTGTGTGACTACCATTATTTCCAGTACTGACTTAACCCTCTTGGGCCTAGAGCTCACCAGAGCTTTACAGGTTGCCATTGGAGCCCTCTTCCACTCCTCCATGATAATATCACAAAACTGGTGGATGGTAAGAGACCGGGTGGTGGCTTAAAGGTCATGTTACTGGCTTAAAGGTGGCCAATTTGATGTCACTCACATCAAGAGTTTGGGTTAGGGTATCTGGCCTCCCCTCACCTCAAAGAGATACAATTTCCCTTCCCTTACTATTACTGAACATCCACATATACTATTTAATTTTATGTATATTTACCATATGTATACACTGGAAATATAATTATTTTTGGTTCATATTGTTTGGTACATATTCTGTACCAGTATACAGAATTGCTAAAATACTTTTCAATTGGCATAATTATGTATACTTCCAATTACGTTTAACTGCATAAATATTTTCCTACTATAATTAAAACATAGACACAAAGCCTAAATGTCAATTAATACATTAGCCACAGGAAAAAAGCAGATGAATATTCTGACTAGGGGCATGGGGCAGTGAAACACAGCCTAAACAAAAGAATTCCATCTCTATTTGTAATAAGAAAAATGAGAACCAGAAAAACAAGATGAGGAGACCGGGGTTTCAACAGTTGACAACAATTAAAATGATCTTTTAATATACAGTCGAAGCATATGGGCGGTCCAAAGTTTGTTCCTGACATTTTGACTTAAAGCATCTCAAAATGATGGATTTTGGAAAATCTATACCTGAAACATAGAAACATAGAAGACTGACGGCAGAAAAAGACCTCATGGTCCATCTAGTCTGCCCATATACTATTTCCTGTATTTTATCTTACAATGGATATATGTTTATCCCAGGCATGTTTAAATTCAGTTACTGTGGATTTACCAACCACGTCTGCTGGAAGTTTGTTCCAAGGATCTACTACTCTTTCAGTGAAATAATATTTTCTCACGTTGCTTTTGATCTTTCCCCCAACTAACTTCAGATTGTGTCCCTTTGTTCTTGTGTTCACTTTCCTATTAAAAACACTTCCCTCCTGAACCTTATTTAACTCCTTAACATATTTAAATGTTTTGATCATGTCCCCCCTTTCCCTTCTGTCCTCCAGACTATACAGATTGAGTTCATTAAGTCTTTCCTGATATGTTTTATGCTTAAGACCTTCCACCATTCTTGTAGCCCATCTTTGGACCCGTTTAATTTTGTCAATATCTTTTTGTATATCTTTTGAAATGACTATCAAATGCAGTATGCATGGGCAATCATATAAATGAGTCGTCTAATCTTGAAGCAGCAAAAAGAACTCCCCACGCCCCCCCCCACCACAACCCTGTGATAGCACAAAACGAAAAGGACATGCATCTATTGCATTAAGCATTAGAAGCTGGAAGGTGCCACACTCTACTTTTGCAGCCATTATTAGTTAAAACAAAAACAAAACCCAAATTCATAATAAGCAACTTGTTCTACTAGTTCAAGAAGAATAGTCACTGGTATTGGGATGGGTGCTAAAAAAAGAATAAGAGGGTGATCACAGCGATACAATATAAAGTCTTAACTATCAGGGTAAGCAAAGCAATAGAAAACTCAGTAGAAAGAAACCGCAATATATAGAAAATCAATGCAATAGAAAACCACCCATTTGGACGACTAAATGGAACAAAGAAAGCACCCTTGTCTTTTTGAATTTTTTTCTTCATGATGCTCCTGAAAACAAGAGGGTGGTAGTTACATCTTGAATTGAACCCTGGAGTTACATCTTGGGGTGGAAGCTACATCTTGAATTTTGTGGATGGATGAATGCTCTGATTCAAAGAAATCAAGTGTCTGACCACTCCAAAATATCCATTTATTTGGCACAAAAGAAGTAAGGCTGCTCCAAAGTACCATTTTTAGTTTACAAGGATAGTTTCCATCATCTGCTTGCCTTTTTTTGGGGGGGGGGGAGGGAAGGTAGATGTATTTTAAAACAAAGTCCGAGACTCCAGAAGACATTTTTATCATTAAAAAGTGGCTATGTGGAGCCCAGCAATATTCCTGGAAACAGCTTAACCTGGCTCCTTAGAATTGGAAGTAACCCTTTTAGAAATATAATAAGCCCAGCTACAGAAATGTTAGAAAACACACCAATGGGGAGCAGGTGTTTTTGCCATAACACAGAGAACATGAAAAGTCTCATATGTCTGAGTAGGTCAGGAACACTCTTCGTTTCAATGATGTAGAAGACTGACTTGCTTTGGTGTATTTGTATCACATGAGTGCTTATAGAGTCTTAAATATCAAAGTAAACAATATCAGAATACAAGTTTGCCCTGGACAAATGGATGGATCATAGACAGACAGACGGACGGACGGACGGACGGACGGACGGATGGATGATAAAGGAGTAAAACATTTTTTGCCTAAGGAGCTATTCTTCAGAAGGACCTGATTATTTTAAAACATTTTGACCCGCTGTATTACTATAGACATTCTCCTTAGGGCTAAGTTTCAGAAAAAAAATATTGAATCTACTCAAAGCCCTTCTTTCCTGATTTTTTTTTAAATCACTTGCATGGCTACTCTAGTTACAAAGTTTAAAATAACAGCAATGAATCAGAGCTTGAGGGCATTTTAATAGGTAGCAATGCTCTTAGCACACCTATCAAGAACTTTATTGCAAATGACTGGTGCTCTTTTCTGTCCTGACGGCACAGACAAAAAAAGAAAACCTAAGGAATATATGGATTCATGACTGGAATGATAAAGAGACTAATAATGGCTAGATGCTTCTAAACAAATACACTATTTTAAGGGGAATACAGGATAGATATAGGATATCTCAGCTTAGTTGTTTTCTTGCAGATGGTTCATTACTCAAACTAGATCCAGAATTAGCTAAAGAATCTATGACCTCATTGCTCCACATCACACCCGATTTAACTAAATACATGAAGATTGAAACACCCAGGATTATGGAACTCATAAAACTTAGTCTAACCACATGTTTCCAATTTGATGGACAAACTTACCAACAAATTCAAGCTACACCAGTCGGTTTACCTCTCTCAGGATTTATGCCGGAGCTTCATTATGCAAAGTTTAAAAGTCTTAGCTCTTCCAGAAATACAATCCAAAATATGAATAACATCTTCACTACAATAAAAAAGGACCAATTAGAGCAGCGGTCCCCAGCAGAGGGGGAGAGGGAAATGGACTGTGTGATTGGCAGGCCCGCACATGTGCATCCACACATCCCTTGCATGAGTGGTGGACTGGTGCCAAGTTCATGAAAATAAGTCTCTTTATGACTTTTTCTATAGGCTTAATTCTGTCACATTGAGATCAATAAACACGGATACTAATGTAATCTCCATTCACTAGTGATGCATCCCAGTGTTTTGGCGCAACCATGCCAGAATCACCTGGAATATGCCTCATGCTTGCTTCCCTTGCCTTAGTCCAACCTTGAGTACTGACCAATAGAAAAAGCAGCAAAGAACACTAACCAAACCCTAAATAAGAAAGTTAGTACAACACCTGGTCATATTTATGCCTGACTCATAGGTAATCCATCCCTCAATTCTCCATATGTATGAAGGCCAAGTCATTTAAAATAATAAATGATTCTTTGCTGTGAGAAGAATAACTCTGACTTTAAAATGCAGGTGTTATGATTTTAAAGGCAACAGGAGAAGGTTATTATATTATGAAGCAATTTTATGTATGACAATAGAGAGGAAAGGGCACTCCAGGGTCTGAATTACTGGATAATAAATTATGCCAAAATGCTCTCTGCCTAAAATGTATATTATGATAGCAGCCATTACTTTATCTGCTTTTAATACTCTACCTGTTTAATGCAAGGCTAATGAAGTAAGGCAATAATCTTATATCCTCAGAAGCAAAATTTGGATCATCAAGTAAAGTCTTCGGAGAGGGGTGGCATACAAATCTAATAAACTATAATAAACTATAAATGTATTAGAGTTAGAGAAGAAAGGTATAGCATCAAACAATGCAACTTAACTATCTAATTGACTAAAGTAAACAAAGTATCATCAAATAATGCAAATAATGAGGTAGATACAAAGCATGCAAAGCTTGAGGTTCAATCTTCGAGTTTGGTCTTCTTTCGCAGCAGTACCAGATTGGTGATTGGTCTGGTGTACAGCTTCTTGGTGAAAGTCTTTGAGCCATGGCATGAGTCGTGTGGCTTCATCACCTAACTTCATCTTGGCGAACCAGTTCATCTGAGCTGAGTAGAACTTGGTGTACAAGTCCCATGAGCCAAGAGTTTCAAAATGCATCTTTGTTCCTCAACAGGACAAGGTCTCCTTATTCGAGATTCGGTTCTGTGGTCTCCCATTTGCAGCGAATCTGAAGGGTAGACAACTATTTTAGCTTCAAGGACTTCCAGAAGGTGTTGGCCAGCAGTTGAACTTGTCTTCATTGTTGCTTATGCTTGTCCTTGGGAGAAAAGTTCCCTTCTGGTGTTGGCCATTCACCTGTCTTCTATGTTAACAAGGTGGCTGGTGTGAGGATAGTTGGATTCTCAGGCTCTGAAGAAACTGGACCCAAAGGTTGAGCGTTGATGATAATTGACACTTCTGCCATGAGGGTGGTGAGGATCTCATGCCTTTGTCAGCATGGATTCAAAGATTTTGCAAGTTACGCTGATTATTTTTTCCCATGCTCCTCCCATATGGAACATATGAGGAGGGTTAAATGTCCATACACATCTTTGATCCTTTAGGTAGCCATCAATTGCTAGGTTGAAGTGAGTTCCCTCTTCAATCTGTAACTCTTTGCAGTTTCCTACAAAATTAGTTCTGCAGTCAGAGCTAAACACCCTGACTGGGTCTCTGTGAGCTTGGAACCTTCTTAGAATGTTAATGAAGGAGGAGCTGTTAATGGATCCATTGACTTTGATGCTCATAAGCTAAAACATGTGAAAAGGACGGCCCAATGTTTGCTGGACAGCTCAATGAAGATGTCAACCCAGTGTGCAGCAGCAGTAAAAAAAGCAAATTCCATGCTTGGCATGATTAGGAAGGGAATCGAAAATAAGTCGGTCAGTGTTGTATTGCCTCTGTACAAATTGATGGCAAGACCACACTTGGAGTACTGTGTACAGTTCTGGTCACTGCACCTCAAAAAGGATATAATGGAACTGGAAAAGGTGCAAAAAAGGGCAACAAGAATGATCAAGAACACCTCACTTATGAAACCAGGTTGCAACGCCTTGGTCTCTTCAGCCTTGAAAGACGGCCTTTTAGGGGTAACTTGGTCGAAGTGTATAAAATCATGCATGGGATATAAAAGGTGGATAGAGAAAAATTCTTTTCTTTATCACACAATACTAGGACAAGGGGGCACTCACTAAAGCTCAAAGGTAAGAAAGTGAGGACAAATAAAGGGAAATATTTCACCCAGGGGGTCGTTGGTTTATGGAATTCACTTCCAGAAGACGTCATGACAGGGCAGGATTCATTCATGGATGCCAAGTGTATCGGAGGCTATTGAAACGGATGTCCATGTGCTGCCTCTATGTTGGTTGAGGCAGGCAGGATTCCCTTGAGTACCATTTGTTGGGGGTGAGGGGAAAGGGAGAGTCTTGCCTTCTCTTTCTGCTCAAGATCCCCATGGACAATTGGTGGACCACTGTGTGACACAGAATGCTGGACTCGATGAGCTTTGGCCTGATTCAGCATGGCTCTTCTTATGTTCTTAGTTTTGTTGTTCTGTTCTGTTCTAAAGTTGAATGGTATGTAATCTTATCATTAGTCGGATGCATATACAACTATTATACAACTTGCAATAAAATCTGAATGTAAGGGATCTATAGTCGGTGCGAATGACAATATTTTTCATCCGTTAAAAAAGAAATACAGCCTTAGGTTAAAAATAAAAAAAAAACACCAGTCTTGATGGTTAAAAATAAATATTGAAGATATAAGAAAATCTTTGGAAAGCTTTTTCTCTCAAGAATGCAGGTGGTTAGATACGGAGTTGCAATAGAGTTGTGTGTTTAAATTTTGTAAAAGGATCTTGGCCTACAAGGTTTAATTAATCAGATGCCTGTACAAATAATGTTTCCTTCTTTTATAAGGCATTTTGGCCATGTTTGGGGCATAACACTGCTAAAGTTCTACTTTTCGTGCCTCTCTTCTCTTTCAACACATGCCTATTATAAATATCCAAAATCCCATTTTGGCAGTTCTCCAATTTGTTCCAGTCAAAGAGATTTTGTTCAGTTTCATCCATCAGATGTCATATGGCCTCTCTCCCCACCTCCAGCCCCTTTGTAACCATAACATCCTCAGCAAACTTTCAATATAGTAATGGAAAGCTTCAACTTACCCACCTTAGAGTTGAGATATTTCTGTTTTATCACCACGCAGGTTCTTTCCTTTTTGTCCTTCTCTTCTTCCTGCCTACCATCAAACCCTCCCTCTGTCTCTCTTTGGAAGTACCATTAAATACATAACAGGTTGGCCCCTCCAGGTAATTCTCATTTGAGTCAGTTACAAGTCAGTGGAATGGAATGGAGTATGCAGACAGGACTCTTGAAAATGGTGGGTTTATTTATCCCTCATTTATCAGAGCCAAGAATTGCAAACCTCCGGGGGAATTAAACAGTTCCATAGTGTTTGGCTTTTTAGCAAAGAAGAAAGAGAATAATAATTCCCTCTTCCCACCCATGACCTCCATTTTAATATGCCGCCTTTAGAATTATTGGGATCAAACTGAAAAAAATGCAACCCCATGTGTTGTGGCCAGATAGCCATCAGATCGTTTAAGTAACGTTATAACAATGCAAATTAATGCACACAAAAAGATGGAATGCATAAAGAAAACATTGTTTAAATTGCTGACATCCTTAAAATATAGAGCAACCACACACTGCAAGGTATCTTTTAGAAACATACTGCAATGATTAGAAGCAGACAGCTAGAGCTAAGCTGCTTTCCAGGGTTGAGCTTACAGCAAGGGTGGGCAATTAGAGGTCTGAATGCTGCAATGACACTCATTTTCTTGGGGCCATTTGCAGCTCCCTTCAAACACAGCAATTTAAAATCAGTTATATAAGTAGTTCCTCAATTTACAACAATTCATTTAGTGGCCATTCAAAGTCACAACATTGGGAAAAGTGACTTATGGCCATGTTTCACACATATGACCATTGCTACATCCCCACAGTCACATTATCCAAATGTGGATGGTTGACAACCGTTTCATATTTATGACTGTAGCAGCATCCTGTAGACATAGAAACCCCTTTTGCAATCTTCTGACAGGCCAAGTCAATGGGGAAGCCTAATTCACTTCACAACTAGGTTACTAACTTAACAACTGCAGTGATTTACTTAACAACTGTGGCCAGAAAAGTCTTAAAATGAGGCAAAACTCAATTGACAAATGTTTCATTTAGCAACAGAACTGTTAGACTCATTTGTGGTCATAAGTTGAGGATCAGCTGTAGATTCCCAATCGTTCTTGAAATTGGGAAATACTAAAAAAATGCAATGCCACCTTGACTTACTTTTTTTAAAAAAACAAGAAACACCTCCTCTAATTTCTTCCCAGTCAGTGGTGGGTTGCTACCAGTTCACTCCGGTTCATGCGAACCATTACCAGCAGCTGGAGGCTCCGCCCACTCACCCACACATCATCACTGAGCTTCTGTGCGTGCATGCACCTCCAAACCGGTAGCAAAGGTAAGTGAAACCCATTACTGTTTCCAATTCAGGGGGGAAATTGTATGAGATTTGTTGTCATGGAGTTTGCCTGTTGCAAAGTCTTACCTATTTATATGGGTGACAGCACTTACAACCAAAAACAATGCAAATGTAAAAAATATAATTTGATCATGACATTTCCTTAACTGAATCATGCATGTCATCTATCTATTGATTTTGTATACCCGTAGAATTATTTAATGTATGTCTGGTCCATCAGACTTCTAAGCCATTTACATCTTAATACTGAGATATGCAGTAACAAGCAGTAATGGGCAGCCAATATTTTTACTACCACACTGTGGGTGTGGTTTATTTTGTGGATGTGGCTTGATGGTCATGTGACTGGGTAGGAGTGGTTTGCCAGCCATGTGACCAGGTGGGAGGGGGCTTGAATGATCATCATGATTCAAGTGAACTGTCCTCAACTTACAACCTCACCAGTGTCGCCCGCTTAAATAAGGATAGGCTTGAATGTATCTGTGGCAATGTCTTTTTAATTTATTTTATTTATTTATTTATTTATTTATTTTATTAGATTTGTATGCCACCCCTCTCCAAAGACTCGGGGCGGCTCACAACAGCAATTAAAACAATATAACAGTGGAACAAATCTAATATTAAAAACATATAAAACCCTATCATTACTTAAAAACGAAACAGCAACATTCATACCAAACATAAAACAAAGTATAAAAAATAGCCTGGGGGAAAAGTGTTTCAACTCCCCCATGCCTGGCGGTATAAGTGAGTCTTAAGTAGTTTACGAAAGACAGGAAGGGTGGGGGCAGTTCTAATCTCCAGGGGGAGTTGGTTCCAGAGGGCCGGGGCCGCCACAGAGAAGGCTCTTCCCCTGGGGCCCGCCAAATGACATAATTTATTTTTGTTGGCCTTTTATCCAGTTTCTGTTGAAATGACATTGTTCTATGATTTGAATGATGATTTGATTTGTAATTCATAGTCTGAAAATTGCGCAGTCCCCGTCCTAATAGCAGTGCAGAGCAAGTGTTTTTACTGACAGACAAGAAGACACACTGTCTACTTCTTTTTTATAGATGCCTCAACCATGCAAAACCAATTGGAAAGCATATCAGCACACATTTTGCAGCTATTTACAAATGTTCTTTGAGAATACCTGACATTTGCAATTAGGGAAACAGAGCATAAAATCCCAATCTGTCCTTTTTGTATTCAGGCATGCTACAGATAAATATTTTTTAAGTCAGAAAACTTCCAACTGTAAATTCCTCTTCTCCATATTCTTCAGGGAATTCTCCCCCCTGGGACAAGAGTCTGAGCCAAATTCTAGATTGTCTCCTTCAAAGAAGTGTTTTTCCAGACTGGCCAGAAAAAAATTGAACTTCTTCATCCCATTAACATTAAAATAAAAAACAGTGCCAAATATGGAGGTCTTGAAAGCATCCACCAGGGTAAATGGAAACATAATATTTTACAAAACCATCAAAACCTCAGTTCTATTTTGTCATTTTAGATAGATTAAAATGTTTTAAAGAAAAATTCTAGTTCCATACCCAGAAATATATTAAGGCTAATAGTTAAAGTTAAATTAAATTTAGATCATGATCAAACTTGCAAAAAATTTCAATACTGGTTTTGATAACTTTTTTAGAACTTACTTCTAAACTAAATATTGTAATTCAATGATTGTGAAGATTTTTTTAAAAAGAAAGTTGAAGTTTAAAGATTGAAACACCAATCAGCTTTAACAATCCCTTCTTCCCGTTTCACCTCCTCTTTCACGGTTGACTGCAGAACGACTTTCCCTGGTTTATTTAATCACACTTTTCCTATGATCTCTGAATAATATCCTGTGATATCCTGAAAGGCCAATTTTTTGAATTAGGCTTAGAGTTAAAATGTATGTGTTTGAACTGTAGTACTGGATAGATTTTTGAGAATCCCTTGAATGGGAAAAACAACAACCAATCTTCAGCTTCATATGAAGTTCAAGCAGTTTATTCCCTGAAGCTAAAACCTAAATAACTTGGACACATAATTTGAAGACAGAAGAAGATCCCAATGCTTGAAGCAATTGGATTGCTTATTTATAGGCTATGACAATCATTAACTGTTGTGCATCATTATTCTTGATATATATTTTCTTTTATGTACACTGAGAGCATATGCACCAAAGACAAATTCCTTGGGTGTCCAATCACACTTGGACAATAAAAAATTCTATTCTATTCTATTCTATTCTATTCTATTGAAGGCAATAAAAATGAGGACAAGAGAAGGTAAATGCCTAGATGAGCTTAGAAAACATGTTGTAGTTGCTTCATAATTTAATTATAGTACTAACTTTTAATTCTTATTTTAAACATTTTTTGGACTTTCATTCATATTTCAGGTCCACACAATATATTTAGGCAATAGAGGTTAGATAGTTTTAACTTTCATAGCTTATTCTACCTTTGCCCCATATATTTGCATCTTACAATGAAATAATTCCTCAAATTGTCTAGAATACATCCCTAGAAAAGCTTGGTTTTAAAATCTCATATCGAGTACATATAAATAAATGTATACTAACACCCAAATATAATTAAGTTGTACTGGCAGGCAGGGATTCCTAGATCTTGAATCTACACACTGCAATAAGCCTTGTCTTTAACATGCCAAAAAGATAAATAAGAAGATTTTGCTTGGACTCATTCCAGATTGTACTTATACTGTAGAGCTAAATCAGTCTTTTAAGCTCATGTGTGCAGTAGTTACTACATTTCAAATTACTTATCCACCTCTATACTGTCCTTGGCCCCAGTCCTTTCTGTCATTGACTAAATTCAGAATATTTATGGAGGGAATTCAGAATATTTAGAAAGGCTAGGGAAAGTACTGTATCTTCAACCTATTTTTGCACTTGTATTACTGTTCTCAGTTTTCTGTGAAGTGATACTCCCTCTTCTAGTGGGAAGGGAAGGAAAGGAAAGGGATCCAACCAGTATTCCATTCCCTCATCTTTGTCCTTTCCTTACCATTTTTAAAAAAATGATGGACAAGATTAACTGACCGCTCTGTGGCAGAGCAATGAGATGGAGGAGGCTGGCAAGGCAGAACATTTCTGCAAGATCATCCTGGGGATGCAGAAATGCTTCCCCAGTCTTAGGTCAACACAGTTCTTGCATGTGGAAGGAGTTCAAGGAATGAAGAAATTATTAGATATTTCAAAGTCTGGAGGATGTTAGAAGATGTAAGAGAGAGTGAGAAAATGTATCCAAGTAATTAAGCAACAATCTTGTCTTTGACAAGATAAATATGAAGCAAACAAAGAACTTTAAAACAAAATCTTGGCATTACAAATAATTGGAAAAAAAGTATTCACAGGCTTATGACTAATTCTGAGTTAATGTATTGGAATAAAGTGTAGACATACTGTACATTATAAGGTCTGCAGACATATACATAAAGATATGCTGAAAAATAATCTCAGTTCCAGTTAGCAACCGCAAAATGAATCCTTGCTTGTGAATGTAAACAAGCTCATTCCCTTAATATTGTTTGTCCTAAATCAGCCTTTCAAAGCCTGGTGCCCTCCAGATGTGTTGGACCATCTCTCATTATTCTCAGCAACTTTTCTAAGAGTTATGGGAATTAAAGTTCAATACATCTGGAATGTACATTGTTTTCCACAAAGAGCAATACTTTATTTATTCCAGGATAACATGATAGTTATAATGTAATAGGTTATGACAGATGACACTGTTTACTTGAAGTTCTAAGGCACATGTCTCTGCCCAATATTACTGGTCAGGTGGAAACTATGGGTGATAGATAGTCCTTCAAATTCTACTATATGATTTCTGTAAAGGAACATGCCAGACTGACCTTAGCTGTAACACCCTGCTGACAACAACAACAATAACAACAATAAGAAGAAAAATATCAACAACAAAAATAATGCAGAGAGGAAAAATAAAAAAAGATAGAAGGAATAGAACTGGAAAATGGAAGCATAATGAAAGCATTAGCAAAAGATGACAGTTATAAATACCTAGATATATTGGAAGCAGATAACATCTTGAATGGAAAAGTCAGAGTCAACAAACAGGAATACATCAGGAGGGTCCACAAAATATTAAAATCAAAGCTGAATTCTGGAAACATAATTAAAGCATTAATATATGGGCAGTTTCAGTGATGTGCTACTCAGCTGGAATCATCAACTGGACTTTGGCTGAACCGGAACTTGAACCAGAAAACATGTACCACACTTTACATCCACAAAGTATCATCGAGAGGTAGTACCCAAGAAAAATAGCAGGCAGAGGGCTATTGCAAATCCATCAAACTGCAGAAGAAGAAAAATGAAGTTTGAATGATAAGAACATAAGAAGAGCCATGATGAATCAGGCCAAAACCCATCAAGTCCAGCATTCTGGGTCACACAGTGGCCCACCAATTGTACATGGGGATCTTGAGCAGAAAGAGAAGGCAAAACCCTTCCTTTCCCCTGACCCCCAACAAATGGTACTCAAGGGAATCCTGCCTACCTCAACCAACATAGAGGTGGCACATGGACATCTGTTTCAATAACCATGGATACACTTAGCATCCATGAATCTGTCTAATCCTGCTTTGAAGCTATCAAGGCTGACAGCTGTCATGACCTCTTCTGAAAGTGAATTCCATAAATGTTGCTTTCTTACCTATGCGCTTTAAGGAGTGCCCCCTCGTCCTAGTATTGTGTGATAGAGAAAAGATTTTTTCTCTATCCACCTTTTCTATCCCATGCATGATTTTATACACTTCGATCAAATCACCTCTTAAACATCATTTTTCAAGGCTGAAGAGACCAAGGCGTTGCAACCTGGTTTCATAAGGGAAATGTACTTTGTGAACCAAAGTACAGAAAAATTGCTGCCGGCTGTGAAAATGGAGAACATTATAAAACAACAGAAACAAAGGCAGAATATAAGGAAAAACAGCTGGATGACATTAAATATTTACTTATTTATTTATTAGATTTGTATGCCGCCCCTCTCCGTAGACTCGGAGTAGATGGAAACTAGATGAAAAATAGATGGAAAACGAAAGCTTTGCATGGAAAACACTTGAAAAAAATATTGAAGGAAAATGTGATGAAAACATTACATGGACACGGCTTAAAATGGGAACCGTCAAGAAAGAAACGGAAGGTTTAACACTCACTGCTCAAGAACAGACTATCTTCAAAACCGCCTTCTACCACATAGCTCCCAGCAACCAGTAAGGGCCCACAGAGTTGGACTTCTCCAAGTCCCATAAGCTAAACAGTATCAGCTCATGGGTCTGTGGGGAAGGCCTTCTCTGTGGCTGCCCTGGCTCTCTAGAACCAGTTACCTCCTGAGATCCAGACTACCCCCATCCTATTGGCTTTCTGGAAAGCAGTAAAGACTTGGCTTTGCTGACAGGTCTGGGGCCATTGATCTTATGGGGGTAGCCAGCGAGATCCGGGCATGAATGGTATGCAGGGGTTTAACTGTTTGTATTGTGAATTGTTTTTAAACTGTTTTTATAGGTTTTAGTATTATTATTGATGTTTTATATTTTTGCTGTGAGTCACCTAGAGTCCCTGGGGAGTTGGGCGGCATAGAAATTGAAGAAATAAATAAACAAGCACTACAAACTAATTCCATGAAAGTGAAGATACAAAAATCCATTGACAATCCAAACTGCCAATTTTGCAACAGGAAAGTTGAAAGTGTTTCACACTTAATATGTAAGTGCAGCAAAATCACGCAACTGATTTCAAAGTTAGACATGACTGAATTGCTAAACTAGTCCACTGGTCATTATGTATAAAATATGACAAAACTGTATCCGAAGAGTCATGGGAACACAAAGTGAAAAAAGTTACTGAAAATGAGACAAAGGTACTTAGCTGATACCTGGCAGCAATGTTTTAAATGTTCGGTTGACTGAGTTTCATGTTTGGTGAATAAAAGTTAGCAACAACAAAAATAAGAATTTAATTAACTATAAAATTAATGAATATATTTCAAACATGGAAATAAAATTCAGACATATAAACGTAGGATAGAAAATGATAAATGGCAGGATGATAAAGAAAAGAAAGGAGGAGGAGGAGGAGAAGGAGGAGGAGGAGAAGAAGAAGAAGAAGAAGAAGAAGAAGAAGAAGAAGAAGAAGAAGGTATTCTTCTGTAGCCTCACTTAACCATCTTAAAACTATTTTTTTTAATAGTCTACCATTTCAATCTCTCTTAGGGATAATTTGCTGTCAATCAGAAATATAATCATGGTTTCAACGGTCACTTGAGTAAATCCCAAATTTTTCTCCTATTACCAAATAACAACTAGTTCAATTGAAGGGAAAGTCTTTTTCGGAATTCTTTTCTGAGTCTTAATTAAACCTGTTATCAACTTCTCAGCCTTTCGCCTATGATACAGCAAGGTATCATTTACAAAGGAACAACTTTTGCTATCAAAAATTACACACCCACAGCTGTCATTTCGAGGGGTTTCTCCCTCCATCACTCTCCCTTGAGGGTATAAACCAAAAAACAATATTTCCTGCCAACTACAGATGTTGAAGTTAAATCCAGCACTTCTGGAGGGCACCAGCCTAGAGAACATTATTTTAAAGAGCTTACTGAGAAAAAAAATACCCACCAATAAATACATGTGCACAAACACACACAAAAATAATTTTCTGATCAGCAGTTCTAGCACCAAATCCCCAAGGCTGGTCTTTCAAAGTCTTCAGAGTAATTCAACATATAATTTAGTAGGTCAGAGCTGTTGATTGAGGTTCCCACTGACAGACATGTGTATATATTGTGGTATAGGCATGCCTCTTTTCATATAACATTCAAGCTTGGTGAAAATATTCTATATTATTCCAGGAAATGTTACTTGCAGCAGATCTATCAACGTATTTAAAAAGTTGAGGCAAGTTTCTAGAAACCTGAAGGCTCTATTAAAAAAAAACAACCCAAAAATATAACTTCATGTTACAGTATGTTCCTGATTATATTTCCTGAAACATAAACTCCTTTGTGATTAACAGAATTTACTATCAGAATTCTGTAATCAAATTATGCAAGTATGTTGAAAATTCCAAAATAATGGAAATATGCTAATGTTCCAACCAACAGATTCCAAATACACCACAAAATACAAATCAAGGTTGAATTTTGAGCAAGTTGGTAAAGTATTGGGGACAAGCATCCTAGCAAGCACATTCCATCAAGATCTCACTGGATTCAGATCCAGTGGATTAATATCCTCCCAATGAATTAAGAGGAGAGAAAAATAGCAAATAGAATCAATCATTATGGTTAAGACCAGGGGCGGATTGCTTTTGCCTGCCTCTACCACTACTCTGCGCATGCAGCTTAAGTCATTGTCCATGTGCGTACGGTATGTGCATGTGTCCCCAGCATGATTTTGCTTACACACATGCACAGGAAACAAAATCACACTGAAATCTCCTGAGGGGATGCGCATGAGAGATTTTGACAATTTTTTGTTTCTGTGCATGTCTGGAAGCAAAAAGATCACCAAAATCTCCTCCGTGAGCATCTCATTGCCAGATTTTGCTTCAGCACATGTGCAGTAAGCAAAAAATAAGAAAAAATAAAGAAAAAATTAAAGAAAAAAAGATGGCAGCACCCGAATGGCTGCATGCAAATTGCGCAACCAGGCGGCCGATACCAGTGAGCAGTCGACTATCGCACTGGTAACAACCCATCCCTGGTTAACACAAATGGTTCAGTGGAACACTTACAGTAGGATGGTTAGTTAGTAGGATGGTTCAGTGGATTTCAAGCTGGCTGAAGCATAGACATCAGAGAGTTATTGTTAATGGCGAGTATTCTGAGCAGAAACAGGTTACAAGCGGTGTGCCACAAGGGTCTGTTCTGGGACCTATTCTTTTTAATATGTTTGTGAGTGACATAGGGGAAGGTTTGGTAGGGAAGGTTTGCCTATTTGCCGATGACTCTAAAGTGTGCAATAGGGTTGATATTCCAGGAGGCGTCTGTAATATGGTAAATGATTTAGCTTTACTACATAAATGTTCAAAGCAATGGAAACTGCAGTTTAATGTTTCCAAATGTAAAATAATGCACTTGGGGAAAAGGAATCCTTAATCTGAGTATTGCATTGGCAGTTCTGTGTTAGCAAAAACTTCAGAAGAGAAGGATTTGGGGGTAGTGATTTCTGACAGTCTCAAAATGGGTGAACAGTGTAGTCGGGCAGTAGGAAAAGCAAGTAGGATGCTTGGCTGCATAGCTAGAGGTATAACAAGCAGGAAGAGGGAGATTGTGATCCCCTTATATAGAGCGTTTGATCCCCTTATATAGAGCGCTGGTGAGACCACATTTGGAATATTGTGTTCAGTTCTGGAGACCTCACCTACAAAAAGATATTGACAAAATTGAACAGGTCCAAAGACGGGCTACAAGAATGGTGGAAGGTCTTAAGCATAAAACGTATCAGGAAAGACTTAATGAACTCAATTTGTATAGTCTGGAGGACAGAAGGAAAAGAGGGGACATGATTGAAACATTTAAATATGTTAAAGGGTTAAATAAGGTTCAGGAGGGAAATGTTTTTAATAGGAAAGTGAACACAAGAACAAGGGGACACAATCTGAAGTTAGTTGGGGGAAAGATAAAAAGCAACGTGAGAAAATATTATTTCACTGAAAGAGTAGTAGATCCTTGGAACAAACTTCCAGCAGACGTGGTTGGTAAATCCACAGTAACTGAATTTAAACATGCCTGGGATAAACATATATCCATTGTAAGATAAAATACAGGAAATAGTATAAGGGCAGACTAGATGGACCATGAGGTCTTTTTCTGCCGTCAGTCTTCTGTGTTTCTATGTTTCTATGGCTTTTAGGCGAATTGTAGTCTCTTTCCTGGTGCCTAATAAATTATCTCTGAAGAAACAGCATTTATTGCTCAAATTCCATTTGCGGAAAATGTGCAGTACTGTATTCCCTAGAAATTAATAATCATTGTGGTAATGCTGAATCTCATAATACTTATTACTTGTCCGCCTACACAAGCTAAAAAAGAGAAATTCTTCCAACCGTGTCTTAGGAATCAATGTAAATATCATCAAGGGATAAATAGTTTAGTATATAGATTTTTAATTTCTCACTCACCCTCCATCTCAGATATAATTTATCCCAGAGGATAATTACCATGTAATGGTCTCTTTTTTTCCCTGTGTATATATTTAGTTCAAATATAACATAAACCATTACAAAAACAATGTGATTATGTGCTAGTAAAAATAATCTAAATAAACTCTCATCTAATATACCCATAGAAGGCCGCAAAAGGAAAATAAAATCCACTAGTTCCCAAGTAGATTATTCTCTAGGCATGGAACATAGTGGGATAGTATTTGAAGAAGAAACAGACAACCTGTGGATGAAGATAGCATACACACATACACGCACATACACACAGGGGGGGAGAGAGACAGAGAGGATTTAAATGATAAATACAGTATAGGAGAAGGGCGGCATAAAAATCCAACCAAATAAATAAAATAAAATAAAATATATTTAAACTATCTGATTTCGACAGTTGTGTTTTTTGGAGAAAGCAAAATAACAATAACAAATTCAAATGGGGAGGAACAAGTTGCAGTACCTTTTCTACAGCTATTCGTTAAATCTAGCCCTTTAATCCCTGAGGAGGAAGATTAAGATAGGATACAAACATCATCTTTCAGAGGTGAAGTAATATGTTTTTTTTTTTTTTAAATCTCTTTATTAATTTTTCTTATGTCATTCCCATCACATATTATTTTGAATTACAGATTATACATATTCTCAGTTAACATTCTGACAGTAAGTTTTGACCGGTTTTCTTTCATTATATACATTGTATTTTATATTTTTAAATTCTAAAATCTATTACGTTCATTAATTATACACGGTAACTGTAGGTCGTTTCAATTGTACTGTTGTTTCATATTATGTTGCTTTTATGTTCTCTTTTGAACCCATTCGTGCCATTTTTGCCATGTTCTTTTTGATTCTATTAATTTATTTCCCTTAATTAAGTTCGTGAATTCGTCCATCTCTACACATGCATATATCTTATCTATAATTAAATCTTCCGTTGGTATCTGATCACTTTTCCAGAGTTGTGCTATCGCAATTCTCGTGGCGGTGTTAATATGTGTTGTGAGGAGCATTGTTTGTTTTGAATAATGTTTTCTCCAAACTCCTAAAAGCATAGCTTCCGGTGTGAGTTCTATTTCCTCTTTCGTGATCTCTGTGAGCCAAGTATGAGTTATTGTCCAAATTTTTTGTATCATGGGGCAGGACCACCACATATGGAAAAACGTACCTCTTTCCTTTTTACACTTCCAACATGAGTCTGATAACGTTGGGTGGATCTTTGCTAATCTCGCCGGTGGGAGGTACCATCTGTAGAATAATTTGTAATAGTTTTCCTTATATGCTGCCGAAAGGGTTATTTTGGATATTGTGGTCCATGTTCTTTCCCAGTCGGCAATATGGATGGCGTGTTGCAGATTTTTTTCCCACGCTATCATTGGTGTTTTGGTCGTATCTTTTATTCTTTCCTGTTCTAAAAGTATTTGGTATATTCTGCTTATTTGTTTGTTTTCATTTCCTATCAGAATCTTATCTAATGGGTTCATAGATTTTTGAATACCGGGTGTTTGATTGTCTTTTTTAAATCTGGATTCTATTTGGGCGTATGTCCACCAATCCATTTTATGATTTAATCTTTCCAGTTCTTGTCTAGATTTGAGTTCCCCGTTTGGGTGTAATATGTCTCTGTACTGGATGGTTTTGGCTATGTCGATCAAATTTGGGTAGATGATGGCTTCCATTGTGGAAAGCCATCTTGGAATTTTGTCGTAGTGTTTATTTTTAATTTCGTACCAGGTTTTTAGTAGTGATTTACGGATCAAGTGCCTGTCAAATATAGTTTGTTTTTGCAATTTATCTTTCCATAAATGCGCATGCCAGCCTGTTTGTAAGTCATGACCTTCTAATACAAGTATTCTCTTATTTTTTAAGTTAATCCACTCTTTTATCCAAATTAGGCTTGCCGCTTTGTAGTATAATTTTAGATCCGGGAGCCCCAGGCCTCCTCTAATTCTATTATCTTGGAGATACACATATTTTATTCTTGGCCTTTTGTTTTGCCAGATGAATTTGGAGATGATTTTATTGATTTCTTTAAAAAAATTTGGTTCCAAGTTAATCGGAGCTGTCTGAAAAAGATATAAAAATTTGGGAAGAATATCCATTTTTATTACAGATATTCTGCCTAACATTGATATTTGTAGGTCTTTCCATTTCTCTAAATTTTTTTTGGTATCTTGCAATAATTTGTCATAATTGTCCTTTTTAAGTGTAATTGTTTTGTTTGTTAATATTAATCCTAAGTACTTCATTTTTTTTGTAGTTTGGAGTTTAGTAGTTTCTTCTAATTTCCTAATTTGTCGTATACTCATGTTTTTTGTCATTAACATTGTTTTCTGTTTATTTATTTTTAGACCTGCAAATTCCCCAAAAATTTCAATTTCTTTGATTAGCTCTGGGCCAGAGCTGGTTGGTTCTTCTAAAAAGAACACCATGTCGTCCGCATATGCCTGTAATTTGTATTCTTCTTTTTTAATTTTAATTCCTTGTATATTTTTATTATTTCTTATTTTATTTAGTAGTAGTTCCTGTGTCAGTATAAATAATAAGGGTGACATTGGGCAGCCTTGGCGGACTCCTTTTTCTATCAAAATTGGTTTTGTAGTGTCTCCATTTATTATTGCTCTGGCCTTTTGGGTGGTATATATATTTTTGATAATGTTTTCAAATCTGTTACCTAATTTTAATTCTCTAATTAACTCATTTAAGTATTGCCAATTAACATTATCAAATGCCTTCTGGGCATCCAGGAAGACAAGAGCTATTTGTTTTCCTGGATGGGCTTCACCATATTCTAAGACGTCTAAAACTGTCCTGGTGCAGTTGAAAATTTGTCTGGAGGGTAGAAAGCCATTTTGGTCTGTGTTGATGATTTTATTTAATATTTCTTTTATTCTGTCTGCTAAGATTACCATAAAGATCTTATAATCCGCGTTAAGCAGAGAAATTGGTCTGTAGTTTTTTATTTTCTGTTTGTCTAACCCCTCCTTTGGTATCATCGTTATGTATGATTCTCTCCAGGATTCTGGAATTTTTGCTTGTTCTAATATTTCATTGTATGTCTCCAGTAATATGGGTTCAAATAGATCTTTATTTCCTTTATAGAATTCCCCCGGGAGTCCATCCGGCCCTGGGGTTTTATTGTTTTTTTGTTTTTTTAATGCTAATTGGATTTCTTGTAGAGTAATTTTTTCATTTAAAATTTGTTTATCGAGTTCTTCAATTTGTATGGTATTATTTTCTTGTATGTATTTAGTAATTTTTACCATTTCAATTGGTTCTTCTTTATATAGGTTGTTGTAATAATCTTGTATTATTTCCTTTTTCTGTTGTTCCATGTGTTGTATTGTCCCGTCTTTATCCTCTAATTGATAAATTAATTTTTCGCTTCTCATTTTTTTGATTTTCTGTGCAAGCCATCTACCTGGTTTGTTAGCTGTTTCAAAGTATTTTTGTTTCGTTTGTTTTAAATTTCTAATAAATTCTTGCTGTTCTAATATATTTATTTTGGATTTAGCTTCCCTTAGTGATATTTGTGTCTGTTTGTTTGTTGGGTTTTGTTGAAGAGTTTTTTCCAGGTTGGCTATTTTATTTACGTAGTGATTATATTCTGCCTTCTCTTCTTTTTGTTTTTTAGCTGTATATGATATAGTAACTCCCCTAGTATATGCTTTCAGTGTGTCCCATAGTATTTGAGTTGAGGTGGGTTGTTTCTTATTTTCCTCTAGAAATAATTTTATTTCTTTGTTTAGCATTTCTGTATATTTTTCATCTCGAAGTAGGTTTGTATTTAATGACCATCTTCTAAATTCTTTCTTTTCCCCCTGCCAAGTGATTGTTATTGGGTTATGGTCAGCCCACGTATTTGGTTCTATGTCAACAGATTTTATTTTTTTGTGCATATTCTTACTTAGCCATACCATATCTATCCTAGAGAAAGAGTTGTGTGGGGCAGAGTAGAATGTAAATTGTTTTTCATTTGGATGTATTAATCTCCACATATCTACCAGATCTAGTTCATCCGTCATTTTCTCAAATGTGGTTGGTAGTGTGACTCTTTTTATTTTACTCTTGGTTTCTATTTTGTAGTCCAGTTTTTGGTTCACTATTCCGTTATAGTCTCCTATTATACATATATTTGTTTGGTTAAATTGTAATAATATTTCATGTATTTTTTTATAAAATTGTTTCAATTCATGATTTGGTGCATATATATTTACTAATAATATTTTCTCTCCTTTGATTTCTACTTCTACTATAATATATCTTCCTTTTGGGTCAGTTTTTATCTCTCTTGGGTTTAATTCTTTTTTCACATATGTGGCTACCCCTCTTTTCTTTTCTTTTTCATCTAGAGAAGTGTATAGCTCTCCCAATTTGGTGTATTCTAAATATTTTTTGTGTGCAAGTTTGATATGTACTTCTTGTAGACATATTATCTGTGCTTTCTGTTTCAGGAGTTTGGAGAAAACCTTTTTTCTTTTCTGATTGTTGTTGAGACCATTTATGTTTATTGAAATTAGTTTAGTTCCCAGTGGCATTTAGCTTTGAATGGGTAGAAAGAGAATATATAAACAAGAATAAAAGAATAAAAGAAAGAGGGCTTTTCCTTCTTGGTTGTTTTTAGTTCCTTTTGTTTGTTTGTTTCTATTTGTCTGCTGCTGCTGCTGCTGTTTGGGATCTGGTCTTAGCCCCTTCTTCCCTTTCTCTTTCTCCCCCCGTCTCCCCCGTCCTTCCACCTGTTTGTTTGTCAATTTCAATTTCTTCTTCTTTACTAGATTCTAATCTCTCCCCGCTCTCTAACTCTATCTCAGTGTTAACCAATTGTTCGTATATTTCTTGTGCTTTTTCAAGGGAGTCCACTTTAACTCTTCTGCCATCAATATTTATCATCATCCCTTCGGGATTAATCCATCTAAATGTAATTTCTTTTTTGTTTAGGACAGAGGCTAGTGTCTTATAATCTCTCCTTCTCTCTCTTACCTTTCTAGGGATTTGCTTTAATATATTTAATTCTTTACCCTTATATGTCATTTTCCTTCCTCTAGAAATTGCATATACCCTGTCTCTCATGATCCTTCTAGCAAATCTCAGGTGGATCTCCCTCGGGAGTCGGTTTCTACGGGCATAATTAGTGTTAATTCTGTAAATTTCATCCAGTTCACTTATTACCTCTTCCCGACTGGTTTGTAATATTCCTGAAATTATGGTTATCATAATCTCCCCTAAGTTTTCATTCTCTGTCTCTATCACATTTTGAAATCTTAAAAAATAAGAAGATCGTTCCAACTCCAGCTGAATCAGGGAGTTTTCGAGATCCTTATGGGATTCCTTAAGTTTTTGATCTACCTGTTCAATTTTTTTCTCACTCTGTTCTATTTTCTCTTCCACCTGTGTAATTTTTTGTTCATTTTTCTGTGTTGCAAGTTGTGCTGTTTCCAGTCTGTTTTCTAACCTAAGGATATCAGTTTTTAACTCTAGGTGGTTATTGGTAATAAGTTCTTGTAGTTTCAGCATTGCTTCTTGCATAACTGTCAATGTTTTATTCATATTTTGCATTAGTGAGGAACTTTCTTTCTCTTTTTCTTTCTCTGGATTTAACATATCATCTATTTGTCTTTGTGATGCTGAAGAAGCTGAAGATAGTGTATTTGAAGGTGTGGCTGGGGTTGTTTTTTTACCACCTCTGGGCTGGTAATTGGCCATTTCTTTTATAATCTGGTTTTGCTTTTCTAAAATATTATATATTCTATTCCATATGACCATAGGAAATATTTATGCACTTTAAAAGTTCTATTATTTTTCTTAGAAATGTTAACGTTTTTTACAAGGCTACAAATTCTATAATAATTAATTAAAATTTCTATAGCACTTAATGACTTAATAACTATTTTAGTATATTAAATATATCTAAATATCTAAATATAAGTATATCTGAGTATCAGTGTAGTTATAAACAATTAATCTATTAACAATTATGTAAATATATCTAAGAATCAAAAATAATAATAATAAACTATTAATATTTTTATACTATATATATATATATGCTATATATATATTTTTTTTTTAAAAAGGAACACTGTATCTATAAGGCTATGTCTAAATCTATACTTATGTATTATCTATGCTATTAATCTATTAATACAGACTTCTATTTTATAATTTGTCTAAACACTTAATATATATGTATTAATTTAAATAAAAAGAGAACTAATAGGTTGTAACATAGAATATAGAAAAAAGGGAAGAAAAAGGAAGGAAGGAAAGAAGGAAATTTTTAACTTTTTAAATTGTGAAAACACTTTCTTTGCTGCTTAGCGTTTCCTACTCCCCTAATATGCAAGTTCCAAATCTTCTACTGCAACTTAATAGCCGGATATGATGTCAGTTCATTTACTGTTCTCTTCGCCTCTTGCAATTTGGCCGTTATTCTAAAGTCTTTTACTCCTGTCACAGTCTTTCTGCCGCCAGATAAGATCTTGTAAAGTCTCACTAGTTCAAGTAATCCAAAACCCGACAGCAGAGTCTCACCAAAACAAATCTTTCCTTTCTGTTTAGCTGTGTTCAGGGTCACTCTCTCTGTCAGATTTTTCTCCCTGTGCTGTTCCGGTTTCTCCGCTCACTTCTCCACTCACTTTTCTTATCGGCTGCTTGTCAAACCTCACCGTCGCTTCAGTTATAAATCACCGTCTCTCCCGTTGTATAATAATTATCCCGTTGTATAATAATTATCTGCTGCAGTTTAAATCTTCAAGGTTTTGATCACCACAACAAACAGAGAAATTTCCCACGTTGAACTCCGGCTCACCCAGGCAGTTTCCGGTTCGTAAATCCCAGCGAAAGTGAATGTCAATTAGATGTCTGCGTCAGTTTTGTTTTTTTTAGGCAAAGATGAAAGAATCACAAAGTTGATATGCTTGGGAATATTCTCTTCCCCCTGCAGAGATCTGATCTTCAGATATTTTAGTTCCAAATCTGGTCAGATATCAGGCATTTCCCTCCTCTCGCCTTCGCCGCTTTTACTAATTTAAGGTTTTTTTTTCTTTCTTCCGATCTCCGATTGGGGGTGGGTGTTTTTCAAAATAAAAGTAAGTCTAATTTTAATTGTGCCAGGCTTGTTCTTCTTAAAGTTAACAACAACAGTACAAATATAAGCTGAAGATTTGAAAATCTGTTTATCTCACTTGCTTCCCTCTGCGGTGGCTCATTGAGGCTTCAGGTCCGCCATACTGGTGACAGCTTGACAGACGCCTTTGATCTCCGATAGAGAGGGTGTCCTTCGCACCGATTGTAAAATGCCTTTACCAATCGATGCCTGGATGATCCCTCATTACCCACGTCGCCCTCCAAACGAACTGTGCCCCGAAAGGTCTCAGAAATCGAAGGAAATAGCAGTCATGGGGAGGAGAGATCCTCCTCACAGCTGCTTCGCCCCTCCTTGCCAACCAGGAATATGTTTTTATTGGACAGAATTTTGAAGACCTGGTGTCTTTCTTAAGTTGTCGTCTTGAATTCAAGCATACTTTGTTATTATTGCTATCATCTATTTTTCCTTTACATTTTAAATGCATTTTCCTACTACGCTTTGATATCAGAGCACATCTCACAATGTATATAATAGAATGAGAAAATATCAAAACATGTGCTTAGCAGCAATAGAGTAAACAGTGAGGACCGCCAAGTGAAGCATATGTTGGCCCTGAAAATAATAGCAACATTATGCACTAACAAAGAAGAAAAAAATATTGTGGGATTCTTTCATAAGGAACAGAGTCCCAGTTATCTTATAAAAACAGGAAGGCATTTCTTTCAAACCAATCACCACACCTCTGGTTCACATTATCTTTGTAACCTAACCAGCTTAAACAACTTCAAATTATTCTCCTCACATACCCAGCTTGTTTCTTCACAGGGATCAACACTAATTCATATGATAGATAAATTAATCATTCTTTAATATCAGTACCTACTAACAATATATAAGAGTGCAAGAAATGGAATTTGTTTCCATGTCCAGATGGAGCGAACATGTCACACAACTATTAAAACATTAAAAGAGATTCAGGAATTTATATAAAGATGCTGGCTAGAATCAGTTTTGCTATGCCCTGCCTTGCTTAATAAGACACAATTGGATGTACTAAAATATAAATTATCACAATTGGATGTACTAAATTATCCAATTATCACAATTGGATGTACTAAATTACAAATCACAGTTATTGGGTTTGCATATTTTGCTACATGGGTTGCTTAAATCTTGGTTTGTTTGCTAACCCACCACAAACTGTATTCACAAACTGTTATAAACCACAGAGCAAAGTTTATTTTATTTGTTTGTTTGTTTGTTTGTTTGTTTATTTAGTCAAACAATTATAGGGTGGTAATTTGTACAAATAAAACATTAGATAAGTAATGATAAAAAGTAACAAAAGAAGACAATAGGACAGGGACGGTAGGACAATGGTGCGCTTATGCACGCCCCTTACAGACCTCTTAGAAAGGGGGAGAGGTCAATTGTAGATAGTCTAAGGTTAAAAGTTTTGGGGTTAGGAGTAGAAACCACAGAGTCAGGTAGGCCATTCCAGGTGTCGATTACTCTGTTGGTGAAGTCATATTTTTTGCAGTCAACTTTGGAGCGGTTGACATTTAGTTTAAATCGATTTCGTGCAGGTGTAATAAATAAATAAATAATTAATAAATAATGTCTGGGCACAGATGGTGAGGCCATTAGAAGACAGTTCGGCCGAGCTCCAAGGCTTTGTCACCAGAACAAGGAGTGGTAATGACAGGACATGCATGCCCTTGTGTCTCACTGGAGGAAGGCCATAGAACGGGATGGAGATTATGTGGAAAAATAGAGAGTGTAGAAGAAACATCATTCTTTCTTGTGTGTAAGTTTCATTGTGTTCAATAAATAATTGTTGAAGAAAAAAATGTGGTGCATTACTTTCTGGGCGACCCTTGCAGTTCATAAAATCATATACCAAAATGTCCTTCCTGTTAATGACTACTTTACCTTCAACCACAGTAATTCACGAACACGTAATAGATTCAAGCTAAATATAAACCGCTCTAAACTCAACTGCAGAAAATACAACTTCAGCAATAGAGTGATCAATGCCTGGAATGCACTACCTGACTCCATGGTTTTTCTCCCAAACTCCAAAAACTTTAACCTTAGACTGTCTACAATCGACCTCTCCGTTTCTAAGAGGTCTGTAACCACTGTGCCTATCGTCCCTGTCCTACTGTCCTCTTATATCGTGTTTTATCATGTTCAGTTGATTCCTTTAACTAAAAATTGTATATTTATCTAATAGAATACTTATCTAATATTGTTTATTTAACAATAGCTACATGCAATCTCTGTGCTTTAGAAGGGATAAAGTAAAAGACTTGAGACGTTCTCAACTTATCCTTTTGCTGAAGGTCTGAGATTTGGTGTGCACATGATTTGGAACCCAGGTCCTATTGCAGATATTAATATTTATTTGTTTGTTTGTTTATTTATTTCTATTTTTTAATGCCGTCCTTCTCCTTAGACTTACAACATGCTAGCAATAGCACTTTTTAACAGAGCCAGCATATTGCCCCCACAATCCGGGTCCTCATTTTACCCACCTCGGAACGATGGAAGGCTGAGCCAACCTTGAGCCGGTGATGAGATTTGAACCGCTGACCTGCAGATCTACAGTCAGCTTTAGTGGCCTGCACTATTGCACTCTACCTGCTGCGCCACTTAGGCTTTTTGAGTACATTATTATTATTTATTATTATTTATTTATTTATTTATTGGATTTGTATGCCGCCCCTCTCCGTAGACTCGGGGCGGCTAACAACAGTAATAAAAAACATCATATAAATCCAATATTAAAACAACTAAAATACCCTTATTGTAAAACCAAACATCCCTACAAACAAACATGACATGCATAAATTGTAAAGGCCTAGGGGGAAAGAATATCTCAATTCCCCCATGCCTGATGGCAGAGGTGGGTTCTAAGGAGCTTATGAAAGGCAAGGATGGTGGGGGCAATTCTAATCTCTGGGGCGAGTTGGTTCCAGAGGGCCGGGGCCGCCACAGAGAAGGCTTTTCCTCTGGGCCCCGCCAAACAACATTGTTTTGTTGATGGGACCCGAAGAAGGCCCACTCTGTGGGACCTAACCGGTCGCTGGGATTCATGCGGCAGAAGGCAGTCTCATAGATACCCTGGTCCGGTGCCATGAAGGGCTTTATAGGTGATGACCAACACTTTGAATTGTGCCCGGAAACTGATCGGCAACCAATGCAGACTGCAGAGTGTTGGTGTTACATGGACATTTTTGGGAAAGCCCATGATAGCTCTCGCAGCTGCATTCTGCATGATCTGAAGTTTCTGAACACTTTTCAAAGGTAGCCCCATGTAGAGAGCATTACAGTAGTCGAGCCTCGAGGTGATGAGGGCATGAGTGACTGTGAGCAGTGACTCCCGGTCCAAATAGGGCCGCAACTGGTGTACCAGTTGAACCTGGGCAAAGGCCCCCCTCACCACAGCTGAAATATGTTTCTCTAATATGAGCTGTGGATCGAGGAGGACACTCCGTCTTATCAGGGTTGAGTTTGAGTCTGTTGACACCCATCCAGGCCCCAACAGCCTCCAGACACCGGCACATCACTTCCACTGCTTCGTTGACTGGACATGGGGTGGAGATGTAAAGCTGGGTATCATCAGCATACTATTATTATTATTATTATTATTATTATTATTATTATTATTATTATTATTTAGATTTGTATGTCGCCCCTCTCCGAAGACTTGGAGAAGCTGCCAATGTTATTGCAAACATTGGCTGCTTCATTTCTTTGGAATTCTGGATATTTTCAGAAAGCTCTTTTGAGACATCCTTAAAACGTAATGGGACAACTCACCACAGACAACGTGCTGCAACCACCTTGCCACAACCAAGCTACCATGGCCAAGTCACCATAGGACAACTTACTGCCGTACAATTTAACAATTCAATTTAATTATTTTTTTAAAAATTAAAGATGTCATTCAAATTTCACCTTCTCCTCCTTTTGCACCCTTTCTTTAATGATTCTATTCTACCATTTCTTTGATATTAATATAACTATTTGTTAAGATATTCATGAACCGAGGCCAATGGTAAACAAGTCAGCCAATGAATAGGCATAGCAACTAAGCCAGCCAATGAGAGCTAAAAACTTCTTAATCTGTGCAGAGAATTGAAACTAAAAGCTTAAGCTTGTGGCTGGGCGTGGCTCAGTCTGCACTCTCAACTCTGTACTCTTCCACTCTGAACTGTGCTGAAATGAAACTAACTGTTCTCTCCTGCCTGAAACTGATTGAAGAATTCTACAGGCGGAATTGCAAATATATATATTATTGTGTTTATAAAGAAGTTATTGAATCCAGCTGAATCAGTCATCTGTGTGTGCCTCTGGTTTTAAATTTTGCAACACACTTTAATGCTATTGTATTCTGTGGTAAAATGGCCATGGTGAATTATCCTGCATTGAGTTGGCCATGGCAAGATGGCTATGGTGTGTTGGCCTTGGTTAGCCAGGGTGAATTACCATAGACCTGCCTTTGCTCATTTGAATATAATATAACATTTTAAAGCAAACGCTCACTAAAGGGCTTAGGGAGAGAAAACAATATAATTTAATCTCCAGTCTGATGCTGATTATGAGTTGTAAGGAGATGTGTGGGGTAGGGGTGAAGTGAAGGGGAAATAGAGATTAAACCACCTAAGCATCTTCATTTCTCTTTTGCCCTCTGTTGTCTTGTGCCAATCACTTGGGAGGTCTGCATCTACGAAAAGCAGTTTGAGAGAAATAACTGGCTACACACCACCCTCCCTTCTTTGGAATGCATAGAAAATAAGTAAAATCTGTGCTGCTCATGCTGGCAGAGGAAAGATGTGGTGAGCGAGGCAAAGGGAAAAAGGTTACCTCTGAAAAGGAAAGCACAAAGAGTCCTTTTGAAAACCCAACAATTGATATTATTTATTTATTTATTTATTTATTTATTTATTTATATTTATTTGTTTGTTTGTTTGTTTTTAAATTTATTTAATTCGACTTCTATGCCACCCAATCCCAAAGGACTCAGTAGTAGTAGAATACATATTACCAGTAGTATTCAGGGTAGTAACCCAAACACAATTCCTGTCCTGGCATTAATCTTTAAGTTGCATGTTGTATGATTGCTATACATCTAATAAAATAGTCTTGGCAAAACTTCACAGTTCTCTGTTTTGCTTTTCCTTAATCCATTTAATCTGCCACTTTTAGAAACAATTTAAAGTACATATTTGCATCCTTTATTTGGGGTATTAACAATTCTCTTTCCCTCTCTGCTTTTATTTTCTTTCACTCCCTCTGCGGAATACAATATGTTCACTGACACATTCCTTGGCACCTGCCAGGTTCCTAACTTCATTTGTCCTGTGAATGCAGTGAAATCTGATCAATGAATCGCTAAATCAATCAATGCAGTTTTAAATTACAAAGATGAAGGGGATGCCAATATGCTGCAGGGCACAGCATTATTGTGAAACATAATCAGCATGACTTGTATAAATTCCAGAAAGAAAATGGGTGACCTTGGGACAGTCTCTCGCTCTCTCAGCCTAACTTACCTCACTGGGCTGTTGTTGGGAGAAAAATAAGAGGAAAAAGGTATGTTGGATATTTTCACTGTCTTACGTTATTTGTAAAAATAATAAAAGCAGGATACAGATGAATAAATAAATAAATAAAAATTAAATACATAAAAATAAAATGGCGGATGGTAACAGCCCATTGGTTTCTGTAGCTTTCATTGCATGGACATCTGCAATTGTCCATACCCAGCTCAACATTTCATATGGACCAAAGATTCTATCTACAGCCATTTGTTTATGTGAAGTCTCAAACCAAACAGCAAAATTATCTAGTGTTCTGTAAATGGGTAATAAAGGGGAAAATGGGAGATTTCAGAGATGGTATTCAGCCGGTTCTCACCAGAACCGCTGGTGGAAATTTGCCAAGGTTGCCAAACCGGTAGCCACATCTGGCTGGCAACAACCCCAAACCACTCAGACATTTGCCCTGCCTCAACTTTGTCACATGCATCCACAGAACTGCTACCTCCTGCCTACGCACAGGTAACAATTCATGCTATCCTATCCCCACTCCCAGCGTCTCCCAAAACCGCTGCCATTGCAGCCAAAGTGGAGATGCGGGGCAACCAAACAAACTGGCAGCCACCTTCTGTGCTCTTCCCGCTGCCGCTCAGTCTCCTTGATGCGTGGAGGCAGGGGGCGGTAGTTTCATTTGCTGCCTGTGAGTGGCAAGCAGCAGAGCAAGTAAACCAGCGATCTGCCTCTAATCTGCAGTTAACTCATGGACAAACTGTTTTCTCGTGCCTCTGTGCATCAAGGAGGCTGAAAAGCAGCAGGAAGAGCAGAGATGTCAGATTTCCACCACCCAGCACCAGAGACCCGAATATGCCAAGACCTACGTATGTATGTATGTATGTATGTATGTATGTACGTACGTACGTATGTATTTGCAAATATATATACAAATATATATATATTTGATTTCTGCCAAATCGCCCTGGTATTCCCAAATGTGGGATGAAGCAACTTGCTTTCGTTTTGTCTGTAGGTCTATTTCCAAGGCAGGTAATTTTTTTTTATTTGGAAACAGGTAAAGGAAAGCAAGTTGTTTCCTCCCATATTTGGGAATACCAGGGCGATTCGACAGAAAACAGATATACAGTAATACCTCATCTTACGAACTTAATTGGTTCCCGGAGGAGGTTCGTAAGGCGAAAAGTTCGTAAGACAAAACATTGTTTCCCATAGGAAACAATGTAAAATGAATTAATGTGTGCAATTAAAAAAAACCCAAAAAAACGCCGCTGCCCGGCTGTCACCTTTTGAAACAGCTGGGCGCTTCTCAGCGTTCTCCCAATGCCGATCCCAGAAGTTCGGCAAAAGTTGGGGTTTGGGTGGCCGCCGAGAAGCTCTGCTGCCTGGCTGTCACCTTTTGAAATAGCCGGGGGGGGGCTTCTCGGCGTCCTCCCGAACCCGAATACCAAACCCGAACTTTTGCCGAACTTCTGGGTTCGGCGTTCGGGAAGCCGCCGAGAAGCCTCGCCGCCTGGCTGTCGCCTTTTGAAACAGCCGGGGGGCTTCTCGGCATTCTCCCAAACACCGAACCCAGAAGTTCAGCAAAAGTTTGTGGTCGGCGTTCAGGTTCAGGAGGACGCTGAGAAGCCCTGCCGCCCAGCTGTTAGCTTTTCAAAAGAGCCGCGGAGCTGTCGGGCCGGTCGGGAGGCTGGAAAGGAGGTGGGGAATCCCAATAGGGAATTCCATGGGCGGACCTTTGACATCACAAAGACGTCCTTCCTGGCCGGCCGAACTAGGCTCCCTTCCTTTTCACTTATTCGCAAAAATATGTAACCATACACACACACACCAGTGCGTACATACAATTCTCTAATACTGTATATTTATATTAGAGAGACATGCTGATTTTAGACCTAATATAGAAAATACAAAATGGAACTGGACAATTTGTAAACATTTTGTGACATGATTTGCAATACAAACAATATAGAAATACCTCTAGCAAAAAAAAAATCAGCTTCAGTATTCACAATCTGTACTTTGTCCACTTATTTACAGTGAAGCAAAGCAAATCCATCAAAACACCTCTGAGTACAAGCTGTGTCAGCTAATCATTCCTCAGTAGGTCCAAATGCTCATAAAATAATGATAGCTAATTAGCAATTGTCTAGCCCTTTTCCTGTTACTACTTCCCTTCAGACAAACGTAACATGTATGAATGTTAAGTTCATTGTGCTATATATATATATATATTGTGAGAACAAGTCTTAAATATTATGTGCATGAATAAAATATTTGTCTGTCTACCGAATAATTATGCCATAAAAGAATCTGTAAACAGCCAGATTTGGGAGGAAAAGTCCACTGAGCAGTTTTCATTCTGTATGAAAAGTCTGCAGCAAATTTTAAAGGTGCTGAAAGGCAGCCATATTAATTCTTCATAGTCAGCATTATGACTAATTAAAAGGATAACAATAATTTAAAACAATAAAATAATCCCACAATGACTTTTATGAATTTATTTATAGATTTTACTGCACTTTATTCAAAAGCCACGATGGGATCATAGATAAATATCTCCGTCTGATCATAGATAAATAACTTCCTCTGATTTGGTTCCAAATTATCAACATTAAGACCATAAAAAATAAGATTCATTCTGCTGAAGGCAGGTATTAATCATGATACTGTTGCTTCCCTTTAAAATGGCAGAAATTCTGATATTCTATTATTTTGTCAAAATAATAGTATTTTATTTGAGTATATTTCGCCTTAATATTACTGTAAGTAGTATTACTGTAGTTGTGCTGTGCCTTTATACTTTATTTGATGTATCTTGTTTTGTAAAGTATAACTTGTTTTGTAAAGTTTTGTAAATAATTTAAAAATCTGCAATTATTAAAAAGGAAGACTCAAATAGTGGCTGATTAAAATTTCTGAAACTTAAACCAACCTCCAAAAGAGATACTACATGATCAAGGAAAATGTACATATAATATGTAGATTTATTATTATTTAAACACTTCATAGAAGCATGTGATTATGGGGAAAGAATTTAAATTTTTCCCCCTTGACTTAAGATTAGGTTTTATAATTACATTTCCCAGGGAAGCAATCTTCAAATTTCAATAATAAGAAGAAAGCAAATATAATGAATGCATTTTCTTTAACAGATAATGTTTGTATTCCTGAAGGAACATCTTTGGCTCCAACTCTACTAAGAGTTCAATCTTTGGGGACCCATTAAATCTCTAAAGGCCAAAGGAAAAAGGCAAGGTTAATATATAATTCAAAATATTAATTTGCTATATATGTCACTTGGGTGATACAGAGTGCTTTTTATTCTTACACCATGCAAAATTCAGCTGCTAAGAAACAGATGTAATAAACACACACAGAAAAACACTACCTCATTTCTCACTAAATGAAAATAAATATGAACTAACTACACAATATCAAAAATATACAGAAATAAATACAAAACAGCTCCTTTTGCAAAGAGCATAAAAGACCATCATTTCATTTCTAGACCCTCAGCAGGTAGTAAACTGATAAAAAAATTCAATACCAGAAATATCTCAATTTAAACTATATTTTTCATACACAGTGGTACCTCTACTTAACAACTTAATTCCTTCCTTGACCAGGTTTTTAAATAGAAAGGTTCTTAAGTAGAAGCATTTTTTCCCCATAGGAATCAATATAAAAGCAAATAATGCGTGCAAACCCATTAGGAAAGAAATAAAAGCTTGGAATTTGGGTGGGAGGAGGAGAGTCGCTGCCAAAGGAAGAAGGTGAGGTGAGGAGAATCAAAAAATTCAAAACTTTAAAGCTTAAAAAAAAAAGAGGGACTCTAAGGTAGCAGAGAGAAGTACGTGCCTCCAATATACCCGACCCAAGGCTGCCTCCCATACACTGCCTCCCATACACTGGCTGCTGCTGCTGCCACCTGCTGCCTCTTCCTTCCTATGCTGAAGGGCTCCCCTCTCCACTTGTTTGCTCGCTTTGTAGTTGGCACTTTTCCTTCACTGTGGTGACTCCTCGGCTGCCCAGAGCAAAGGGAGCATTTCTTTTCTCTAGGTGCTGGCAGAGGTTTATTCCCTGTCCAAGTGCCCAGAGAAAGGAAAATGCTCCGTTAGTTATGGACTGCCACAGTCTCCTTAAGCGCCACCGAAGGACTCCTCTGGCAGTCCAGAAAAGCCCAAGATGGCTGGGATTAAAGGGAGAATGGCAGGAAACTGGCCGGGCCTTCGTGCCGCTCTCAAATTTCCGGGGAGATTTTTCCCGGCTCGTGTTCTTAAGTAGAAAATGGTAGAGGCAAAAAAATCTTGAACATGTGGTTCTTATCTAGAAAAGTTCTTAAGTAGAGGCGTTCTTAAATAGAGGTACACTGTATTAAAAAAATCACATTATTACATGGAAGCTGTCTGAATAGTCCCTTTAATAAAAAGTATACTAAAACAGACTTTATATTTCCTTTCCTTAATGTATTGATTATCTGCTTAAATAAGAAAAGGGATGCATAATTTGGGTCCCACCAAGCCAAAAGCAGCAATAGCCATTTTCAGGACTTCGGGTATTTTGATGCTTTAGGCATGAAGCACAAACAGGAAGTTTATCAATTTCCAGTTGGGCTGCCAAATGTGATTGAGTTTTGTTTGGCAGACTTTCACTTGGTTTTCTCCAAATATATAATCCTGCAATAAAGCTATTTTTTTTTTAAAAAAAAAGAGTAACAACTATACAAATGAGAAAAGTAATTTAACTATACTTCTATTGAAATACCTTTTTTAATCATGAGAACAATAGAATTAACTCCACAAAGCGCTTGTGTTTGTCAACTTAATCACCTCAATACATTGTCAGATTTAGTATTAAAGATTGAAATAAATCTTTTTCTACACACAAGTGTATGTTTGGAAAAGATAAATACAGTACAGAAGTAATGTATGCATAAGGTCATAATAGTACCTGCATCTAAAAGAAAAAGAATATCTTTTGTTATTTATTTCAGAATGTATTTCAGATTTTTCTTCAAATGCTTCACTGCATTTTCCTTATTTGTGGTTATTTTGAGAAATTGCTGTTGATCACTGAAAATCCTTAAGGGGCAAATGACACATTTCAATTTCCATTTTAGAACTTAAATGTACATATTGAATAATAGACTTAAAATTATTTCAGCATGCTTTCTTAGGGAAATATATTTACCATAATTTTCCCAATATTCTGAAAAAGACAATTGTTAAATTTCGCTTTACAAGTCAAATATTGTAATTGTTATGTTTGCAAGTTGTTAGAATAAATGTGATCGCTGATTGGAGCAGGCACAACCAATAAGAAGCCCGCTAGCGCAACCAATGGGAAGCCGAGGCTCGACCAATAAGGAGCCTCCGGGCGCAACCAATAGGAAGCCCCGGCGCGAAGTCTTGAAACATTGTCACCAATCCCAGTGCTAGTAACAAAGTATATAAGGTGCGGTTTTGGCCGTTTTTTAAAAAAGTCGCTACCTGCCTGCAAGCTGGTCACTTTAGATGTTCCTGATTATTAAATAAAGAGCTGTTATCCTCTTCATCGGCCTCCAGCCTCTGATTTAACAGTAATCCCAGGCAATTAATGGCACTTTGAAAATGTGGAAAGACTGTTTACGTACCAGTAAATACTCTGACAAATATCTAACTTTTGACTATGTCAAATATACGTCCGTATATTAGATACAGTTTAGGCTAAGTCAGGATGTGGATTTTTTAGGATGGCAGATCCCTTTAAAAAATCTAAATATTAGGAGGGCTGCTTCAAGTACTGAGTGGACCAAGTTAACTGCTTTATATGAAGTCATATTTCTAAATGGATGCATGTTAGTATTAGCACCAGACAATGAGAATATGTGGTTTGTTTTTCATCACAACTATTTAAACTTTAATTGCTGTTGATTTCTGTCCCAGACATAAGCTGTCTTGCCACAAATCAGGCACCTGCAGCAGTGGAATCCTGCTTAACCACTTTTCATAAAATAAAAAGCAGCATGCATTAATTTCACAAATCCACTTAAAATATTTCTGGTTAAGAAAGAAGTTTGCATTGAAAGCTTACTTGCCTGTGGAGAACTCTCAGTAATACAATCAAATGTACAATGGTAACTTTTATTTAAAAAGTTAAATTAGCATGCAATTGGAATATTCAAATTCAACTACCTTCATCTGAACTAAAATTGGGTTTCTGTCTAATTTAAAAGAAGTTAGTGATGAAAGAAAAAGTAAAACAACCTTTTCTCTTTTTTTCTTCTTTTTGGACACCCCAAATTTTCTGGAGTGGAATGTAAATTACCTATGGTTATTCAAATCTCCTTTGGAACAATAGCTGATATTTCATATTAGACTTTTTATTGATGATGGTAGGAGGGCTACCAAGTTCACCATTTCATTTTTCAATAGAGCATTCTAAAAAGAAGAAAGAAAAGGCAGACTTCTATTGAATTTGTTTGCCTCTCTAGAAATTCAATCACAGCATGGACCAGAATTTGCATAATGTCCATAGTGGGATATTTTGCCTCTTCCTAATTTGAACTGCTTTAATTTTGTGTTGCAAGATTCACTCTTCTCCATCATGCAGTACTCATTGTGAAAGATTACTGAGTTGGGAAGGACTGAGAGTGGGTGGTTTGGTCTCAGGTGAGCAGCCTTTCATAATTAATTGAAGCTTTTGCCTCATTTTGTTATGGGACCAGTCAGGTGAATAGCATTTGTGACAGCCCACTCTCTCTCTTTTTTCCCTGTCAGAAAAGCCTCGGCAGTACTGCTTTTGAAACAAATTTAATGTTTTAATGAAACCCTTTCCTCAATTATTTTTAGTGATTGATAAAAAGAGAATAGCAATAAATAATAACACAATTATTTAATTATTTGCCTTTAGTGAATGAAAATAAATAAAATTTGAGACTAATTACTTGAAATGCTGGAGTAGGAGGATATCTATCAAAAATTCCATTTTCACTTATAAACTTAGCTTTCTTAATTTATTTTTAATTTTTTTTTTTATTATTTGGATTTGTATGCCGCCCCTCTCCGAAGACTCGGGGCGGCTCACAACACGTGGAACAAATCATAAATAATCTGACAAATTTAAAATATTTAAAGATTTAAAAATCCCATATACTAACAGACACACACACAAGCATACCATGTATAAATTAAATATGCCCAGGGGGAGATGTTTTAGTTCCCCCATGCCTGACGGCAAAGGTGGGTTTTAAGGAGTTTACGGAACGCAGGAAGAGTAGGGGCAGTTCTAATCTCCGGGGGGAGTTGGTTCCAGAGGGCCAGTGCCGCCACAGAGAAGGCTCTTCCCCTGGGGCCCGCCAACCGACATTGTTTAGTTGACGGGACCCGGAGAAGGCCCACTCTGTGGGACCTAATCGGTCGCTGGGATTCGTGCGGCAGGAGGCGGTCTTGGAGATATTCTGGTCCAATGCCATGAAGGGCTTTAAAGGTCATAACCAACACTTTGAATTGTGACCGGAAACTGATCGGCAGCCAATGCAGACTGCGGAGTGATGGTGAAACATGGGCATACCTAGGTAAGCCCATGACTGCTCTCGCAGCTGCATTCTGCACGATCTGGAGTTTCCGAACACTTTTCAAAGGTAGCCCCATGTAGAGAGCATTACAGTAGTCGAACCTCGAGGTGATGAGGGCATGAGTGACTGTGAGCAATGAGTCCCGGTCCAGATATGTTATGTTTCCATTTGTTCTGAGTGCATGTAAATGAAGGCAAATGTATGCATAGAGGGGAGGTCTCCCTTGTCAATAGCCAAGCTATGATATAATCTTTTTTTCAGATATAATTAATTGTAAATTCTTTCTTGAGGTGTCCAATGCAGCTTTCTCTGTATGGCCCCTTTTCAAATGGGACTATATTGGGTAGAAGTTTAATTAACAAGGTACCAAGAAACTGTATATTCATTGATAAATTGAATATTTTTTATGCAACCTGTGTTCTATCATATACATATCACAATTACAGACAAAGTATGATTGGATGCAAACATCTCATGTTAACAAGTATACCAGGGATGGGTTGCACCTGGTTTGGCAATCTGGTAGTGACAACGGGAGGCTCTGCCCACTCGCCTGGGATGCAGAAGCATCAAGCGTACACAAGCAAACCGATAGTGACAGGATGTACAACTCACTACTGAAATATATTTATGTTATAGACATATTCTTAGTGCAGAGGAAGAATCATATCCTGATGGAAGAGTTCAGATGTTCCTCAGTTCAAATTAATTTATTCTCACATGTGACAAGTCTGGGCCATTCTAAAGTTGCCCATCACCACTACATAATGCCTGTCTTTCTTTAGTATGGGCATTCTTAACACAACAGCAAGAGAGGCAAATAATATTATGGAGGTCATGACATTATGGGTGTGACAAAGCAGTGCTATATTTGACATCCCTATGACTTCTACCAAAATTCTAATTTATTTTTTTTTACTTCTTTTCCCAAATTGACTTAAGATCCAAGTGGTTGAAACAAAAATTCTTTTCTCTTTTCCCTCTCTCTTTCCTTCCTCTAGAGCAGTGGTTCTCAACCTTTCTAATGCCGCGACCCCTTAATACAGTTCCTCATATTGTGGTGACCCCCAACCATAAGTCTAGTGCCTATTCTCTCAACAGCTGATTGGCAGAAAGGTCAGAGGGACACCCCCACTGTAAACGCCTAATTGGCCGGATTGTAAAAGTATGTTCCAAGGCGCCAGAATAGAAGCTTTAGTTCCTAACACCATAGGAACTTTGTCTTTTCCCATGGTCTTAGGCGACCCCTGTGAAATGATCGTTCGATCCCCAAAGGGGTCCCGACCCCCAGATTGAGAACCACTGCTCTAGTGGTTCATTTTCCCCATTCTATATCATTGGGTAGAGAAATGGGGACTAGAAAAATAAATTTTCAGACAAGAAAAACAAAAGAAAAGAAGAAGAAGCTAGACTGGTTAAGTACAAGGAACAAGATGGCTTAATTCATCCATTTGTCAGGTCTCGTATGAGTACTCAAAATCACTGTTCAATTTTCAGATTCTGCGGCAGGCCAAAAGTAGAGGATTTAGTCCTATTTTAGGTCTGGGTCAGAAAGCCAGTATAAATAACACAAACCATTTATTAGGCAATGGTGGAACAGGAGACAAATTGCACCACTTGAACTGGAAGCTGTCCCAAACACTGCAGAGAAGCCACCAGAAGCTAAGAAAACACTTGATCTTGCCTGCTCTCTGTGAATTGCTCTCAGCTGAGGGCTTTTTGTTGGGAGCATCTGAGGACGCAGGTGTCAGGCCCAAGACATTTTAGTTGAGGTCTTTGGCCTGAAAACTTTACAGTGTGCATTCTTTACTATGGGGATTTGAGAAGGGGAATTAGATTAGATTAGATTAGATTAGATTTATTGGATTTATATGCCGCCCCTCTCTGCAAACTCGGGGCGGCTCACAACAAGGTAAAAACAGTACATAATAACAAATCCAATACCCACCAATCCAATTACAATTTTAAACTAAAAAATTCATAAAAAACAGCCCCAGAATATTAAAAAACACGCATACAATCAATCTAACACCAAAACAACATGGGCAAGGGGGAGATGTTTCAGTTCCCCCATGCCTGACGGCAGAGGTGGGTTTTAAAGAGTTTGAGAAAGGCAAGGAGGGTGGGGGCAATCCTAATCTCAGGGGGAGCTGATTCCAGAGGGTCGGAGCCACCACAGAGAAGGCTCTTCCCCTGGGTCTCGCCAGACGACATTGTTTAGTCGACGGGATCCGGAGAAGGCCAACTCTGTGGGACCGAACCGGTCGCTGGGATTCATGCGGCAGAAGGCGGTCCCGGAGATATTCTGTTCCGGTGCCATGAATTGCATGAGGACTGTCATTATGTAGCAATAATAAATTATTTCTAGATAGTCAAGGTCATCTTTTGTCTTCGCACTCCTGCACTTGCACGGAAGGAGACAGGTGGATTCTTGCCAAGGTGGCAGTTGAAGTGATGGATTTGGAGGTCTGGGGACAAGGGCTGGGAGTTTCAACTGGGTGGCGAAACCCCAGGGACTTCAGATTTGGGTTTTTTCCAGCTGTGCCAACATGGCTCTGCTAATAAATTGGAACTTTGAGGAATACTTTGCCTTGGACTCTGATTTAGTTTTAGATGCTATTTGGAACTCTAAGAGCAGGCCCAATCCAGGAAACAGACTATTACTACTGTGTCACTGATTCCCTGGATCGAGGAAAATAACGTGTTCCTTTTTCAGATGGCAGTTTAAGGCTGTTTTGCCATCAAACCTTTGGGAGATTTTGTTCTCTCTTGTTTCTAAAGCCTGCACTAACTCTATTATTTGTTTTTCTTAGTGTCTCTGAAATGTTTGTACTCTTCTGTATTATGTATGATTTTGTTCTATCTTGTGAACACAGACATGAAGGAAATAATTCCTTCTCCCGAGAAGAAAATGTTTCAGAGCGTGGAAATAAGAGCCTGAGGTTTTTTTGATGAGCAATGAAAGAATTATTCACAGCACATTTTTTCGTGTAGGTTTTATAGCATTAGTCTGAGTTAGTGGAATGAGGTGGAAATGGCTCTTTTCTCCTGATATCTAAGACCAGAGGTACTCAAACTTAGCAACTTTAAAACTTGTGGACTTCTTACAGTTGAAGTCCACAAGTCTTAAAGTTACCAAGTTTGAAGACCGCTGTCTATGGCAATGTACGTCATCTTCCTGAACCTTCTCCAAAATGAGTATTTTAGACTTCTTTCAGTTTGATTGCAATGATGAGCTGCTCTTAGACCTCAAAAGAAAGCATTAATGTAGATTTAAATGTTACCTGTATTTCATTAAAAATCAATAGACAAATTTTAAGTTTTGTCTTAAAATACAAAACACTGTATTGAACTGAAAGTTCATATCATCTGTACTTTCATTCAAGGGAGATACTGCAATTTTTGAGTAAGTTACACATAACTAACTTAAAACTTACTAAATTTGGTGAGGGTAGTTGTATGTCTGTTATATTTTGTATTATTTTCTGCTTCTTTTTTGTTTTCCTTTTTCCTTTCCCTTTTCCTCTACTTTTATTTTTTCTTTATGTCTTTTTGTACTTTCCTTTCATATCTTCCTCTACTTTCCAATTTAGAGCTTATTTGGTTTATTTGATTATGAATTATAAAATTATATCTATCATTTGAGAAGGTGACATTCAATGAACAAAGATTCAGCACCATGAATGATATTCAAAATAATTTAAAACAAAAACTTGCTGATAATTAAAAAATATCTTTAATCCTATCCTTTAGATAAAACTAGCAGGTAATAGCAGTCCATGGCAGCATGGCTTTAATTAATTTTAATCCTTCTATATTTTTAAAAGTCAAGAATATTGGTTTAAGTTTGTGAGATATATATAAAGGGTGTGGCTAGCTGATGAGGCCAGAACAAGGCCGAAATGGGACCATCCTAGTCTCCCTTAATTTTAAAATTCCAGCTAAAAACATTTTACACACACACACACACACACACACACACACACACACACACATATATATATATATTCGTAGATTTTCACGGGTAAATTCCATATTTACAGCAACACGAAGCTTAAAACTTCAGCCTGATGATGGTGAATGTGATTTCACCGAAATGTCGCATAGACATGCAAAATATTACACAGGGCAAAACCCGAACTCAGAACAATCTACATATATATGTGTGTGTGTGTGTGTGTGTGTGTTTTCGTAGATTTTCACGGGTACAGGTATGACGGTCTTGGTATATTCAGGTTTCTTCCCGTGTAGGATTTCGAAATTTCTGGCGATGTTTCGATGAGGTCCCACTCATCATCTTCAGGCTGGTGTTTCTGTCCTTGTTCTAAGGCGAACACTGCGAGACCTAGCCTGCCTTCCTTCTATAAATACTGGTGGCTGGGTGTGGCTGCCAACTAAAATTCCATTCTAAAACCCCATCCACTGAACGAATCCTGAAAAGAACTGAATTAGCCCTAATCAGAAATGAACTCCACAGGAAAAGATTCCTACTAGACCAAACCAACAAAGACCTACTCACTCTTCATCTCAAACTTAGCAACAGAATCCACCCAATACTCTGGGACAAATCCAAACAACTAGCTCTCTGGAGAGCTGAAACAGAAACCTCCCTCAATACAGACATACACACCAGGAAACTCCACAATTTGGAAAAACACCAGAAGCCCAAACCCTTTCCACAGCAACTCATGAAGAATACAGTACATAATATATCGGACAGGACCCTCACCACAGCAGAAACCAATGTCCTCTCCAAAGGATCCAACTTTGCAGTCGCCCCCAAACGCATCCCCACTGAAAACATCATATGCGGAGTTGAAGCCACCCTAACCAAAATCAACCAAGATGAAGCCAACAAAATCAGACTCGAAGTCACCAATGTCCTCTGCTCCAGCATTCCACCCAGAAGCAACTTACATAAAGATGAACAAAAAGCACTCACCAACTTGAGGAAAGACAATAACATAATCATCCTCCCAGCAGACAAAGGCAATGCCACTGTGGTGATGAACACATCTGACTACCAAGACAAGCTATCCAACCTACTCCAAGACCCTGCTTACAAACCTCTAAGCACATATCCTACCACCTACCTGGAAAAAACCACCAAATCCAAAATAAAAGCTTCTCCCATCAGTGAAGAAATCCAGCAAAGAATCATCCCCAGAGAAAAATAATCCAGATGCCCCAAGCTCTATGGCCTCCCCAAGATACACAAAGAAGGAACACCATTCAGACCTATAGTCAGCTCCATAGGCTCACCCCTACAGAATCTTGCCAAATTTCTTGCCAAACAACTCTAGCCCTATGCAGAATCCATCATGTCTCATGTACAAAACTCATTTCACTTCATAGAAATCATAAAGGAACAAAACCTACAACCCAGTGACCTTCTCATAAGCTTCGATGTCATATCTCTCTTCACCCAAGTGCCTATCAAAGAAGCCCTGACAGCCATCCAAAACAAATACAACCCCCCGAAGCACATCTTAGATCTGACCAACCACTGCCTGATGAATACATACTTCATCCACAATGGACAAAGATACAAACAGATAGAAGGAGCCCCCATGGGATCACCCCTGTCATCCGTCGTAGCAAACTTATACATGGAATATTTTGAAACCAATGCCTTGGACAAATACGAACACAAACCCAAACTCTGGCTTAGATATGTAGATGATACCTTCGTAATTTGGCCACATGGGAAAGAAAAACTGGACAGCTTTCTCACACATCTCAACAGCCTACACCCCAAAATACAATTCACCATGGAAATAGAAACCAACAACAAACTTCCCTTCCTGGATGACCTAATCTACAAAAGACCCAATGGCTCCCTAGGACATACCGTCTACCAAAAGAAGACACACACCAACCGCTACTTAAACGCAAAATCCCACCACCACCCTGCACAGATCAATTCCGTAGCCAAGACCCTCATTTCCAGAACCAAACGCCTAGCCGACAAAGACCACCTGGAACCTGAATTACACAGTCTCACAAATGTATTAATTTCCAATGGATTCCAAAGAGAGGCAATCAACAACTTAATCCAAAAAGAGACACCCCCCAAGAACCAAGACACAGAACAGGACAATGGCATTGCCCTCCTCCCTTACATCAAAGGCACCACAGATAAAATCAGTAAAATTCTCCGCAAACACAACATCAGGACAGCCTTTGGTACAGATAAGAAAATAGCCAACATCCTAAGAAACCCGAAAGACAATATCCAGCTAGAAAACCAGGGAGTTTATCAAATACCATGTAAAATCTGCCCAGCCACATATATTGGACAAACTAACAGGAGAGTAAATGCACGTGTTGCAGAACATAAGAATGCATTAAGGAAAAAAGAAAAAACCTCCTCCCTTTTCCAACACTTCAAAATTACAGGACATGAAATTGATTTTGACAGTACTAAATTAATTTCCAAAACAGAACACTACAGCAAAAGAATAATAATGGAAGCCATTGAGATAGAAAAACATCCCCAAAATATGAACAAGCGGGATGATACCTCTCGCCTACCAGACATCTGGAAACCAGCCCTCAAACATAACCCAGCCATAAAAACAGATACTAGACTCAGAACACATATTGCAAAACAATCAAGTAGCCTGCAAGCTCCAACTACTCAGGATATCACGCCTAATCAACAACCATTAACTAATCAGCATACTTCAGCTACATCAACGACCCCAGATGTTTCCCCACTGACTCACCAGGAAGTTTCTACATAGCAGGCAATTGCTGAGCCATCTAACCACACCCAGCCACCAGTATTTATAGAAGGAAGGCAGCTTAGGTCTCGCAGTGTTCGCCTTAGAACAAGGACAGAAACACCAGCCTGAAGATGATGAGTGGGACCTCATCGAAACGTCGCCAGAAATTTCGAAATCCTACACGGGAAGAAACCCGAATATACCAAGACTGTTATACCTGTACCCGTGAAAATCTACAAAAACAAATATATATATATATATATATATATATATATATATATATATATATATATATATATATATATTCCTTAAATTCCTTAAATATACCAGGGTGATCCGACATAAGAAAAACATATAGCCCCTCCCTGGTACAGAGCTGGAAGGATTCAGATCTGATAGCTCTAACTGCTAGTTCTCTGCTTTACAATGCAGAGTTCCCCAGATCGAATCCCAGTAAAGAAAGGGTGTGGCTAGCTGATGAGGCCTAATAAGGCCGAAATGGGACCATCCTAGTCTCCCTTAATTTTAAAATTCCAGCTAAAAATACATTTAACATATATATATATATATTTTGCCTATAGGCAAAAAAAGAGGAGCTGTGACGTTCCTTGGAAATATACCAGGGTCATCCGACATAAGAAAAAACATATACCCCTCCCTGGTACAAAGCTGGATGGATTCAGATCGGATGGGTCTAATTGCTAGCTCTCTGCTTTACAATGCAGAAGCTTCCCAGATCGAATCCCAGTAAAAGAATGGGTGTGGCCAGCTGATGAGGCCTAATAAGGCCGAAATAGATCTATCCTGGTCTCCCTTAATTTTAAAATTCCAGCTATAAACATTTAACACATACAAAATATAGTTTGTCGGCTATAGATATATTACTGCCTTGCAGTGGCCCTGGGCTGGGCCTATAGGCAAAAAAAGAGGAGCTGTGACGTTCCTTGGAAATATACCAGGGTCATCCGACATAAGAAAAAACATATACCCCTCCCTGGTACAAAGCTGGATGGATTCAGATCGGATGGGTCTAATTGCTAGCTCTCTGCTTTACAATGCAGAAGCTTCCCAGATCGAATCCCAGTAAAAGAATGGGTGTGGCCAGCTGATGAGGCCTAATAAGGCCGAAATAGATCTATCCTGGTCTCCCTTAATTTTAAAATTCCAGCTATAAACATTTAACACATACAAAATATAGTTTGTCGGCTATAGATATATTACTGCCTTGCAGTGGCCCTGGGCTGGGCCTATAGGCAAAAAAAGAGGAGCTGTGACGTTCCTTGGAAATATACCAGGGTCATCCGACATAAGAAAAAACATATACCCCTCCCTGGTACAAAGCTGGATGGATTCAGATCGGATGGGTCTAATTGCTAGCTCTCTGCTTTACAATGCAGAAGCTTCCCAGATCGAATCCCAGTAAAAGAATGGGTGTGGCCAGCTGATGAGGCCTAATAAGGCCGAAATAGATCTATCCTGGTCTCCCTTAATTTTAAAATTCCAGCTATAAACATTTAACACATACAAAATATAGTTTGTCGGCTATAGATATATTACTGCCTTGCAGTGGCCCTGGGCTGGGCCTATAGGCAAAAAAAGAGGAGCTGTGACGTTCCTTGGAAATATACCAGGGTCATCCGACATAAGAAAAAACATATACCCCTCCCTGGTACAAAGCTGGATGGATTCAGATCGGATGGGTCTAATTGCTAGCTCTCTGCTTTACAATGCAGAAGCTTCCCAGATCGAATCCCAGTAAAAGAATGGGTGTGGCCAGCTGATGAGGCCTAATAAGGCCGAAATAGATCTATCCTGGTCTCCCTTAATTTTAAAATTCCAGCTATAAACATTTAACACATACAAAATATAGTTTGTCGGCTATAGATATATTACTGCCTTGCAGTGGCCCTGGGCTGGGCCTATAGGCAAAAAAAGAGGAGCTGTGACGTTCCTTGGAAATATACCAGGGTCATCCGACATAAGAAAAAACATATACCCCTCCCTGGTACAAAGCTGGATGGATTCAGATCGGATGGGTCTAATTGCTAGCTCTCTGCTTTACAATGCAGAAGCTTCCCAGATCGAATCCCAGTAAAAGAATGGGTGTGGCCAGCTGATGAGGCCTAATAAGGCCGAAATAGATCTATCCTGGTCTCCCTTAATTTTAAAATTCCAGCTATAAACATTTAACATATATATATATATATATATATATATATATATATATATATATATATATATATATATGTAGATTGTTCTGAGTTCGGGTTTTGCCCTGTGTAATGTTTTGCATGTCTATGCGACGTTTCGGTGAAATCACATTCACCATCTTCAGGCTGGAGTTCCAATCTCTGTGTTGATTGGAACTCCAGCCTGAAGATGGTGAATGTGATTTCACCGAAACGTCGCATAGACATGCAAAACATTACACAGGGCAAAACCCGAACTCAGAACAATCTACATACATATACCCGTGAAAATTTACGAAAACAAATATATATATATATATATATACACACACACACACACACACACACACGCGCGCACACACACAAGGCCAGGGTTGCAAGTTCAAGTCCCAGTGAGGGTATGGCTAGCTGATGAGGCCAAAATAAGGCCAAAATAGATCTATCCTAGTCTCCCTTAATTTTCAAATTCAGCAAAAATATATGACATATATATATATAAAGTGATAAGTTGTAAGGCAAGTTATCACTGTATATGATTAATATATACATATGAAAATATATACTTTCAGGGGTACAGGTATGTAATATGTACAGGTATGCCAAGTCTCACATATATATATGAAAACACACACACACACACACTGTTCTTCTAGGTAACAAAAATGTTAAAATTTAATCATTCTCATAATTATTATGATCATATAAACATACAAACATATAGTAGATAATATCAATCGTTGTTATAAAGTATATTATCTTCCATATTGATATTAATTATATAAACATCAAGATGTTTAATAATCAATTTTTCTTTCTCATATAATCCATATTTCATATAAATCCATCCATCCGATCTCTGTATCTATCAATGGACCATTTGTTTTAAAAAGTTCCCATGTCATAAAATATTCAGAATCTTCTTTTCCTTCATTTTTAGCATTAACCTGTCCATTTCTGCACATTCCATTATTTTTTAAATTATATTCTCATCTATGGGGGGTTGTTTACTTTTCCAATAATGTGCATATACAATCCTGGCTGCTTTTAAAATTAAATATGTATTACTTTTATTGTAATTTTCTGCTAGCATACCCAGCAGGGATATCTCAGGTTTCAAGTCTATATGTTGTTTTATCATAGCTTCTAGCCATATGGGAATTTTCTTCCTTTTTTTTTTTGCTTTGGGACACATCCACCACATGTGATAACATGTACTTAGTATTTGGTTACATTTCCAACATTTGACAGATTTATCTTTATACATATTTGCTATTCTTGCAGGTTACAAGTGACATTATAAGCTTGCAGTTTCTATTCCATAATTTCTGTCATTTGTCTAATTCGACTGTATGGCCAAAATTCTTATCCCAATTTATCATAGTTTCTTTTACTTGTTCTTCCTCCAGTTTCATGGTTACTAAATAATTATATATCCTCTTAATTAATTTTTCATCTCCTCCCATTGGCATCTGATCTAGCTCATTTGATATTATGTTTTCTAGTTTTGCCACAACTGTTCTCCACAATCTCCTTTTCTTTTTCCTTAGACCTTATAATACACATTATCTTTGACCATAATTTGTAAATCAAAAGTTTCAAGTTTCAAGTTTTATTGGATTTATATGCTGCCCCTCTCCGAAAACTCGGAGCAACAAAGCCCTTTGATTTCACAATTCACAAGTGGTATATTCATACATAGAATGAGTAAAATAGCTTGTCAAGGGTAACAATGATATCCACATTCACCCACCCTTACGATGATCTGGAAGTCTTTAAAAACTTGGCTAATCTCCCAGGACCATGGGGAGTCCCATTGGTTATGCTCATGACATATGGGGTCTAGTTTGTATAGATATGAATGATTGATTTTTTTTTTTACTGTTTTCTGTCTTTAAATGTAAGCCACCCAGAATCAATCAGGTGTCAGAGATCCTTTGAAAAAAATAAAATAAATCATAATTTTGCTCTGGATTCTGAATACGTTAGACATTTGAAATAAAGCAAAGGCGAATAACCAACAGAATGAAAACTACAAGCCTATCCTGCCTAAACTTTGAAGGAAGCCAAAAGGCTCTGCTCACATTGATTCTAAAGTGTATTTATTGTGAAGAATGTTGTTTTTTAAATTATGGATTTTTAGTTTTAATTATTAGATTTGTATTGTACATTGTTTTTTCTATTACTGTTGTGAGCCGCCCCGAGTCTACGGAGAGGGGCGGCATATAAATTTAATAAATAAAAATAAATAAATAAAAATGTAAGAGGTCTACAGTTGTAACACTCATGGTAATTAATATATTGGTTTTAAAGCAATCAATTTTCTCCCTTTTTCTGCTCTTCATCCACTTTTTGAAGTGGAGAACCATGGCATAAAACTAAAATGAAAAAAGCAGATTCAAAACTAAGATCCTTATGAATTTACTATTTATTCTCAGGTTGTATGATCATTTATAATTACTGTTTATGTAAGATCCACCCATCTTAAGTAACTTTGGGGAAAGAGAGTAATCCCTTCACTTTAATGTCATTTTTACGTTAGCTTGTACATTTATTTGCTGCCTGAGACATTTAGACATTTATTTATTTATTTATTATTGTTTGTTTGTTTGTTTATTTATTAGATTTGTATGCCGCCCTTCTCCATAGACTCGGGGCGGCTCACAACACAATAAAACAGTTCATAACAAATCTAATAATTTAAAATTTAAAATATTTTAAAAACCACATTATTAAGCAGACATACATACATACAAACATACCATACATAAATTGTATCCATCCCTTTTCAGCAATATGTTACAAAGTAGGTTTTTGTTATGCATTTCAGCATTGGAACTGGTGTTATTTGTTTCTAGGTGCTTAAACTAGGAAGCTCAAGAACAGCATTCCACTGAGCAAGCCCTTGACACTATAGCACAAAGCCAATGTGAACGGGAGGGAGAAAACCAGGCAGCATGGCTAACAAATGTAATTATGATAAAAGCCCCGCAAATGGCTTCATTTTGCACTGTCACTCACAACCCACCCTCCGATTGCTCACTGCTTCTGCTTCTGCTTTGCAAAATGACCTTTGTCTTGCTTGAGAAAATAGCTCCCTGCTGCTATTTGACTCTTACTGAATGACCAGATGGGGCAGTTTTGCTTCATTATTTGTGTCTGTGAAGTGGAAACGCCAACAGAAAGATTCATTACTGTCAAGACTATCTCCACAAAACTCCACTGATTTATTAAGGCACAACCGCAGTACTGGATGTAATGAGACATAAATGTTCTACAAGGCCTATGAACTCAAGAAGGAAATGCACTGCCATCAAGAGGCTAGAGTTTGCCTAATTTAGTTTAAAAAAATATATTATATAGTAGCCAGAAGGTAGAAATAGATAGCTTCTTCAATACTTTGATTTTTAAGAGTAAACTTTATCCAAGGTGAGGATCTTAATGGAAGATTGTATATTGTATAAGATTGTATATTCAAGATTGACGATTGTATGTTGTATATTGTAACACTTAAAACAAAATCCCTGCAAAATAAGAAGGTTGTGATTTGGATTTTTGCAACTCAGTATGAATTCAGAAAAACTGTCTGGTTTTTGATTATGAATGTGGGATGGATGGATGGATGCAGAATACAGCAAATGTTAAATCATAGAGCCGTTTCCTACAGGATAGGCTTTCACTTCATCTTATGTTTAATGTACCATTGCAAAGATAATTGAAAAGTGATAATAACTAGGTAACTTGATCATGAATTGTAAATGTCTATGGAGATTCTTAGTCATCCAGACAGTTGTCCCAAAGATGCTTTTTCAAGAGGCAACTGGACTTTATGGGTTTTGTTTGTAGACGTTTCACTTCTCATCCAAGAAACTTCTTCAGCTCTGACTGGATGGTGAGGAATGGAAGGATTGATATTCCTAGCTGACAGGTGGTCATTCCATACGAACTTCAGCCAACACAACGTACGTACTTACTTCAAACTCAAGTATACACTAAGGCAGAAGCTTGTCCACCCCAAGGATAAAACACCCAGGCACAAACTGAGCAAAGTGGTATGGGCAGTACAATGCAGTGAGTCAAGTGAAAATCTGTACATTGGGAAAACAAAACATCCACTTCATAAAGGCATGGCACAATATAGGAGAATAAACCCATCAGGCCTAGATTCAGGAGTCCATCTGCATTTAAAAGACAAATGCCACTCTTTTGAAGACATTTTGAACAGAGAAGACTGCTGGTTTGAAAGAGGGGTTAAAAAGTCCATCTATGTGAAAATTGAATAGCCCTCTCTCAACAGAAAAGGAGGGATATGACATCTATCTCCAGTCCACAATACAGTTCTTTCAACAGTTCCAAGAAGGCTCCCATTTGCCCTACTCAGGTGACTGTGATAAATCTCCAGATGGTCTTAAGACTCACTAAAATAATGCGGATGATCAGCTGTCTTTTTAATTTATTTATTGTTAGAGTTGAAAGGGACCATGCAGGTCATCAAGTCCAACCCCCTGCCTGAGCAGGAATCCTAAAGCACCCCAGCCAAATGGCAGTCCAAGCTCCTCTTGAAAGTGTCCAGAGTTGGGGAGTTCACAACCTCCGCAGGCAGATTGTTCCACTGGTTGATCACTCTGACCATCAGGAAGTTCTTCCTTACTTCTAGGTTGAATCTCTCCTTGGTCAGCTTCCAGCCGTTGTTCCTCATCCGACCCTCTGGTGCTCTGGAGAATAGAGTGCCCCCCTCCTCTCTGTGGCAACCCCTCATATACCTATATACAACTATCATGTCCCCTCTGGCCCTCCTTTTCTCTAGGCTATCCATGCCCAGTTCCCGCAATCTCTCTTCGTAAGTCTTGGTTTCAAGTCCCCTAATCTTCAAGGAGTATAAATCCTTCCATTCCCTACTATCCAGTAAGAGCTGAAAAAGCTTCTTGAATGAGAAGTGAAATGTCTTCAAATAAAAATCAGAAAGTCCAGTTGCCTCTTGAAAAAGCACCTTTGGGGCAGCCTCAATTGTTATTTATCAGATTTAATTACGTTAAACAGTAGTGTGTTGCTCCCGGTTCAGCCCAATTCAGCGAACTGGCAACAGTGGCTGCAAGAGGCTCCGCCCACCCACCCAGGACGCTTCTACGTATGCGCAGAAGCATCGTAAACACACGTGTGCAAGTATGCAAACCAGTAGCAAAAACACTGAGAACCCACTATTGCTTTAAACACTTGTTGTATATGCCACATGACAGCTTAGTCCAACCTTATACATGACATGTGATGTGTAAGAGTATACGTGTGATGACATTAAAGGCTAATCCTTTGACATCATGAAAAATGCATTTCTACAGAGTTGTAATTATATATGAATAATGGTACTGATAAAATAATCTGTCAGAGAAACAGAAAGCAGGACTGAGAACTAGCAGGTTTTGACTTCTCTGTATGAAGAACAAGACCAAGTTACACTTGAGTTAGTTAATATTAGAATTTTAAAAACTATGCCTCATTGAAAAAAAAAACTTCCTATCATCCTATGACTTAATAATTATATAGATTTAAACATATGTATGGAAAAATTATCTTGTTTACTGGAGTTTTATTTATGTATGGTTCTAAACCCTCAGGAACTGTGGGTTTATAAGGATTTCTTGCTATTTTTTCAGAATAAAATTGAACTGAATATCAAATATAGCTCCTGGAGATATGGATGAGACCCAATCTGGTCACAGGTTAGAAAGCAGGAGATTCAGAGTTCAAATCCTGCCTTAGCCATGAAATAACAACTTTGTTATTGTTGTGGGGAAAATAAGAGGAGAATGATACGTTGGATATGTTCATTGCCTTGAGTTATTTGTAAAAATAATAAAGGCAAAATAAAAAAATATAAAAAAATATGTGTCTATTTAGGATTAATATTATTTGTTAGCATATTCAATTTCTAGGCTATATTCTGAAGAGGGGAGAGAAACAAGGCCCACATCAAACTAAATAGTGATTATTTGTATTGTATTATTTTACCTTTGGCTATTTCTATAACATGAATTCAAAATATTCTAACCCTATTCTCACTTTACTAACTTGCCAGAAATATTCTCTTTCTTATTCTTAAAGAAAATTCAGTGGCAGCAATTAATATGAATCATGCTCATTAGCAACAAAGAGATAAAGAAAGCATGAAACTATTTTCCTACTATTTGTTCCAATTTCGGCAGCCCTGATTTTATACTCCTATTTTGGTGCATAAATGATAATAGTGTTGGCCTCAGACTTAAATGCCTTGTAGTTTTATCCAAAATTTTAAGATGCAGTTGAAAAATAACGAGTATTTGTAGTCCAAGAAAAAAAATCCTTCAGAGCAAGTTGTCAATGTCATACTTGAATTCTCTTATTCTATAAAGAATGAAGAGTATTTGAAATGCAGCAGCATGGGTAGTGAATGAGGTATGGAACACCTCTACTCCATGAACTGGTATTGACATCCAGTGTGCATCTATGTACTCAGTGGCTGTCAAACTTTAAAGCCCACCATGGATTATGACCAGTTATTTACAAGAACATCTTTCCCCAGTTGCTTCTACTTATCCTATCCAATCTGGCAGGAAAGATATGCTCCAAGTTCAATAAGGTAAGGAATGTCAGCTGATGGGGCTCAGAAAGAAAGGTATTTTCCTTCGGTCATGAAACCTCTCCTATGGAGATTGTATTGTTCCTGTCCTTGATGGTAATTCATAAAGCTTTAGAAACATAACTTTATGGTCGAGCTGGGGCCCTGGGTATGGGTTATATCCCATCTTATGATTGTATGAATATCTTGCTTGACAGTTATGTGTATTTATTTTTGCTTTCTATTATGCATTTTGTGTTGTTGTTTTATTGTGAGCTTCCTACACATAAAAGTGAAATGAGCAGCTATATAAAGCAGGCAAACAGAAAAAATAAATAATCAAAAAATGCTTATCGGTGTATTTCTAACATCACACATAAACAGTCATTCACATCTTCGTTTATCATATACAGAAAATATATCTTTACCTTCTTCTTTTTTTCCACATCTGCTATACAAAATAATATTATCCATATATGTGGTCTTCTTCAAACTTTGTGGTCTAAATATATCCTGGCATCTCACTGACTTTTAGTGAATTCTTTGTAAATCAGGCATATACTTTTTCAGCCTAAATCCAAGCTGAATATGGACAGGGAAAATTAATTTTCTGAACAGTTGGTAAAGAACTCAAAGGCTTACCACAAGTTATTAATATAAATAATTATAAAATACTGATCCTGTGTGCAATCAATCACAATATTAAAAAAAGATCAGCAATACAATATAACAAATTTTTAAAATTGTTTTAAAAAAATCTATTGGCATACTAAGCAAAATTATATTGGATCTTATTATCTTTTTATATCTTATCTTATTATAGTGGGAAATCTTCAATTGGCTTTTTAAAAAAAGGTAAACTGAAAAGACTAAAAGAAGCCTATGAGAGGAAGGGCAGTGCTTTTATTAGATTTAATTATGTAATTTATTTAAAATATTATTTAAAATGTTTGTATAGTCCATCATATTAAACCAAACTCTTGGTGCTTACAACCAAGAATAAAATTACATACATATATACATATAGACGGACAGACAGATATAGATATACTGTAGATATAATAGATATAGATACATATACACAACAGAAACAGAACCAAAAAAATCTAGCAAAATATCTGCATTTCTCTGATGCGACCCATAAATTCTCCTCCTATTCTGATCTCTCCCTTACCCAGTACTTGGGGGCAGATCCAGATTTGAAGGTTAAAAGGTGGGGGCATGTTGGATCTTAGGGGCAGAGACTGAAATACAAAAGGAATGCTTCTGAGGACCCACAAGGTGGCACTGGATGCAAAGTGAATCTAATCACCAGACGTTTAGCTGCTTTGGTAGGTGGTCATGTAGGGCTTTAAAAATGATAACCATAATTTTGAATCACACCAGGAAATAAAATGAGAGCCAGCTCACGTCATATAACAGGGGTGTGATACAGGGGTGGATTCCCATTCCTACTGCTATCGGTGCAGTGTGCACAGTTTTGCTTCCAATGCACGTGTGCGCCCCCAGTGTGTTTTTGCTTCTGTGCATGCGCAGGAAACAAAATCTCACAAGGGGATGTGTGTGAAAGATTTTGGCAATTTTTTTTAGCTTTTTTGCTTAGATACAGACTTTTGTTTAGTCTTTCCTTTAGTCTTTCTAACAAAAGGCAGCTTGCTTTTTTTGTCTTTTAAAAGTCTTGAAATATCATTCAGAATTGCTATCTAAAATGTTCAAAAAATGTGCTCTTCTTCAAGGCCTTATAAACAAGTACAAGAAGGAAAATACCGAAGCTCTATTTCTGTATCCATATGCACAAGGCCTATTGAGCATAATGTGGAACTTACACCTGAATAAATATGCAAAGACCTGATCATTATGACATTTAGCTTCAAGCAAATTCATGTTGCTGTGGCTGAAGGCCAATCTTCTGGAAAAAAAAATAGGCAGAAATAATGAAGGAGAGTACAGTGAAGCCATATGCTCTTACAGTTCAGGAACCCCAGCTATAATTTTAATTATGCAGTATTCCCCAGAAATCTGTAATAATTTATACTATTAGAACTTTGGGGTCTTGTCGAGACCAAAGTTCTCTTAGCACTTGATTAACTAGTAAGATGGGAATAACTTACAGTTTCTTTAGCCACTCAACAATTCATTAATAAATCATTCTGGAGCACAAAATAATCTAGTTCAAAAAAAAAGTTTGTTGTATCATTTTACTTGGGTAAATGTAGCCTGATGACTTGGTGGAAAAACTTAGTTTGTTAGCTCCATTTTATACAGTACTCACTTTAACTTAAGATTCCCTGATGGCTCATAAATTGTTTCGCTTTTACAATGCTCTGAAATGAACTCTAGAAAAATCAGGTGCTTTCTCATTAACGTATGCAAATAAAAAAGTCCATTTTAGGTTTTATTGTAATTTTACTTTGCTGTTCAAAATGCATGCACAACAAAAAGTTATGTATGGAGCATTAAATATTTAATATCTACATGAAACCGCTGGGCGAGATCATCCAAGGACATGGGGTGAGGTATCATCAATATGCGGATGATACCCAGCTTTACATCTCCACCCCATGCCCAGTCAACGAAGCGGTGGAAGTGATGTGCCGGTGCCTGGACGCTGTTGGGGCCTGGATGGGTGTCAACAGACTCAAGCTCAACCCGGATAAGACGGAGTGGCTGTGGGTTTTGCCTCCCAAGGACAATCCCATCTGTCCGTCCATTACCCTGGGGGGGGGGAGTTATTGACCCACTCAGAGAGGGTCCGCAACTTGGGCGTCCTCCTCGATCCACAGCTCACATTAGAACAACATCTCTCAGCTGTGGCGAGGGGGGCGTTTGCCCAGGTTCGCCTGGTGCACCAGTTGCGGCCCTATTTGGACCGGGACTCACTACTCACAGTCACTCATGCCCTCATCACCTCGAGGTTCGACTACTGTAATGCTCTCTACATGGGGCTACCTTTGAAAAGTGTTCGGAAACTTCAGATCGTGCAAAATGCAGCTGCGAGAGCAGTCATGGGCTTACCTAGGTATGCCCATGTTTCACCATCACTCCGCAGTCTGCATTGGCTGCCGATCAGTTTCCGGTCGCAATTCAAAGTGTTGGTTATGACCTTTAAAGCCCTTCATGGCATTGGACCAGAATATCTCCGAGACCGCCTCCTGCCGCACGAATCCCAGCGACCGATTAGGTCCCACAGAGTGGGCCTACTCCGGGTCCCGTCAACTAAACAATGTCGGTTGGCGGGCCCCAGGGGAAGAGCCTTCTCTGTGGCGGCACCGGCCCTCTGGAACCAACTTCCCCCGGAGATTAGAACTGCCCCTACTCTTCCTGCCTTCCGTAAACTCCTTAAAACCCACCTCTGCCGTCAGGCATGGGGGAACTGAAACATCTCCCCCGGGCACGTTTAACTTATGCATGGTGTGTCTGTGTGTGTGTCTGTTAGTATCTGGGTTTTTTTAAATATTTAAATATCTTAAATCTGTCTGATTACTATGATTTGTTTTACATGCTGTGAGCCGCCCCGAGTCTTCGGAGAGGGGCGGCATACAAATCCAAGTAATAAATAAATAAATAAATAAATAAATAAATAAATGAAACGAATAAAATACACTTATTTAAACTGGTACAAATTTCAAGTTTTAGACTCACAGACTAACCTAGAGCCCTAGAGATTGATAGGCAGGCCACGCATACTGTATAGAGAATCGTGATGTTTGGCTGCTCTTGGTGACCAGTATTTCCTTTTACTATGATTTAAAATTTTAAAAATTGTTATCTGGAATACTTGCCACTTTGGAAAATCCCATCATTGCATGGTAGGCTGTGACAAAAGAAATTTTCACTTTGTGCTTTCTGTGCAGCCATTAGTGGGCTCTTTGCAAATTCTGGATTGCATATCTTTACTCATTGCATATCTTTACTCATTATTTCTTGTGAACCTTCTATTCACTTGGAGGGTAAAGAAAGTTACTTTTAAAACTTGAGATAGTAGGGTGATACAATGGTTTGTATATGCAATTCTTATATGCATATGCATGATCCAGAAAAGATTCTTCCAGGTTATCTATTCAAGATATAATTTGCAAATTTCTATATTGAATTTTAGATGTATACTTTGCAGCAGGAGATTTTAACATGCTGGTCAAATATGGGTTCTATAGATAATAAATTATGTTTGCCAGCATATCAACCACTGAATGCATTTTAAAGATACATCCTACAGTAACCCGGAGAAATACAAGACAGTTAATTTCATCTCGTCTCACCAACCATCTTGGCTACTGACAGCTTTATTTGATTTGCTTCATTTGTTGAAACTATTAATTTAATTTCTTCCATTAGCTTTTTCTTTTGTCCTGGAGCTTACTTTACCACCCATTTTAATGACAGTCTTGGTTGTCATTTTCTGCCTTTAATTTTCTATTTTCCCATTCAAATTGGCACAAATTTTCAGGCATTCCACTAGCACCCATCTACAAAGAAATGAGACATGTCAAATTTCACACAGATATTAAAAAAAATTCCTATCCTATGGAATTTAATAAGACATAATTGACACCCTGCTTTCTATTGGAAATTCTGTTGCCTGAAGTACCCGTATATTTTATTACTTAGCATGAAAACTTCAGGCATTTTTACTAATGTATTGAAGGATTCATAAATGTCAAATTTCAGAGAAAAGAGAAAGTATCTCCATGTTACAGGCAATTAAAGAAAGCCTAGTGACTGTCTTAAATAATCTAAACTAAACTAAATATAAAAGATAATTAACAGACATTAAAAAAGAGAATTTCAAAATGGCACAGAAATTTAAAAAAATGATTGGGAAGTTGAAACTACTTTTAGGAACAAAGGAAAACCAGTGTTTGATCTCTAAAAATAGGAAAAAACAATCTGTATAACTCTCACCACTATGAGAATATGGCATGGCGACTGGAGAATTTTGTTTATAAAGAAAAGTTACCAGAACTCTGGACTCTTTTATTACAAAAATCTAATAACTGGACAGTTTAAACTGCCAATTTACTTCTCTGTTTCTACTCTTTCCTTTGATTTTAGACTTTCTTATGTCTCTTTCTCAGAAATGGAAACAAATAACAGTAACGCATAGCTGTCCATGAATAATGCAATAATTTATGTTGCATTTGTTCTTGTTGTTTTGTTCATGATGAATCAGTCATAAATGCTCCCCCTTTGTGATCCTGTTTCTAGAATGGAGCAAAAGGAGACACTACATTAAACATAACTACAAAGGATGAGGATGTGGCACAGTATTTTTTTTGAAGCTGACAGGATGGAAATAAACACAGATAAGAGCAAACAGGGACATAAGACTTGGCCTACAAAGAAAACTCTTCCATTAGCTAAGCAGTACTATTCACTGTAGAAGGTTGAACTAAAGGATTAAAGGAAGAAGTCTTATATTTACAATATTCAAAAAGTTAAAGCGTGTCTAAAAGAAAGCACTGGAGAAATGTTGAAAAACAATAATAAAGATGGTTAAAACTATACAGACAATAGGTAAGGAAAGCAAGGCAATATATTATCTGGATATTTGAAGAATCAGTTTTATTAGAGTTTTTTAAAAGGCTAGATAAAGGCCATCTTTTGCAGCGGAAGCGGAGTAACAACATGGACACAGAGCTGGATTTAAAATTGGGTCATTTTTATTAATTAAATAAACTTATTTAATTCATTTGGGGCAGAAATGATGTCACAAAAACTTCCTGAGCAACTTTGGGCGTAGCTCCATGCTGATCCAGGTGAAGGGGACCATGCCCTCACCTGTATCCCAACCATGACCAGACCAACTTGGGCAGTGCAAGAAGCCCACACAGGCAGGGAAGGAGGGAAGCCTAGCTTATCTGCAGATGACACCAAGCTGGCGGGGATAGCCAACACCCTAGAGGATAGGATCAAAATACAGAAAGACCTAGATAGATTAATGTTGTGGGCCCAAACTAATAAAATTATGTTCAACATCGAGAAGAGTAAAGTTCTTCACCTAGGTAAAAAAAAACCCCTAGACATGCATACAGTTTGGGAGGAACCCTACTTAGCAGTAGTAACTGTGAAAGAGATCTCGGAGTCTTGGTGGATAATCAACTAAATATGAGCCAGCAATGTGCAGCAGTGGCTAAAAAGTCCAACACAATCCTAAGCTGCATCAACAGGGGGATACACTCCAAGACTAGAGAGGTATTAATACCACTCTATAATGCCCTGATCAGACCACATTTGGAGTATTGCATTCAGTTCTGGTCACCACACTTCAAAAGAGACATAGAAACTCTGGAGAAGATGCAGAAAAGAGCAACCAAAATGATTAGGGGAGTAGAAACCAAGACTTATGAAGAGAGATTGCTGGAACTGGGCATGGATAGACTAGAAAAAAGAAGGGCAAGGGGGGGGGACATCATAGCAGTCTACAAGTACTTGAGGGGTTGCCACAGAGAGGAGGGGGTCACGTGTTTTCCAGGGCACCAGAGGGCCAGACAAGGAACAACGGTTGGAGACCAAGGAGAGATTCAATCTAGAAATAAGGAAGAACTTCCTGACGGTCAGAGCGATCAACCAGTGGCACGGCCTGCCAGGGGAGGTTGTGAACTCCCCAATTTTGGACATTTTCAAGAGGAGTTTGGACTGTCAATTGGCTGGAGTGCTGTAGGATTTCCTGCTCAGGCAGGGGGTTGGACTTAATGACCTGCAAGGTCCCTTTCAACTCGAATGAATGAATGAATGAATGAATGAATGAATGAATGAATGAATGAATGAATGAATGAATAAATATTATTTTGCTCCCTTAGGAAGCGACCGCTGCGATCCCCTCTCCGTGTCTTTTTTGGGGGTTCTGCAACACTAAACTAGCTTGGTAAGAAACGTGGATGCTACCCATGTGCATAATTTCACTTTGTAATATTTAATGCTGAGATTAAATATTTATTACTTAGCAATAGCTGTAGCAGTCTTCCCACTTTTCTAATATGTGGATCTCTGCAAAAAACCAAAATTAAGTCTATTTTTGCAGCCATGCTTGCAGACTTTGTATAAGCATAATTTTGGTCTGCAACTAAATTCCAGGTTCATAATCATATCCTTTTTCCTTCCATGGATATAGACACATTTTCCCCCACTGGGGTGTGAATTTGATGAAAGCAAATGTATTTAAATCTTTGGGCAATGTTTATAGCATTCCATTTATTTCTGTCACAGAGGTTTGAGATGGTATAATTTAGCTAGCATGATCATTTACTTAAAGAAATTATGAACTGTTTTTACCAATATTCTCACAGCAGAATAAAAGTAAATAGACTTTAATTTATTCTTCTTGTTGCTTGGTATTCTTCTGTTCTGAAGTAAAATTAACAATCACATTTATAAAATACAGTGAAAACTCTATTTATCAGCTCCTGAGGCAATAGACTTCACATATAAAAGACCCAATTTCTCCTATGATTTACAACTTTGGTGTCATCCCATTATGTCACAAATGATGTCAATTAGATTCTGTACAATAGTCCATTTAATTAGCAGTACCTTTTCTTTCTTTTTTGGGGAAAAAAAGTTAAGGTACACATAAAAGATAGCATGTAATGTGAAGCCAAGGCATGTAAACTAGCATATGGTCTATTACATTCCTGGTTGTTTTACTATTATGAACTTGAATTGACTCAGCCCAACATGACTTAAAACAATCTCCTGGATGAAGTTCTACCTAAACCTACCCTTCCTTTAATAGTCCCAAACATGCTGCCAATCAGTATCCAATTGATTGGCACTATAAAATATGTCCCCATGATTCAGAAGAATGAATTTGCTTTCTTTTTTTGCTAATATGTTCCCAGGATTCAGAAGAATGAATTTGCTTTCTTTTTACTTTTCAAATGTAAAAGAAGACTGAAATTATTCTGATGGATTATGAGGCTTCCATTGCTCAATATAAGAGAAACAAGAAGTGTAAAATTCTTGAAACGTAGGGAGGAAATATAACAATGAGTTCATGAAAATATAACACGTCTCATTAAAGATCAAACCAAAGACCAATTTAAAGTCCCACATTTTGTTTTAATAATAACCAACCAGATGCTTTTGGGAATTGCACAGGAAAGATAAAATATTTCACTTTTTGCCATTTATAGAGTAGAATTATCAACAAAGCGTAAAGACAATACAGTTTAAGATGGCCAAGAGACCTATAGGCATGCTTCATTTTTTTCTTCACAAATATTGATATAAGCCCATAAATGCAGAGACTATTAATGAATATTACTAGTACAACTTCAGAACCACATAGATTATAAGAAAAGAAAAAATAGATAGAGAAGTACAGTCAATTCACCATGGATTTTTCAGACGTAGATTGCAAAACAGATCATGCATCATTGGTAGCAAATATATAAACTTAGATTTTAAAAAAGTAGGTACCAGGCAGATGAATATAATGGACAGATTCAATGCCCTTAACATATGTGTAAGAGAATCTGAAAATCTATGGGGAGAGGTAAAAGACATTATGAAAACTAAAGCAGAAAAAAAGATAATTCACAATATTTGAAAAAGCAAAGGATCACATTGACTTTTGGACTTTCATTACCATGAAAGACAAGAATAGATAGAGACTGGGAATAAAAAGCAATATGACTATTAAATGCAATCTTCCAGTGTTAAGAAAGAAATGATAAGGAAACATATTTCAAGTGAAAATATGAACAAGTAGAGGAATAAAGTTAGAAATGAAAAATGAAAAGTAGATTGAGAAAAATGCCAGGTAAAATTACAGTTGCAAGAAATACAACTAAGAAGCATGGAAGTGGTGTAATAGATGCTAATCTACTAAAGGAAGATGGAAGAACTGTGGTGGACTCTGCTGATATCTTTTATAAAAGAGATAATAAAATTACAAAAATATAAAATTACATCAGAAAGTGTGACAGTACAAATAATAAGTAAACAAAGGAGAACTAGACTAAAATGACTGAGTAGACTGAGATACTCACTGAATTGCTTAAAACTACAAAAGAGTCGATCAAGTGCTATCAACTCTGTCAATAAATATGGAACAAGATAATAGAGATTATCCAAGGAAGGGACTTGCACAGAGTGTGCATTTATGGAAGCATGGCAGTTAATTCCTCACATAAGAGAAAGAAAGATTAAATGATCAATTAGATTTTAGAAAAAGTAGAAAGTTAAAAAAAAAATCCAGTGTCAAAATAAGATGGATAATTGAAACACTGTCTCCTAAGAGAATTTAAGAATTTTTTTTACCATTGCTTCATTGATTACACCAAGGCTTTTAAGTATTTAAATCATGCCAGAATAATGATTATATTAAGAGATAATAGATGAGCTCAAATGCCTGATTACTCTTCTGAGGAAACTTTACAGTAAATAATAACTGAATTTGGACTAGCTGAATAATTCCAAATAGGAAACGAAGTGAATCAAGCAGGCCGATTGTCCCAATATCTATCTATAAATGCTAACCCATTAAAGGAATAGCAAGAATAAAAGACATGACAATTAGAATGGAAATTGGAAGACAAAATGTTGGCAACATCTGGAGAATGACACTTTATTTGAAAAATCAATTATAAAAGTAAATAGAAAAATAGAGAAAAATATCATTTAATATTAAGAACCTAACATCAACCAGCATTCATGGTGACTTTATAGCTGAAAATGGACTTTAAAAAATGAAAGAGATAGACAGTTTTATTTTTATGGACTCAAGGAAAAAAAGGATGTTGAATTTGGTTAATTTATTAATCAAATTTGTATAGCCATCTTTCTTATTAAAATAAATTCTGGGCAATGCATCACCATCAGATTAAAAACCACAATGTGGACAATGCGCTAAACCAAAGAGAAGGTTAATTTTATGAAGGAAGGAAATGACAAATGTAAACAAACTTATAAAGGCCAACAAATATTTCAATGACAATAAAAATCAAATCAGTTAAAGAAATCCAATGATTATGTATGGCTGGAAACTGATCAACAAGAAAAAGAAAACAGACAGGACTTATAGACCTGGACAGAGTTGGTAAGAATATTTTGGAAGAATCAAGTATCAAATAAAGGTTGACCTTATTTCCCTGACAGTTGTGATCAGCAATAGAAATCTGCATATTTGGGCATGTGATACCATGTTTCCCCGAAAATAAGACGTAAGGCATGTCAGAGGTTTTGCAGAATTTACTAATATAAGGCATCCCCTGAAAATAAGGCGTAATCAAGTTTACATACGGTACGTTGGAAAAACATACGGTACCATTCAAAGCTGTTCATAGCGGTACCGTAATAATGTGGCGTCCCCTGCTGGCCCCTTCCATTGCTTTGTACCATCCAGTACAGCAGACACAGTCTGCTTCTGTCTCACTTTGCTGCTATCTCACTTTGCTCACAAGATCTGAGGAGACGGGGTGAAATGGAATGGGAGTTGGGATCTGACACGCATCTCCTGGTCACCCACTTAACAGCTTCCCAGTCTCTACCGTCTAACTGCTCCAAGCTGCAGGAAGGGTAAGGTGGGCTGCAATACCGGCAGCTTCGGGGGCTCCTTTCCTCAGCGGTTCAGTTTGTTACCTCTAGGCAGCTACACCAACTTTTTCCTTCCCTGCGGCGGCGGCTCCGGTGGCTTCCCTTCATCACGTGACATCCCCGGCGCTGCTGCTCCTCAAAGGGAAGCTTCCGCCATCGCCACCGCTGGGAAGGAAAAAGTTGGTGCAGTTGCCTAGAGGTAACAAAATGAACCGCTGAGGAAAGGAGCCCCCGAAGCTGCCGGTATTGCAGCCCGACTTACCCTTCCTGAAGCTTGGAGCGGTTAGACGGTAAAGACTGGGAGGCTGTTAAGCGGGTGGCCAGGAGGGCCGTGTCAGATTCTGACTCCCATTCTGTCTCACCCCGTCCCCTCAGATCTTGTGGCAGCTGCTTTAAGTAAGGCACCCCCCAAAAAATAAGACGTAGCACAACTTTTGGAGCAAAAATTAATATAAGACAGTGTCTTATTTTCGGGGAAACACGGTACCAGCAGACACTACATCTGGAAAAAAATATTTATGTTTGACAAGGATCTGAAAACAGATAAGATGGATAGATTTTTTTCTTTACTTTAAGGAAACTATAGGTCATTCCAATCAAAGCAACCTCGGAGTAGCATATAACTCTCCCTCACAAGTCAGGATAAAAACAAAGCAAAAGACAATATGTAGACATAAAATAAAAAGTTAATAAAAATCACATATATAGGATAAATAAAACCAAAAGGTTAAGCACATTATGTAGCTGGTTTTACATAATATGGCTGGTATAAAGATAGAAAATGTTGGTTTTAATTGATTTTCCAGCTGTAGGCTACCTAGAATTATTTGGATAACTGCCTAATTTATAAACTGCCTAAACCTAGGCTGTTTATAAATTAAATGTAAATGTTTTTTAAACAACAATGAAGCATTTATTGGAAGCATTTGTCCATGTGATCATTAAGAGTTGAACTTGATAACTATCTAACAAAACATCTAACGTAACTAGGTTAAAACAAATTAACAAAAAAAATCTCTACAAAAAGAGTCTATATTTAACAATTGTTTATGTTAGTTATGTTATAGAGTTGATCTATTTTATACAATCACATCTTTACATTTTTATTATCTAGGCTCTCCCAAGTCTGTTTTTCTAAGGAACATGTTGAACAGCTAATAGTAGAACTTCAATAAAAAAATATCACAATGCATTATAATCTGCATTTCAGCACATAGAACCTAGTGAATCTTTATTCTTTTAGATCTATTTTCAAGAATTAAACTCTGGATAACAATGTGGGGAAAAAACTATATTGTAGAGTTCTAGCAATGGATTCAATTAATATTCTATGTTAAAACTAGGAAACATATTGAAATAAGATTTCACTTTTACAAACCTTGTTATTCCATACAAACCTTGTTATTCCATACAAACAAGATATCTTTACTTTGAAGTATAAATTGTTTTATAACAGATTTTTGGGCCAGTTATGGAAAATCAAATTATAGTAAATTATAAAGGAGAGAATGCGGTATTCAAACAAGTTTTCTGGTAGGGTAAAAAAGCCAATCTGTACCTCATGAATGCCATCAAATTGTAGAAGACACAACTTCAAATATAAATATTTGATAAGACAAACAGAAACTTAAGTATGATCATTAACCTCTAAAAGTACATTCAATAAAATGAACAACGTAAAACTAACATCTAACAACAAAAAATACTGGCAGCCATTTGTGGATGAGGTTTATACATAATTTATCAAAATTTTGCTATGTTTAGAGAAATAAATTTATCTTGATCATTTACAAGTAGGGCGAATAAAAACAATCAGACATGCAAGTTAGATTGCTGAGGGAGAAGATCCAAGACAGCAAAGTGAAAACATCTTGTTATCAAAGAGCACCAGCAAATTTCTATTTTTGTTTTATATTACTAGATTAATCCCCTTTTAATTATCAGTCCCTGCACATAACTGCATAACGACTAATCTTCATACAATTGGACGAGAACTGTTTTTACTCTACTGCCAAGAGAAGATTACAACAGAAAATATTATAACATTGGAAAGAGGATGACATGTCAAAGAATGAATTCTGGATGCAGGGATTGCTCAAATAAAAAAATAGATGATCCAGTGGAATTTAAAAGAGGGGCTTCTGAAAATGAAAAAGGAAGTAATACCTACACCAGCATTAGCATTATCAATAAGCCAACCTTTGGGAACACTTTGAATACAGTATATATGATGTGTTGAACTGGGATTTACAAGATTTAAAGTGCAGAAGATCACCCCATTGGGGAAGCATATTCCCGTAGAAACTTTTGATATAATATTTATGGAGATTTTCAGTCATCAGGGTCCTGGCTATCCCAAGAATCTGTAGAAGCTTCTTGAATGAGAAGCAAAATATTTCCAAAGAAAAGCCAGTAAGGTTAGGGTTTGGGATTTAGATATAATAGTTACATCTTCTGAGACACCTGTACGCTTGACTTCAGCATTTACCAACAAAAACCTGCCAGGAAGACATTTCCAAAAATAAAACTACAGAACCTTTGTCTAGGCAAGACGCATTGACTGCATGAACTGTATTATCAGTCTTTAATTATTTAACAGAAATAAATGATCATTGTTGAAATGATGAACATTTAGGGAAGGTTCAGACACTGTTCTAATCCCAAACCACTTGCATCACACATGATAACGTGAGCAAAATATGATATTTGCTCACGTTATATCACGTTAAATGATATTCATTTAAAAGATGTATATCACTCCCCGTCTTAAGAAATTCAAATCTAGCTTATTCATAGCAATGGTATGGACACCCAAAATACTCTATTTATCCTCTGTCAGATTGCCTTATATTTTGCCTATCTACTTGGGCCTTATATTTTTCCAACCCCTGTTCAGGTAGAATGAAGATATCTTCTTGAAAGGGCTGCAGTTATGAGACACTTAGGATACAGTAAGACAACACATTTTTCAGTACAGTAAGACCTCACCTATCGCTGGTGTTACGTTCCAGACCCGGCCGCAATAGGTGAAATCCGCGATGGGGAATTTATCGACTGATAGTACTTATTTAAGTATTTATATTGTAATTGTTTGGTAAGTTTTCATTGTTTTAAGTGTTTATAAACCCTTCCCACACAGTATTTATTTTAGATACAGTATTTAAATACAGTATTTACAATTTTAGATATATATTTTTTGAAAAACCTGCCAATCGAGTTCCGTGGGTTGTTTAAATCTGCCGATCGACTTCCTCAGAAACCCACGAACCAGCGAAGATCCGCGAATGATTTTTCTCATTAATATTGTTATATCTGCTCAGTTACAGCCGCAGATTAGAGCCGGGCGATAGGCGTCCCTATCCAGGGTGCTGATTGGCCGCCAGCCCGTAGTTACAATGTAAGCGGGAAGTTTCTCTCTGCGGGATTGGGTGCTGCCTCAGGCAGCTTGTTATATATAAGCCTGTGTGTATGTTATTGCTTAAGTCTGTACCTGCCAGGCCTGGCATGAGTTCTGTAATAAACTTCTGAGTTAACTGTGGCCTCTATTACAAATATTTCTTGAAAACCCGCGATGAAGTGAAGCCGCAGTAGGTGAAGCGCGGTATAGCGAGGGACTACTGTAAAGGAATTTCTCCCTCTTCAATTATAATTGATACACTGCCCATTACGTCAGCATAAAGAACACCACTTCTCCTTCTCCAGTGTGAAGATCTAAGCCAGGGAAGGCGAACCTATGGCATGAATGCCACAAGTGGCACGTGGAGCCATATTTCCTGGCACCCATGCTGTTGCCATTGCTCAGATCCAGTGCACATGTGCAGGCTGGCCAGCTGATTTTTGGCTTGCACAGAGACTCTGGGAGTGTATTTTTGGCTTCTGCAGGGCCTCTGGGGGGACGAGGGAAGGTGTTTTTACCCTCCCCAGCCTCCAAGGAAGCGTCTGGAACCTGGGGAGGGTGAAATGCAAGGCTACCAGGCCCACCGGAAGTTGAGAAACAGGCCGTTTCTGGCCTCCGGGGGGCAGGGGAGGCCATTTTCACCCTCCCCAGGCATTGAATTATGAGTGTGACACACGCACACGCGTGATAGTGTGCACTCACACATTTTTGGCACCCAAGGAAAAAAAAGTTTGCCATCACTGATCTAGGCACAGAAGGCTGAGAATACATCTTTTTTTAAAGTATCTCTCCAAATATTTTATTTTATTTATTATTTATTTATTTATTTTGTCCAATACACAATGAGGGGTTTAGTGGGTATATATCTATATACACATAGTAAAATACATGATGAAGGTTATAGAGGAGATACTCATGGTAAAATACATCTAAGAAAGAATAGAAAAGAACATATAGTAATAGAACATATCAATGAAAGAATAGAAGAAGAGATATAGGAATAGAAGAAAGGTATAAGGAGATATAGGAGAGCAATAAGACAGGGGATGGAAGGCACTCTAGTGTACTTTTACTTGCGCAGTTTATTCCACAACTTTTAAAAAAAACTAGACCATGCAATTAACTGCCACAATATATTGGGTTTAGCTAGAGGAAAAGCCAATCATTACAACCCAAGCAACAGAAGGAATAATTCTGTGATAGAACGAAGAAGATAAGCACAGTGTGCTGTTGAATTGTGTGATCTCCCAAACATACAGACTGTATTTAGAGATGATAACATGAGATTGCAAAATTTATGGGAGAAAACAGATAAGATTTTCCACGTAGAGAGAACGTCTGTTGTTAAAGGGAAGGAGAGAAGTTGAAATGGGCTATGCAGTTGGGTCTATGACAGTTCGCTACAGTTAGTAAACCGTGGCCAACTCCCCACAGGACCACACACTGCAGGAAGAGAGTTACATTAATATCGAAGAAATGGTGAAATAGAATCATTAAAGGAAGGGTGCAAAAGGAGGGACAGAATGAAGTGTGAATGGCAAAAATTAAAATAATGTATTTATTGTAAATAATTAAATAGAGTTGTTAAATTGCTCTGCAATGAGTGGTCTTGCAGCAAATTGGCTGTGGTGAATTCACCACTGCAAATTGTAAGATGGCTGTGATGAATTGGCCGCAATGAGTTTGCCACAGCAAGTTGACTGTGGCCAATTGTCCCATTCCCTATGAAGATGGAGTTTTGGTTGGCCTAAAAAAAAAATAAAGAAAGAAGGGGGAAAAAGATGGAGAGATCTGAATGTACATAAGTTCCTGAATGATGGAATCTCAGCACAGGGATTGCTATACACAGAGAAGAAGACAATACTTCAGCTATTCATTTCTAAGGGAGAAGAAGACTCGAAGACAAAAGAATAGTTCTGCTAATCATAAAAGATTGCCAAATTCATCTGTCAAAGTGCCTTTGATTAATGAAATTATAGCTACTATACAGGAGAAGAAATGTAACTTTTGCAAGCAGAGGAAGCAATATGGGAGATGATGATGATAATAATAATAATAATAATTATTATTATTATTATTATTATTATTATTATTATTATTGTTATTGTTATTATTATTATTTATTAGATTTGTATGCCACCCCTCTCCGAAAACTAATAACTGAGCCACGAGTTTTCATGGTTGAATGTAGGCTTGAACCTGGGTCTTTCTGGTCTCAGCACTCATTTTAAATTGCTTTTAAGGAAATTATTAATCATACAGGTCAATTTCAGATAGAATAGCAAAACATAAGCTAAGTAAATATTAGTACAATAGATCTTGTTTTCACATGACGCTTACATATGAATGGACTGCTTGCACCAGAACGACCAATTCATGACATGTGTGAAGCACCATTCTAATTATGGTGAGTGGACACATAAACATTTTTTTTAAAAAAATAATAGAATTTTAAATATAACTACGATAACCAAACCTTTACTTTGAAATAGTGCTGTATTACCAAAAACAAAGGAAAGTGTAAATATAAATAATTTTAATTTTAAAATAAATTTATTAATTTATAAAGTTTGAATCATGAAAAGATTGTGATATATTCACTGTACACCCTACCAGAAAATAGCCAGGGACTCTCTTTTCACAGCTCTTATTGAGTTGCTAATAACAAAACCACTAAGTGTCAAGAGCATCGGTGCCAGGTGAAGAAATCTGCCAGTTTTAATTATCCAGATTGTGTTTGAAGTCCTACAGCTACCATACTATGTTTATGCCACTGGCAGTGTGGAGAAATCCCTGACATTTAAGGAAAATAAAAATGTGTCATGTCTTATTTTACTAATCACAGCTCCAAATTATATTATCAGTGCACAGTCTGAGATCAAAATATGAGTGGGGGAGGAGGTTGTTGTCACTTTTTTATGTGCATAAGTATGTTTCCATAAATATGTATAAAATACTGAGAAAGAAACTTTGGGTATTTCAAAGCAGGAATGTACTCTTTGTACAAGAGTAAAAGATAAAATATCTGTTAAGTTTGGGGAAAGTCAGCAAGAAGTGAAAATTTAAACTGTAAAAGTTTTACCTTCGGAACCGCCTGCTACTGCACGAATCCCAGCGACCGATAAGGTCGCTGGGATTGGCCTTCTCCGGGTCCCGTCGACTAAACAATGTTGTTTGGCGGGCCCCAGGGGAAGAGCCTTCTCTGTGGTGGCCCCGGCCCTCTGGAATCAACTCCCCCTAGAGATTAGAACTGCCCCCACCCTTCTTGTCTTCCATAAATTACTCAAGACCCATCTATAGCACCAGGCATGGGGGAGTTGAGACACCTTTTCCCCCAGGCTTTTTATATTTTTATATTTATGTTTGGTATGTATGTGCTGTTTGCTTTTTAATATGACAAGGTTTTATATGCTTCTTTTAATATTAGATTTGTTTCGCTATAATATTGTTTTATTACTGTTGTGAGCCGCCCCGAGTCTTCGAAGAGGGGCGGCATACAAATCTAAAAAATTGAATTGAATTGAATTTATTTCCCTTTGTATTTACTGAGAGCAATCAGCTAATTTATATATTTTTATCTAGTATATATTAAATATAATTATGTAATCATATTATATTCAAGCATACGGGTAGCTTCTGGCAAGTTCAAGACAGTTAAAGGAGTGATCTAGAAGACCCTCTACTTGGGTTGGGTAATGATGCAGATCCAATTTAGAATACAGGCGGTTAGAAATGTAATTTTCCTAAGAATGCACAGCCTTCCATTTGTGAAAATCAAGGTAAAATAGATGAAACTGGTTTAGTAAGATGCAAACCAGTTTTGCAGTTGCACTTCCACGCACTCAAAAGTACCTCTTTGAATCAAACATAAATCACTGCATTGCACAGGGGTGTCAAACTTGCGGCCCGCAGCCAAATGTGTCATGCATTGGCCATGCCCACCCTTGGTTTAGCAAAGGGGGAAAGGTCACAATGTCACATGATGACAATATGACACTGTGAGTTTGATACCCCTGGCATAGCACAACAAAGTCCAGACAATATGTACAGATCAAGCTTTGCACTCAAACAAATATAACAGGGGCAAACTAGATGATACATTAAATAGCACATGATCATCCTTCTGATTCTTTTTAGAGAAAGTGATTAGTAATCCAAATCAAATCATTTACTTGTGTGTGTGAGCTCCAGTTGTTTTAAATATTAATAATATTTCTATTATTTAACAGCAAGATGATTATGATTCAAAAATGCCATTATGTTAAACGCATAATAGCCAGACTCTAGTATTTTAGATTCTAGTTATTAACAACTAGTAATTCAAACCTTTGTCATACCTCCTATTGCAATATTCCAATCCAATTATTATATAAGAAATTATCTTCCAAATACATAATTTCTCTAAAGGAAAGTTCCATAAAATTTTAAATATTTGTTTCCACTGACTATAGTAAAGAGAATATTTAAAATATTTAAGAGTTTCTTTTATTAAGTCATCTATAAACAAATATGAACAATGATAATTCTCTCAAAGAGTAGTAGAGTGGTAGAATTTGTACAAAGACAAAGTATAGTGTTTACTATCAGTAACTTCTTTTCTCAAAATCTGAAAATATGTTTCATACAAAAATAAATTAACCAGATAGGTATTAACTGACATAGTCTATCTTGTCTAACCACACAGCACACTTGCAATGAAAAGTAATACTTCTTTCATACTACCCAATAATGTGTTTTCATTAATTCATTGCAAAATTGTTTCAGTAGTTAACCATAAAGGTAAAGGTTCCCCTCGCACATATGTGCTAGTCATAACTGACTCTAAGCAGAGGTGCTCATCTCTGTTTCAAAGCTGAAGAACCAGCAGTGTCCGAAGATGTCTCCATGGTCATGTGGCTGAACAGAACACCGTTACCGTCCCACCAAAGGTGGTCCCTATTCTTTCTACTTGCATTTTTACATGCTTTCGAACTGCTTTTCAGTTCTAGAAGCCATTATTTCTGTTTGCTTCTACTACCACATATTTTAGATTTCAGAACCAACCAGTACCAGTAGCAAAATTTTGCTCGGATTATACTTGAGTATAAACCTAGTTTTGCTACCGGTACTGCGTACCTGTTTGTTCCGCCTGCAGCCCACCACTGGATGAAGTACCCAGAAAAGTTAATGAATGATACCCAGACAACTAATTTTATGCAAGAAATCCACTGTACTAAAAACAAGGATGTAATTTGGAACTTGCAGCCTGGTCTATATATAAAGCAAACATAATTGCACACAGCGGGGGGGGGGGAGCTTTTCTGAGCAAAATAAACAACTAAACATTATTTTTTTCGTTTCATTTTTCATTTGTTTATGATCAGGAATGTTCAAATTGGTAAACCAATGCAAAAGGTATTCAAAAAAATTGGAAATTGCAGCCTAATCTATATATAAATCACATATGACCCGAACAGAACCCAGGGGTTAAACAGTTTGGCAAAAAGTCATGAAATAATAAAAGCATTAGAAAACTTTTTTAAAACTTCCCTTACAAAGTGATGCCTGAGAATATAGATTCATCCATAACAAAATATCTGTGAGAATGCAAATCTTGATCAACATTTGATCCAGTTACTTCATGGATATGCATAGTAAGATTTACCTTCCTATCTGGCCAATTATATTTTTCAAATATTGCATCATATGTGTCCACCGCACCATCCGTAATCAGCATTATGGCTTGACTGCAGATACTTCCTTGTCCTGTGTGATTGAACTAGGAAACAAAATAAAATATTGTTTAGGTTTGACAAACCTAGTTAGCTTTTGCTATAAGATATTTGTGCTTCACTGAGTATTTCCATCCAGAAAAAGTATATTTTAAGATTTCATTTCTTATTTTGATGAAGTACAGTAGTCAAACATATTCCACATTTAGAGCATGATATACTTTAATCAATACAATGTCATATGGAATATTTTTTATAAAGAAGCATCTATTCCATCAAAAAGTCAGGTCTGGAGATTGCAAGCCCCAGGGCAAGAAATATTTAAGTATCTCAACTCTGCTTGAAATATGTCAAAATATTAGCAATCATTTTTAATGATCAAATGAGAGGGAGACAGAATCCCAAATGAATAAAGTGGTACCTCTACTTAAGAACTTAATTCATTCCATGACCAGGTTCTTAAGTAGAAAAATTTGTAAGTAGAATTAATTTTTCCCATAGGAATCAATGTTAAAGCAAATAATGCGTGCAAACCCATTAGGAAAGAAATAAAAGCTCAGAATTTGGGTGGGAGGAGGAGGAGGAAGAAGAGGAGGAGGACAGTCGCTGCCAAAGGAAGAAGGTGAGGTGAGGGGAATAAAAAAAAATCCCAAACTTTAAGGTATAAAAAAAGAGGGTCTCTGAGACGGTGGGGAGGAGCACACGCTTCCCATACACCTGGCGCGAGGCTGCCTCCCATGCCAGATAGAATGGCAGGAAACTTGCCGGGCCTTCATGTCACTCTCAAATTTCCTGGGAAATTTTCCAGGCTTGGGTTCTTAAGTAGAAAATGGTTCTTAAGAAGAGGCAAAAAAATCTTGAACACCTGGTTCTTATCTAGAAAAGTTCTTAAGTAGAGGCGTTCTTAAGTAGAGGTACCACTGTATAAAGGAATATAAAACCAATTTTAAATATCAACTCATCATTAAGGTAGTTGCTCACTTTACGGACTTACTCCTATTTTTATTTATATGTATACATATATACATATGTACTTGCATGCTTACAGTACATACATAGTGCTTCCTAATATTTTCAGTGCTCCTTGGCTCAGAGGGGAGGGTTTTTCTTTGCTATTTTTTTCTTTTACAGGATAAGGCTTTCTGTGGTTTACATTCAATACTGCATGAATGGAATTTTTTTAATTAGAAAGTTAACCAGGTAATGCTGAACAGATTCTATCTGCTAAAGGTTAAGTTGAGAAAATAATAGAAAATAAAGGGGACAAACAGAATGATGGGAGAAATGGTTTAAAAGACACTGCATTCTTTTTCACTTTTGGGATGCAAAATTTTGCAACTGGTGGCACATTTAGGATTTTAATAGCTTGTCATCTGCAGTCTCATAAAAAAAGCTGTCACATAGGCATACGCAATCTGAAAATTTCCACTTAGTAGAAGGCCATTTTTAATATTGCTCCCATCATCTCCATTCTTGTCACAAACATACATGCTATGCGTATTTGGACAGGTGAGTATTTTCTGCCAAGAGAAAACACAGAGTTGCAACTGCTATTGCTCTGTTGTTGATAATTGGTATTTTACTTTAAGATAATAACACTTAATACTTGCTATTGATAATTTGTGCTTGGTAGTTTAAGGAAGTAGGAATATGTAGACTGTAGCAGACACAAGTAACAGTATATGTGAACACTCTGGGCACGTATAAATTTTATTCTCATTGTGCCAAGATAAAACCAGCCAACACTGAGATTATATTATGATGAATAAAATTATAAAATCTATTTAATTGATTCTTCTTTATTTAAAAACTAAAGTAAGAAGTATAGATTAAAAAAATAAACAGTATATTAAAATAGTTTGGAACAGGGTCTTTTCATCTATTTATTTTAATGTAAATCATATTAGCTTGAATGGATAAAGTCTTCTCATGTTTATTTAAACATTTGTATTGAATAACAGACATGATTAACATCTTTTCCAGAGTAATAACAATAATAAGGGACTTTATGATGAACTACAATTAACTCAGTGATTCATTCTTTAGCAGGGAAAATTTCAGTTCATCCTGACATTTGGAGCATTTGTTTATGATTCTCTTCAAAATGTCACAGAATTTTAATTATTGGTTAAGACTATATACACATAGACACACACACTCAAAATTATAACAGAAATTAACTTTATTGGCAAAGGAGGTAATTGCATCTGACACATGATATAATTCACACAGTAATCCTGCAGGAGAAACTTGTGGTAATAGCATAAATAATGGTTGGGAAGAATTTAGGCTTAGTTATGAATACAATTTGGAGAATCATGAACACAGTTAACTCTTTGAAAACATTAGGGAATGTGAGGCTTAGTTATTCTAATCTAGAAAACAGTCTAAAAGTGAGACCCAACAGATGAGTTCTGACCTATCATTCATAACAATGATTTTCAGAATTTGCATGTTGCAATACTGCTATATTCAGTTAAAAAAAATGCTACATGGTTCATGTAAACATATTGCATAACTAATACAAAGTTTAACTAATGATTTCTTTTTAAAGAGGAGGTAAAATTGATGAACTTACATCGCTGAGCATATTGAAAGCTTCAACTAAGGCAATGTCCAGCATTCCGATCCCTTTGGCAAAAAGTTTGTCAAGATGTTCCCTGAAGTGCTGCAGAAGAAACAGAAATAACATTTTTGGAAAGTTGCTTTAAAACAATCAATTTATTAAAGTCAAGGAGCTTTTCACATTTGTAAAGAAACAGATTTATTTTTAAAAATTATTTTAAAGAATCTTGCTTCTCCAGTTTTTAGAAGAAAATGTTACTCGAAGAGGGGCGGCATACAAATCTAATAAATAATTTTTTTAAGTACAGTGATCCCTCATTTTTCACGGGGAATGCGTTCCAAGACCACCCGTGAAAAACGAATTTCCGCGAAGTAGAGGAAATATATTTTTTAATGTATTTAACAAGTATTTCGACTTTTAAAACCCACCCTTTGCATTTAACAGTCATTCTATAATGTTTCTCAGCTGGAACTACATGTGATATCCTACCAGGTTCTTTAATAGAGTACAGTAGTACTGTAGAAGAATTTTATGAATTTTTAATGGGTTTAAATTTTTCAATGGATTTAATGGATTTAAGCCCCCTTTGAAAACCCATGAAGTAGCGAATCCGCAAAAGATGAACAGCGAAGTAGTGAGGGATTACTGTGTGTGTATGTATATATATATATGTATATACACACACACACACAAGATTAGCTAGATTAAGGTAATGACTTGATCACCAGGTGAAACATGCAAAGTTTTGTAAGCAAACGGAAAGCTGCCAAGCTGAGTAATATGATTTTATAGCTTTACTAGGGATAACTGTCTCTTATATTAAGGGGTGGGCTATTGCCGGACGGGGGCGGGGGAACGCAGTGGGGTAGCAAAAATGGAGCTCCACTCTATAGCACCCAATTTGCACTAAAAGATGTTGAAAGAAAATGCAGGCGTCCTACATAAGCCACGCCCACAGTGTGGTAGTAAAAGTTTTGGTAGCCCTTCACCACTTACGCTGAACCAAAATCCCACACGTTTGGAAGAAAATAAGTATTTAGAAAGGCTTATTCATATTTTCTACAAAACACTCAAGCAGTGATTAGTTTGCTCAGTTTCAGAAATTATTTCCATTTCTTTATCTTGCATTTCAATGCAAATGAAAGAAAGCAATTCTACACTTTCATCTGGCCCAGAAAGTATTTTGAATGTTCGGTTCCAGCCTAATATTGTCTATCTGTCCAGGTATAAATACATGATTTTTTTTATTGACCACAGTTTCATAATTAATCTTGTTACAGATTAATATAACCTCATTCTTGAATTTGTTATCAACAAAGAAACATCTCAGGATGAAATTCATCCAACACCAATTTTGTCTACCACATCATCTTTTAAATAAATAATACAAATTTCTTCCCAAAATCCAGGCATCGTTTAGATTTAACAAGGGAAAAATTATGAAATATAAGAAAAAATTATATGCTCTTATGCCTAATATTGTTTTTGTAAATTTCCTATAAAGAACATTTTTCTGTACTAAAATAATGGATTGATACAGTTCAGTGAATGATACATTTTTCAGGGGAATCAGCTTAAGGCCATTTTTGAAGCATATGTTACTCCCACAAACTGTGGCTGATTTTCCAAAGCAATTAGTGTAACTTAATGTTCATTTTGACCTAGTAAATTTGGTTTGTTCATCTCAGTATTTCAAACAATTCTAAAGTTTTGTTCAGCTCAATAAACGTTTAAGCTACAATGGAGTCAGATACTGCAGAATGGATTTTATATTTTGTTCAAATTATCCATGAAAATATTTATATTTCATCATTTGGAAAATATTAATATTTTCTCTTTCAGTCTGAAGCATGAAGAATATGAAATTTGAGAAGCAATACATGCTCAGTTTTAGAGGAGTTTAAGTTTAAGTTTAATCAGATTTGTATGCCGCCCCTCTCCGCAGACTGTCCTTATCAATAGATATCTGGTACTCATTGTAATACAGCATGTATTTGGGAGCTGCCCTAACAGAATTGAAATAAAACCAAGATTATTATCTCTTCTTAACTCTTAATTCATTGATCCCAAAGGCTTGTTTTTTGGAACACTATATGATCAAACCTGCTGGAGTAATTATTGTTCTAACAATTTAGTTGTGTCTGACTCTTGGGGATTTAACAGGAAAGTTCTCTCCATGCTACTGCATCAAGCACAGCTTAAATCATTTGGAAGTTTAACTTTGTATCAAATTTGATGCTATCAAGCCAGCATGTCACTAAACATTCTAAGAATGTTGCCTTTTCCAATAAATTTTCAAGTATAGCATAGCCAAAGTAAAGTAGATACAGTATATGAATAGAAGACTAAATGGTTGTAACTAAAACCAAAGGAGACTCATATTCAGGTCCACATTTAGCCTAGAAGCTTACTGTGTCACTCTATATTCCAGCCCACTTCACGGACATTTTACTGAGAGGAAAATTTAGAGAAGCCTATGATGAACTTTAAAAAGAAACGGGATACAAACCTATGAAACCAATAAATTAAATAGATGGCATTGAATGTAGCTATATAGCTGTGGAAACTATTGATTGATTGTTTGATTGTTTGTTTGATTGATTGATTGATTGATTGATTGATTGATTGGTTGATTGGTTGATTGATTGATTTGATTTGATTTGTATGCCGCCCCTCTCCGTAGACTGGGGTGGCTAACAACAATAGCAAAACAACATATAACAAATCTAATATTTAAAATAATTTAAAAGACCCTAATTTAAAAACCAAACATACACACAAACATTACCATGCATAAATTGTATAGGCCTAGGGGGAAGGAAATATCTCAGTTCTCCCATGCCTGATGACAGAGGTGGGTCAGGTGACAGAGGGAAACAATGCCCTGTTCTTGATGAGGACAAATCACTATCTAGACTCTTTAATTAATATGTTGTCTAAACTTTTCATGACAACTTTTTGTAAAAAACAAAATGAAACACCCACCACCACCACCCCATTAGTAGTGCAAATCCATAAGGCTTTGGGTAGAAATTTAAAGGATTGACAAAGTTTTTCTAAATGGAGTATAAGGTCACACACCAAACTTATGTTAGTAGGATTTGCACAAAGCATGAAAAAGAAGAACTTCATAGCAACTCAAAGGACCTCTTTTCAAACAGTTCAAGCATGTGTCACTGGCAAAATCCAAGCAGCTGCTTGCGAGCTGTTCTCAGCTGTCTCTGCATATAGCTACAGGCATAGCCATTTCACTTGGCCAGGAAGAAAGCAAACAATAAAGCTGCTTTTCCTACATTAACACTACTTTGGACTTATGCAACTATATTTGGGGAATAATGTTTTCGTAATGTATATAAATGCAATACTGATGTCTTGCCAAATATTAACATACTGGAAAAAGGTTATGTGCAAAGAAATCAGGTTTACTGTCTTCAAGTCTCCTACTAAGCAGATGCTGATAGACGATTCGGTGCAAAAAGTATGTTGATGAAAGCAACTGTTCTAACTTGTAGTCTTTTCTAGTTTTAATTTAATTACATCCCTTTTTTTAATGTCTCTTGAAAATTTTATAAAGGAAAGGTGGAAGGAAAGGAGAGGGGGAAGGATGGCCAGCCGCAAGGTGGATAAATATAGTTTCACCACTATCTGAAGAACTAGATCATTCTGAGAAAATTTGTCTGTGTGGTTTCTAGGAGTTGATACCAGCTTGATGGCCCAGGGTCAAATATGACTTATTGGACATTTCCAAACAGAATGATGGGGTGACTATTATTGCCAATCATTTGAGTCACCCCAGGTTTCAGCTTGAAGACATTATAATTTTAGGAGAGGGAACTTTCCACACACCCTTTCCTGTGCCTATAATAAAAGCAGTAAAGATATGAAAATATAACTTCCTTGTTCTATAAATGGAAATATCTTTTCTAAAGCAAACTCTGTTCATTGTCTCCTACTTGGATAAAAGCCTACTGCATGGGTGATTCTGTGAAAGATAACACTGTGAAGCTTGAAACTTTCTCTTTCATCCCTGTCTTGAATGTACAGTAATTTCAATGCAAAGTCATCCCCCCTCCCCCATTTGGGATTATAAAGAATACCCACAAAGTATTCCTTGCTTTGAGAAAGAAATCTTAGAACTACGGCGCCTAAAACACGATTTAAGTATTGCCCACAAGATCATATGCTGCAACGTCCTGCCTGTCAATGACTACTTCAGCTTCAACCGCAACAACCCAAGAGCACGCAACAGATTCAAACTTAATATTAACCGCTCCAAACTTGACTGTAAAAAATATGACTTTAACAATCGAGTTGTCAAAGCTTGGAACTCATTACCGGACTCAATAGTGTCAACCCCTAACCCCCAACATTTCTCCCTTAGACTATCCATGGTTGACCTCTCCAGGTTCCTAAGAGGTCAGTAAGGGGCGTACATAAGTGCACTAGTGTGCCTTTTGTCCCCTGTCCAATTGTCTTTCCTTTATCTCATATATCATATGTATTTTCTTCCTTTCATATGTCTTATCCTCTATTTTTACATATTATCTTTATATATATATTACTTCATGACTATTCTCTTCCATATGTTGGACAAATGAATAACTAAAATAAAAATAAAATAAAATATAGATTTGATTTAAAAAATACATGTACACCCTTCTAATCCAATGTTGTCTCTCTTAGTACTTACCTTGAGTGGAACTCACATAACCAGGAAATTAATAAAAAAATAACTACTGCATTATTCATATCAGAACTTGTTGCCTACAAACATGGGAAGAAACATAAATCAGGACAAGCTAAGCAATATACATACATTGGGTGGCTCAATATGCTTTCAATTTCTGATTAGTTTAACTGCTTTTGTTATTGTGCTCTTCACAGTAAATCAAGATAATCCAGAATAATTATCTGAGTTTAGTGTTATGGTCACAAGAGCTGTTTGCAGATACAGATGATAAGAGTTACCTTTCTGAAATTGCAGTACAGGCAAGAAGTATGGCTTGCCAGATTGCTAAAGGAAGGCTCTCTGAAAATATGATAGCTATCTTCAGCCACAGCAACAAAAAGATTTGTACTCAATTATAAGAAAGAATGAAAGGAATCAGAACTGGATTGTATTTCATGAATCTGAATCCTGGGAAAGTAATGCAACTTTCTGTAACTAATTTTGATGTGCATGCTTCATCTCCATTTATAACCACAAAATCTTCAAATGTGTAGTATCTACACATAGCATAATAGTAATGTTGATGAATGAAATGGGCAACTGAGGCAATTATATCCTAATGTTTGATTAGTAAAGTGGAAGGCTGATAAGAATAAGATACAAGTGACAATTATTTTTGTTGGACTCGAAGATTAATTCAACACTGGAAAATATTTGCTCAGGATGTTGGTGGTACTGATATCCAAAGCTGATCTCGAAATCTCAACTTTCACAATTCAATTCAAACTATCCATTTCACCAAATATTTCATTAAGCAATGAATGCTAGAAGGAAGGAAGGAAGGAAGGAAGGAAGGAAGGAAGGAAGGAAGGAAGGAAGGAAGGAAGGAAGGAAGGAATAATCTTGGAAATTTAGGATATGTTCTCTTTAAGCATGAACATTATTATTATTATTATTATTATTATTATTATTATTATTATTATTATTATTATTATTATTATTTATTGGATTTGTATGCCACCCCTCTCCGCAGAAGAACGGTTGCAGGAACTGGGAATGTCTAGTTTAATGAAAAGAAGGACCAGGGGAGACATGATAGCAGTGTTCCAATATCTCAGGGGATGCCACAAAGAAGAGGGAATCAAACTATTCTCCAAACCACCCACGCGTAGAACAAGAAGCAATGGGTGGAAACTAAACCAGGTGAGAAATATCTTAGAACTAAGGAGAAATTTCCTGACAGAATAATTAATCAGTGGAACAGCTTGCCTCCAGAAGTTGTGAATGCTCCAACACTGGAAGTTTTAAAGAAGATGTTGAATAACCATTTATTTGAAGTAGTGTAGTTTCCTGCCTAAGCAAGAGGTTGGACTAGAAGACCTTCAGGGTGCCTTCCAACTCTGGTTGTTGTTGTTGTTGTTGTTGTTGTTTTTGTTGTTATCTCCTAGCTACATTGGATAGAGGAATAATCAAGCCAGAACACTGTACTAAACAGAACATATTAAAAAAAGAAGTGATCTAATGCTGCTATTTTATTTTTTTAAGTTCCATCATAAAAGGTTGCTAGAAATGCCTCCCTAGTGATGTCACAGAATAATGGGAAATCAATGAGGATGCAGAACATTGGAGAAAAAGCAGTACAAAGAAAGGCAGGCTACTTTCTAACTATGTATAAGGATCCTGCATCTCATCCATGAGAATATCATTTAAATATGAAAGCAATTGGGAAAGATTTAGAAAAGTAGAAGTAATTTCTGGCATAGGCCTAGCATAATGATCATGTCAAAAATGAGCAACTCATCCATCTCAAAAAGAAGACACAATCCAGATAGTTGAGCTATATGGCAGGCTTCACTGAGAATTCTAACCACATTCAACCAAATACAATCTGAGGTTTTATTGTTCCAAGGATTAAACATGTAGACACAGGTAAGCTTCTGATTCCATTAGGGTACCCATCATTTAGGAACACTGTCATCTTAATTTCATCTGGAAATATTTATAAGTGTGTATATGCATGTGGTTTAATGTATAAAATGCAAATGGTGGTACTGTTGCCTTAAATGCAGAGTTGCCTTAAATCATATAGTCATATAATTCCTAAGAGGTAAGAAACATGTAATATGGAGTTTCTCAAACATGAAAACTTCTTGGCCTGAGTAAACTTGTATTAACCTAGGCTGTTGCACATGTTTGTAATTTTGCTGAAAAAGTGCAGACAATGATAAAACACTGTCTGCTCTATTTCCCACTTTGAAAAGGAAAAAAAAGGGAATGTTTTACAAATTGGCATACTGAAAGGCAAGACCATCTTAATAACAAAACCATAAACCAGACTAGTACTCTATAAGAATAATGAGAAGAAGACATTTGTTTCTAAAGATAGTTTGAATTACAATTACATAGGCAATAGGATGTGAGCATGCCACCCTACAGAAAAAATTGATCCATCCTTTTTTAAAAAAAAATTATGCGCTGCACCTTGAATGGGATTGAGACACTGGCATAATGTATGAAAGGAAATGTATATGAAATTATAATTCTTAACCTCAGTTGGAAATTCCTCTAATACAACATAAGTGGCATATTTTTTAAAAAAAATAGTGTGTCCAAACAACAAAAGAAACAAAATATATTAATAAAACATTATGAGGCTAGGTGGCCTGCTTATTTTCTAAATTTGTACACATACAAGCTGCTCATGTAAACATATCAAATACTTTAACTTTTCGCTGTCATATCTGACACTAAACTTGCCACTTAGCTCATTTCATTATAACAGTTCATTTGATTCAGATGTTACTTAAAAGCTTTCTTTGCAAAACTGCCTACTGCCAATAAACTGACAGTTCTCACTGCTAAAATGAATACAATTTAAATTTGTATTACATGGAACTCAAGAAAAGCACGACAAAGGTATATAAAAACCCCGCACCCCAAGAGCAAAGCAATTCGATAGGATAACCTGTTATCTGATATCCTACATATTATTGATATACTTCTACCACTGACAAATTAAGGGAAGTGAGATATTTTTTTTTCTCTCCCAGCTTCAATTTCAATGATATGTGACCAATAGCAAATAACTATTTAAGAGAAGGAAATTGGGCAGAATAAGACAGTAAACTTTGGTTGCTTGAACCATATCCCCAATTCAAATAATAATTGACATTCATTTTTAAAAAAGTGGGCAGGAGAAGGAATATTTTAAGACTAATATATCTGGGCTGCAAATATATGAGTACTTACTAGATGGCAGGAAAGAGATGTAGGATAGTACAGTATAGCTGCTTCCTGCCATCTAATAATTATCTGGATTTTTACTGCTCCAAATTTAGTAGCCTTAAAAGGTGCAATGATGGTGCTCTGAAGTCTAATTATAACTCTGTAAAAGCCAGCCACTCTTTACTAGAAGCGTTGGGTGCATTTTTGACCCCACTGAATGTAATTTTCAAATACATTTTATTTTGGCAGATATACACGAAGATATGAACAGCAGGAATAAGCGGACATCCAATGAAACCATAAAAACAGAATCCTCATATTAACTTTGGCTATTAAAAGCCAACTCATATAAAACTTTCTTGGAGACTTAATTTGATATTAGAGCTGTCAAACAACTTCCAATGAATAGCTTTGCAATGAATACAACCTACTGCATAAAACACCTATCAGTTTTTAAATGAGGAAAGCAGTTACATCCCCCCCCCCCAAAGCTGATTTTGAAACTGATCCCAATTGTCTCAACATGTCAATGCATGTGTTGGTTATCTTACTTTCCTGCATGTTTCGAAGCACCTATTTCAGTGACTTAAACAGCCCAATTATATGCTTTTCCTATGGAATATATTCTGAAAGTTGCAATACAGGTGTATCTGTTTACCTTTAGATTGCAGTGTTTGTCATAGCAATGAAAAGAACTTCATGAATATTTCTTCCCTACATTTCTACTCAACTCCAGAATGGGAGAACCATTTTTTCCTGAGCTGATATATTTTTATGAGAAATCTGCTATATCACAGGCCAAAGATGTAACAAACTAACAATGACTTGTTTGCCCATAATGTGAAAGAGGAGGGAAAGATAGCCCAAGGTTTACATGCAGAAACGCTAGGTTCAGCTGCTTCAAGTCTAAATAAGAAAAACCTCTATTTAACAATTTGATAAACCACAGTCAGAATAGATACTGGGAATAACACTGGGCCAAAAAGGCCATCTGTTCTGGATAAAATTATTATTATTATTATTATTATTATTATTATTATTATTATTATTATTATGTCAGTACAACACCGCAAACGAGATCACTATGCTGGATTTCATATTTCATCACCAGTCGGGTGCTTCCCAAGCACCAAGGACTGCGTGATGTAGCAGCAAATTATGTTTACCGATCCCAGTAAAGCGTCCTTTTGCAATTGACAGATGGAAATTTTGTCAATTCCGATGGTTTTCAAATGTCCACTGAGATCCTTTGGTACTGCGCCCAGCGTGCCAAGTACCACTGGGACCACTTTCACTGGCTTATGCAAGAGTCGTTATTATTATTATTATTATTATTATTATTATTATTATTATTATTTATTAGATTTGTATGCCACCCCTCTCCGGAGACTCGGAGCTGCTTCATAGAGAATCAGTAAGGTTTCCCTAGCTTATTTAACAATTATTTCACTTAAAGTGACTAGTTGATATTCTTAGTTCACACTAGAAGTAGGTGCAAGATGACAACTTTCTGTAAAAAGAGTTATTTCAATTAGGGATCAGTTTATAGCCCAGACTGCTACAGGGGTGGTCATTTCAAAAAGAAATATATAGTAGAAAGCTCTTTGCGTAACACTGCTTGGAAGATTTCAAGCATTGCATCTAAATCTCCACAATGGCTCCAAAAGATCATTTAAAGAAAAGAAGTTAATGACTCTTGTGAACTATAGAAGAGTAATGGATTACACAGAGCTCATTGCTTCAATCACCAATGAAAGAATTTGCACCTCACTTCTGATTAACCCTTTTGCAGTACAACATTCTTGGCAAACAAAAACCAAAAAACAAACCACCAACAACCCAGTTTTTCAAGCAGGAATTTGAATTTATACTATCAAGATCTCGCTCATTTTTAAGCAATCCTATATTTAGATATCCTAAATCTTTAGGTCTTTTTATACCCCATGTATAAAGGAAGGAATTTGTTTGAACACTTGTATAAATCTCAACATGTTTGTTTCACCCCACTTTAGTACACAGTTACTTAGCTCAGTAAAGGCCTTAAACCCATTCCTTATTCTTATTAGCTGCAGCTGCGAAGGCATTGGCTGAAATGTTCTGTTTCTGCCAAATATTCCAGACCAGTTCATGTGTATCTGATTGCTTGCACCACCCTTTACTTTGCTTACATTCTGATACTGAAAGCAATTAACTTCTGGCAGACAGCAATGAGCGTAGGGCAAAACTATTTCTGGAAATATACAGCAAATTGATTAACAAGAACATTTGCAAATTGGTAAATTTTATAAAGAATATTAGAATAAAATAGAATAAAATTCCAAGGTAAGAATGATGTGAATCAACTGTCATCCACAGACTATATTATAGCTTCCTTCTAGAAATTACATCTTAAGCAGCATTCTTATATCACAGATCTAAGTGTTTCTATGCTTCAAAGAGACAGTTAGTATAGTCTATTCAACTGACTTATGAATTCCATGATACCTTCATCAAATGTTAAGCAAAAAGCCAACCCATTAAAAACCCAAAGTAAAACTTTGATACTCAATTACAGTGATCCCTCGATTAGTGCGAAACGCTATACCACGGTTTTTCAAAAAATAATACATTTAAAAATAGTCTACGTTTTTTTCTACACCACGGTTTTTCCCGCCCGATGACGGAAGGAGGGAGGGAAGGAGGGAGGGAAGGAGGGAGGGAGGGAAGGAGGGAGGGAAGGAGGGAGGGAAGGAGGGAGGGAAGGAAGGAGGGAGGGAAGGAAGGAGGGAAGGAAGGAGGGAGGGAGGGAAGGAAGGAGGGAAGGAGGCGGGCATTCTAAACGCCGAGAAGCTGTTGCCGCCAGCGCTGCTGCAAGAGGACTCATGCCCCAAGAAAGCCGGTGAAAGGGGCGAATCAGGTGGACGGGGGGGGGTAGCGGCGAGGAGGCTGGAGGTGCTGGGTGGGTGGCCGACATTAAAAACAACCATTGCCAGCCTCCGCACTTTCGTCGCTCCCCGGCTCCACCATCTGCGCATGCGCGGCCATGGAAAAAGGGTGCGCATGTGCAGATGGTGTTTTTACTTCCGCACCACTATACCGTGGAAAATCGATTAGTGCGGGAGGTCTTGGAACGTAACCCCCGCACTAATCGAGGGATCACTGTATTCAGCTATTTTGCAACATTTCAAGAATAAAACACCGGTTTATATCCATAAATCAGGATTTTCCCTAAATCCATAAAATGCTAGATATTTTAAAACTGTAGCAATTCCAGCAGGTGCAGAAAAAGCAATTCAAGGTAAGTATTGAGTTCTGGTACTGAAAAGTCAGGAGGCTTGCCTTGTGAGAACAGATCTTTATTGGGAATCTCTCACTGCTAACCCACATTCTGTAAAAGACCTTGGAATACTAATATCGAATGACCTAAGTGCTAAAGCCCACTGCAACAATATCACCAAAAAAGCCTCTAGAGTTATTAACCTGATCCTACGCAGCTTCTGCTCAGGCAATCTCACTCTACTCACAAGAGCCTACAAAACTTTTGACAGACCCGTCCTAGACTACTGCTCATCTGTCTGGAACCCATATCACATCTCAGACATCAACACCCTAGAAAATGTCCAAAGATATTTCCCCAGAAGAGCCCTACACTCCTCCACTCAAAACAATATCCTACAAAAATAGACTAACAATCCTGGGCCTTGAAAGCCTAGAACTACGGTGCCTAAAACACGATTTGAGTATTGCCCACAAGATCATATGCTGCAACGTCCTACCAGTCAATGACTACTTCAGCTTCAACCGCAATAACACAAGAGCATGCAACAGATTCAAACTTAATACGAACCGCGCCAAACTTGACTGTAAAAAATATGATTTCAACAATCGAGTTATCGAAGCGTGGAACTCATTACCTGACTCAATTGTGTCAACCCCTAACCCCCAACACTTCTCCCTTAGACTCTCCACGATTGACCTCTCCAGGTTCCTAAGAGGCCAGTAAGGGGCGTACATAAGTGCACTGGTGTGCCTTTCGTCCCCTGTCCAATTGTCTTTCCTTTCTCTCACTTATCATATATATTTTCTTTCTTTCATATATCCTCTCCTCAAGTTCACTTTTACCCTAATATATATTACTACATGTCTATTTTTCTTCCTATGTATTTGTGTATTGGACAAATGAATAAATAAATAAATAAATAAATAGTGACAACTCCAGCAAAAGCCCAGCCGGCGGTTCCTGTTTAAATATGGAGCTTTGACTGGGAAGAACCAATCAGCAATTAGCAGGTGTGAGGGGTATCAGGTATAATCAGGGATTACTCTTTGAGGAACCTACCTGCCTCAGAGTTCTTGGAAACCAGACACCAATACTTTCACTTTATGTTTGTAAATGTTATGTTTATCCATATAAGAATTCAAAGCTGGTTGAAAAAAATAATTACATTTGTCTTACTTACCATCAAGGTACTTCATAAATAAGCTGAGTTACTTATGCCCAAACTGGTAAATAGTATCATTAGTTCCCTGAGCTATTTATGCCCAAACTGGTAAATAGTATCATTAATAGCAAACTTAAGGTTTGTTAGATGGATTATGTGAAGAGAAAAATAATTGCTTTACCCAAAAATTCACATTACAGCAAATTTCTAGCCTACAGACTAGAAATTTTACTTTTTCTCAAGCTGACTAATTAAGGTAGTTCATTACCAAGAAGAGATAAATTTCCAAAAGTCTACCATGAAAAATCGAGTTGGAAGCATCGTCCCACAGCTTATTATAGAACAAAGGCACATCATTAGGAATTGCCGTTTTAGAACATTTCTACTGCTTTGTTAGGAGTTGTAGAAAATAACATCCCAAAATAAAATGGAAAAACATCAGAAATTCAGGATCAAAGAGAATCCCTGGGAGATGAATGACAGTTATGTTATTTTATTTTTTTAACCATTTTAATGCTTATTGGAGTGGTTTTCACAGGGAAGTTGGGAACATTTGTACAGTTTGGATTTTAATCAGACCTGGAGAAGAATTTTATGGCTTCTCAAGTTTGCCTTTCCTTTAAGACAATAATTACCAGAATGAGCATTAGAAAGCTTTTAAATCTTGTTTCCAGACCTGAATCAAACAAATCAGTGACAACTTACCTGACAACCATTATTTGAATGAGTGGATAGAACAATTCAGTTAAATTTATATGCTTTTATTACTTCAAATGAAATCTAGCAATATTCTTCATATGCAAAATATTTGTTGTTTAAATAATTATCATTTTGTCTTACCTCTTTGTTAGCTCTATCTGCTTGTACTAAAGTTCCATTCAAGCACGGTTCTACATAGTGGAGTTCTTCATTATACTGCAGAGAACAGAAGAAACATTTAACATAATCATCTGAAAAATATAATTTAGGATAATGATATTCACATACTTTAAATCAGTGCTGTCAAACTGCGGGCCAGATGCATCACATCCTAGCTGTTATGTCCCCAGCAACAGGGAAGTCGCCCAGGATTGGGTGACAACAAAAGCGGGAAATTCCCTGTATCTGGATTGGCTGTTGTTGCTGACAGCTGCTATATAAGTAGAGCTGTCAAGATTCTGAGGCGTTCTTGGTTGTGTATTCTACGTTCGTTCTGTAATTGCTATGCATTGCTGTTCCGTTGTTTAACTTGCAAATAAACAAGTTAATTGAAGTCTGACCGACTTAGTCCGATATTCAATTCAATTCTATTCAATTCAATTCAATTTATTAGATTAGTATGCCGCCCCTATCCGAAGACTCGGGGCAGCTCACAACAACATATATTACACTAGCCATGCCCATATTTGATTTAGCGATGGGGAGAAAAGTGTCGATACATCATGTGATGTAAATGTACTACAGATAGCCCTCCACTCACAGCAGTTCATATATTAACTGTTCAAATTTCAACAGCATTGAAAAAATTGACCGGTTGTAACATCCCCATGGTTATGTGATCAAAATTTGGACACTTGGCAACTGGCTCATATTTATGACATTTACAGTGTCCTGGGATCACCTTTGGCAATCTTTTGAGAAGCGTAGGCAATGGGGAAGCCAGGCTAACTTAACGACTGGTGTTACTAATTTAACAAATACAGTCATTTGCTTAACAACTAATTAACTACTTAACAGCTTAACCAATTAAGATTGTAAAATTCCCTTAACAGCTGTCCAAAGCTGCTTTTTCAAGAGACAATTGGACTTCCTGGTTTTTCTTTGAAGACATTTCACTTTTCATCCAATAAGCTTCCTCAGCTCTTAATTCTAAAGAAGCTTCTTAGATGAGACATGAAATGTCTTCAAAGAAAAACCAGAAAGTCCAGTTGCCTCTTGAAAAAGCAGTTTTTGGACCATGACCTGGATAACTGAAGGTCTCCATAGACATTCACTTAATAGCTGTCTCACATAGCAACAGAAATTCTGGCATCAGTTGTGGTCATAAGTCAGAGACTCCCTGTATTGTCAGTATAGCTTTTAACAAACATTTTGATGGGAAAATGAATACCGGAATAAGTTGGAACCATGAAGTACAACAGGGACAGTTGAAAATTAGTGCTGTTGTAGTTAAACTGCTAAGATGAGAAATCCATCACCATCAAATGACTGGATTTACACAAATCCCCTTGCAAATCCTCCTACATTTGTAAAACGTACTCCATTGGTGGGTTAGGATCAAGAGGGAGGGTGTCAAATAATAAAAGTAATCATGCCCAATAACTGTGACACCACAAACCATGTACAAAATAGGACTCTGGAGATGACATTTCCTTTTGTACCAAAAGTAGATCTCTTAGTGGATTTCTAGGACTAAACTAGACTGACTAGATACTTTGGATATTGACTGACAACAACTTTACAGGCTTTATACTCCCATCTCCGTCCTATCTTCACTTCCAAGTTTTTCTAATGCACCTTGTAGCTGCTCCATGTTCAAATCATAACATGTGCCCTCTGTGGTGTTCAATGCAATTTCAAAGCTGGAAGAAGAGAGTTCCAGTGTCAGTTTTCTCCTTTCCATAAAATCCACTCTCTTTGTCACAAATGAGAGGCTGTACGATTTAACGCCCAGCCGACAGTTGCCGATGGTGGGAACCAACTCGGTACCGCCTATCAGCTGGGGGCGTTCCCCGCGGTAGCGTGGGAACGCCCCTCACGACCCAGTGGCCGCTTGGGCATTCTGGGAGGCCGAGGGCAGAGAATGTGCCCTTTATCAGGGCTGGCTCTCACACACACCCCCCGGCTTCCCTTGCTCCCCGAGCTTGCCACAGAGTGGACACCCACCCACCCTCCACTCAATCCAGGGTGTTTTATAGGTCGCTTGGTTGGGGCTGAATTTTTTGCAATCTTATAGCATTTGCTATGGTTTGTTTTTTCGCCTACTCCATCCTGGATGAGGAAAAGGATTTGTGGTTATGGGGTGCATCTGTATGTAAATAGGTTTTGACTGAACAATTGGATGTATATTTACTTGGTCACTATATTGGCAGAAACGGGGCGGAAAGGGTATCACTAGCAACTATGTGTTCTCCTTTGGGCATCTATTGTAAGATGATTGGCACCCCTGTCACACAACTCATGCTTCTTCCACGGACGGAGCGGTGTGAAGGGGGTGCCCTTGGGGCTCACCCACGTCATTTCCGGTTCTGGGTCATGCAGGGTGAGCCCTCCCACACACTGGGCGTGGCTTTCGGGCTGGGTATAGGCAGGGCATGCCTCACCCTGACCTGGCATGGAGTTCGCCCATTAAGTTGCCCAAGCATGTTGGTGTTCAGGAAACTCCGTCCCCCTTTTAGCGACCCCTGCAGGTCTTTTCATTAATATTTAATAAAGTGACCCATTTTACCCAGCTTGATGTCCGAGTGTTCATTTCCCTTCCAAGGCAACTATGTTGCATGTCCCTCAAGCTAGCAGTTTCACTACAGTATTGCTTTAACCTGCATAGTAGCTAGTTTACATGTTTCAGGAAGGACCTTTCTTTCTCAATACTTTTTAGAAGTACCAAGAATTGAATTAGAAACCTTCTCTCTAGCAAAATGTACCATTAATGAATTATAACCACTATCTAGTCATTCATTCCTGAAATAAGATGGCAATTCATACCCCTTTCTTTTAACTTGGCAACCCTTATCTAGAAAGCTAAATTAATCCTACAGATCATTGTCAGCTGAATTGAGACTATACCTCTCAAGTTCTTCCATATTATTTTATTTTACTTCATTTTATTTGTTCGCTTGTTTATTCAATGTCTTATAGCTGTCTACCTCGAGCAAGTGACTCTGGACAGCAAACAATCATTTACTGCACACAAATTTGATAATAATCAATAGGCTTTCTTCTTCTGCATTTATTTTTCTTCTGAAATCTTTTCAATGAAAAACTTAAATTAAATTTGGAAGGATTCTGAGATCATTGTTCATTTAAGAGATAGCCTACTTTTCTATAAAAACGTTTTCCCCAGGCAGAATTAGCACTCTGTTTTATGATAACATTGTTAATTTAATGCTTCACTTAGAATTTCACTTCAAAGCAAACATTTCTTTTTCATCACTGCAGACATTTCAGTTCATGCACTGCCGATCTGATCTTATACTTAACTTAAACTACAGAAAAGCAAATGCATACTTTAATAGTTCCTTTAGTAATGCAATCATCTACAACAGTCCATCAATTTTATATAGGTTTTGCAATAAGTAATCTCTGAAAGACACACCTCTTTTTTTATTGTATTATCTTTTTATAGTTATTTTATGCACTGGACTTTTTGGTAACTTTATTCATGGATCTACTTAGAAACAAATTTATTGGCAAATGAAACAAAATCAATCCAGTACACATGAGACAACATAACTATTTAACCATAGCACTGGAATAGTGTTCAATACCACTTCCATAATTAAATTTGCAATGACAATCATGTTCATCTCTCTTTATAGTTTATAATGAGAATTATTGAGAAGTTTATATCTTTATATCTTTATCTTTATTATCTTTATAATGAGAATAGTGAGAACTAGACAACATGTGACCTGTTGAGTCATTGTTTCAAATATACAGTAATACCTCATGATACGAACTTAATTGGTGCAAGGAGGAGGTTCGTAAGACGAAAAGTTCGTAAGACGAAACATTGTTTCCCATAGGAAACAATGTAAAGTCAATTAATCCGTGCAACCAAAAAAAACCCCGCAAAAAAACGGCTTTCGGCGACTGCTGGGAAGCCGCGCGGCTGTTTTAAAAGGTGACAGCCGGCCTGGGGGCTTCCCAGCACCCCCGAACCCGGGTTCAGGGTTCGGGGGGGTGCTGGCAAGCCCCCCAGACCAGCTGCGACCTTTTAAAACACCCGCGCCACTTCGCAGCTGTCTCCCGAAGCCGAACACGGAAGTTCGGCTTTAGCGTTCGGCTTCAGGAGACAGCTGCGAAGCGGCGCGGGTGTTTTAAAAGGTGACAGCCGGCCTGGGGGGCTTCCCAGCACCCCCCCAAACCCGGGTTCGGGGTTCGGGGGGTGCTGGCAAGCCCCCCAGGCCAGCTGCAACCTTTTAAAACATTCGCGCCGCTTCGCAGCTGTCTCCCGAAGCTGAACGCGGAAGTTCGGCTTTAGCGTTCGGCTTCAGGAGACAGCTGCGAAGCGGCGCGGGTGTTTTAAAAGGTCGCAGCCAGCCTGGGGAGCTTCCCAGCAACCTCCCGAACCGAACCCGGGGTTCAGCAAAATTTTGCCTCTTCTTACGAACTTTGTTCGAGTTACGAACCGGCGTTCGGGAGGCTTCTGGGAAGCCCCGCCGCCTGGCTGTCACCTTTTAAAACAGCCGCGCGGCTTCCCAGCAGTCTCCGAACGCCAGTTCATAACTCGAAAAAAGTTCGTAAGAAGAGACAAAATTTTTCTGAACCCCGGGTTCGTATCACGAGTTGTTCGTAAGACGAGGGGTTCATATCTTGAGGTACCACTGTATTTCCTTATCTAAACAGAGAAAGAGAATGACCACATTTAGGTAAAACTGCAGTGGCAGCAGGATCAACTTCTGACTTCCTGCCTGTTTCCCCATTTGAATTTCCTTGTGGGAAACTGGCAAGAAGCATGACAAATCTTCCTCCCTTCCTTTCTTCATTCCTTCATTTGTTCGTTCCTTCCTTTCCTTCCTTCTGTGAAGTTTCTGAAGATACCCTAATTAATTCATGAGCCATAAGCCAAGTTTCAAAAAAGCTTTATAAGTGGAATCCTTCCTTCCTCCCTCCCTCCCTTCCTCCATCCCTTCCTCCATCCCTTCCTCCCTATTTTCTTATGAAATGGAAGTTATTTTACTACTTTTCTTTTGGACTAGTAGCATGGATATACTGAGCAAATCAATCTTGTTTCCACCACTACTTCTACCCTCTATTTAAAAATAAACTTTCAAATTAATCCTCCTTCCTTCCTTCCTTCCTTCCTTTCTCCCTCCCTTCTTCCCTCCCTCCCTATTTTCTTGTAAAATGGTAGTTATTTTACTACTTTCCTTTTGGACTAGTAGCATGGAGATACTGAGAAAATCAATCTTGTTTCCACCACTACTTCTACCCTCTATTTAAAAATAAACTTTCAAATTAATCCTCCTTCCTTCCTTCCTTCCTTCCTTCCTCCCTTCTTCCCTCCCTCCCTATTTTCTTGTAAAATGGTAGTTATTTTACTACTTTCCTTTTGGACTAGTAGCATGGAGATACTGAGAAAATCAATCTTGTTTCCACCACTACTTCTACCCTCTATTTAAAAATAAACTTTCAAATTAATCCTCCTTCCTTCCTCCCTTCCTTTCTCCCTCCCTCTCCCTGGTAGGGGAGGATTGTAGAGGGGTACAATTCAGAGGTGCATGAGAAGTGCTGCATAAGTTGGGGAAAATACATTGGTGTCCACCACTGATGTCATATGGACCCGAGAGGGCACGTGGAGGGCCAGCACAGGTTGGGAAAGAGGCCAATGAGAGGTGCATGCAAAGATGCAGTGCAGTGGGAGTCAATAGGAGTACATGGGGAGGAGTGGAGTGGGCTAGGAGAACAGCTTGGTCAGAAAAGGTGCCATGGTGGCCAGGGAGGGTGCATGGCTGACGGTGTGAGTCAGAAAGGGTGCATGTGGAAAATGAAAGAGCTGCCACAGGGAAGGCCTGCAGAAGCAGCACAGGTCAGCCAAGATGTGTAGGGATGCACAAGAGATATTGCATGGGTCAGGGAAGGCACGTGGGTGTGGGTTAGAGAAGACATGCAGCGAAGTGACACAGGTTGAGGGAGAACGTGGGGACCGTGATGGGCCAGGAAAAGCATTTCTTCCCTTCCCTTCCTTCTTCCCTTCCCTTCCCTTTTCAGCAGACAAGTAAATGGCTGCTGCTAAGTGGGGGAGGGAATAAGGGATTGCGAGATAGGCTGGTTATTATCACAGAATGTTGAGCAGCAAAAGCACAGGAGCAGCCAGTAACATGGAGGCAAGAACAATTATTCCAAATTTTATTTTGTCAGGAATACATTCCAGTTACGGCACAGGTGTCAAACTCGCTGCAACATGTGGATGTATGTGATGTTTTGTGATGTTTTTCTAGTTTATGCAGCTAGGGTGGGTCTGGTCTCTCCTTTATGCATCCGGCCCATGGACTGCTAGTTTGACACCCTTGAGTTAGGCCAGGGGACCCAGGGGAAGAGCCTTCTCTGTGGTGGCTCTGACCCTCTGGAACCAGCTCCCCCAGAGATCAGGACTGCCCCCACCCTCCTTGCTTTAAAACCCACCTCTGCCATCAGGCATGGGGGAATTGAAACATCTCCCCCTTGCCCATGTAGTTTTTGTGTATGATTTGATTAATGTGCTTGTTTTTTATATATTGGGGTTTCTTTTTTGGACTTTTTAATCTAAAGCTGTAATTTAGATTTCTAAATATTAGATTTGTTACTATGTACTGTTTCTTATCATTGTTGTGAGCCGCCCCGAGTCTGCGGAGAGGGGCGGCATATAAATCCAATAAATCTAATCTAATCTAATCATTTAAGATATTTTGGTTCAAAATGTGTTGCCGTATGATGCACTCTTTCAACCAATTAAAGGACATGACAATGAGAATTTTAGCAGGACAGTATTTAGATTATAGAAATCTATGTATCTGTTTCAGCTCTCAAAAATGTGACATAAATATGTCCATCAGGAGAGTGATAAACCAATGTATCATGCATATATTATTATTATTATTATTATTATTATCATCATCATCATCATAATTATTATCATTATTATTATCATTATTATCATTATTATTATTATTTATTAGATTTGTATGCCGCTCCTTTCCGCAGACTCGGAGCAGCTCACAACAACAAAACAGTACAAATCCAATTATTAAAACAATTTAAAACCCTTAATATAAAAACAATCATACATCTCAGACAAACCATACATAAAATGGAAATGGCCCAGGGGAATCAATTTCCCCATACCTGATGACAGAGCTGGGTTTTAAGGAGTTTGCGAAAGGCAAGGAGGGTGGGGGCAAATCCTAATCTCCAGGGGGAGTTGATTCCAGAGGGTCGGGTAATCCTTGTTGAAAGACCATTCATTCAGCAACCATTCAGAGTTACGATGGTGCTGGACAATGGGTGTTTACAATGGGTACAACGTAGTCACTGCAGTGTGCCCATAGTCATGTAATCGCAATTTGGGCACTTGGCAGCTGGCTTGCAATTTCATCATCCTGCAGTGCCTTTTTTGTCAGTCAATGCAGAAGAAAGCAGGAAGCCTCAAATGGCATCATGTGACTACCTGCCACTTCAACTGTGCAGGGTTTGCCTAATGGAGGTACCTGGGACTACTGCTGTCCTAAATGCAAACATGTGGTGTCACACTTTACTATAATGTTGGATAGTGACAATGTTGCTGGTCCCAATTTCATACAGAAATGACAGAATCAATTCCATAAAGCCAAGATTTGTGTCCAAACCCACACCACACCTTTGTCTAGAAGTTACTATACAGATGCGCAAAAGTGACTTCTTTGCACTATAAAACAATCAATATTTCACTACAGTTTTGCTTCTAATATTAATTTGGCTATGCTTATAACCATTCTAAATTGGGTCTGATAAACCCCCAGAATGTTTTGGATGGCAGCACTTTATATTATTAAGGCATATGTAGCAAGAAGCCAATGTAGCTGGGTTTGGGAGTAAACCAACCGTGGTTTTCTTAAATGAACATTTTATTTGAACTGATGTCAATCTAACAATATGTAACAATGACTGAACATGAAGGATCTGGAATCAGCTTGCAAATGGATTTCAGTGATAGCCTATGACAGAAATTGGAAATTGTTTGTCCATCTAAATTCATAGACAATTGATAGCCTGTTGTTAGAATCAAAACTAGATGCAGTGGATTGAGAAATTTATTTCAGACATATTGTGATTTCCTAAATTGTAAACTTTCACTAATAATAATATAATTATTAACTATTGATGAATAATGAAACTATAATGATATATATGACATAACTTTTAATGTTTCCTATCTGAGATAGATGTACAGGCTTCTGAAAGCAAATTTCTAGTAATGATAGAGTAGTAATATATATTTAACAGCTTACTATCTCTAAATGTTTGGATTCCATAACATATTAATGTGCATAATCAATTTAAGATTGTAGAAACATATTATTAAGAAAATGTTTCATTTTGGACCAAGAATTAAAACTTATTTTAATAACAGTTCCCAATCTAAACAAATAGTTCAAAAAAGTATTATGAAAATATATGTTGCTTTTTATGTTTTTAATACTTTGTTTCACAGCAATCCTAAATACTGTGGCCATAAGAGTATCCCTTATAAACTGAATTAAAGATTGTAGCCGTGGAGGATATTTAATGTTCAATTCTTACTTCGACCTTCTCTGTCTCGGTGACCAAGTACTGATGGAAATAGAACTGCAGAACCTCAGGTGAGAATTCTCATAAATGATTCCTTCTGACCTTGTCTACTTGGAGCTGGCAACCATTTTGAAAACCTCATCACTCAGAGAAGCACTGAACCTTGCCTTTGACCATTAGATCCTTGGAGCACTTGACTATCCACAGAACAAGTTTCCAATGCATTATTATAAGATTAACAGTTCAGCAACTCATGAAAGTAGTGTTCTGTACATGTTTATTTACAAGCAGAGACATTCCTTATACCTCTCATGTACTATCCTTAAAACTGGAATGTTTATTATTGAGCCAATCTGTGCCTGTTAATGACTAATTGACAGCAGAATCCCCCCAAGGATTTATGTTACTCCTTATCTAATCCTGTTTTAAGTGCAGAGCCTATTAGAATAACAGCTAGGACCTTTATTCAACTAATATACAAAGCTACAGTGTTGTGTTTCTTGCTAAAAAATCTATCAGTAGTGATTTCATATTATGAAAAGATCCCATGTTTCCCTTTTCATAATTATCAGATATAAAGCAATTCACTTTTCTGTAGTTAATGTCTTCCACTAGTGGATATGTATGCTCAAACTGCCTTTCATCACAATCATACAGAAGATCTGTTTTTTGCTTTGACACAAGAGACTCACAATAATCTGCCAACTTTGGATTAATAAAATAATATTTTGTATCTACAGTTTCCTTGGTGAATTAAATTTGCTAACATACTTCTTTATTTATCTGTTAAGCTCAAGACAATGACATATTTATTTTCCCAATTTTGGAAATATTTTGAGATATATATATAAATTGCATGTTGTATATTAAAACTTTTAATTATAGTTTTGATGAAAATTATAATTGTGCAATGCTACAAGCTACCCTGAGTATAAAATTTTCAAGGATGTGCTTGTGTGTGTACAAATAATCTCAGAACAACTTAATAAGAAAAAGAACATAGAGATACTCACAGCAATTATATTAAAAAAGTCATCATCTCCAAGAGTATCCAAAATGGAAGATACTGTTTGTTTTGCAATAGTCAAGCGAAGTCCTTTCATACTACCACTAACATCAACTAAAATGACAACATCTTTAGGAGAAGTGGCTGCCTGAATATACCTGGAAGATAGGAGAAGAGAAATATAGAAGAATGTAAATTGAATTCATTGGAATCCACGTTCAGGGTCAATGCTAACCAACACAGAGCATTAGGAAATTAGGAAAAGGCATCCCTGTGATCAATCTTTCTCCTGGTACAAGTCAACTATGCCTTGCTTGTCAAGATCCCATCTACCAGAAAATTACTCACTTTTTGTTATTTTGCCCAGAGAGACAAATGCCACTCACTCCCTGCTTTTTGCTATTTGTGCCATCCCAGTGCCATTTCTATCAGCTTAACTTTTTCTGAAATTCATAATTGTGACCTACCATTTTCGATTTCTGCAATCAAACGCAATGACTCCATTTTCATCTGGCTCCCATTTAATTCCTGGATGGAATGGAAAACAATATTACACCATCAGATATCCCAATGTATATCTTTGAAACTGCTTTTTTAAAAATGTATTGATCAGTTTGGCAAACCCCATGGAGAGGAAACCCTGTTGTCTTCAGAGATATTTAATCTTAATCACCAGAGTTGTCTTTCCATACTTTTTCAACAGCTCTGATACTGATATTTCTAAGATTACTTAAATCTTGCCAGGGCAAGAATCAAAGAAAAGAGGAATTGCTCTCCTTTCATCAACTCACCCATTTGTTCGCAAATAGAATATGTATCAGTTTCAGAAATAACACTACATACATAAGGGTCATGCATAAGTGCACCTTTGTGCCTACCGTTCCTGTCCTAATGTCTTTTTTATCTTTTCTATCTCTACTTTATAATTTATATTATGTTAAACATACTAAAATACAATACCATATTTGTATGACAAATAAATGTACTGGTTAATTGGGTATACTCTTAAAACTGTGTTATGCTAATAAAATATTTTCTAGAGCATGATGGAAAAGCCAGTACAATCAAAACAAATTGGCACCTATATTATTATGTCGGTTAGCAATTACCAATTTTGATTTTGGTCAAAATGTTTCAAAACAAGAACAAGTATACAACATACATTAATAATTATCCCTCCTTGCCTTTCCTAAACTCCTTAAAACCCACTTCTGCCATCAGGCATGGGGGAATTGAGACATCTCCCCCGGGCCTATACAGTTTATGCATGGTATGTTTGTGTGTATGTTTGCTTTTAATAAAGGGTTTTTAGTGATTTTTATATTATTAGATTTGTTTTACATTGTTTTATTGTTGTTGTGAGCTGCCCCGAGTCTGCAGAGAGGGGCGGCATACAAATTTAATAGATAGATAGATAGATAGATATATAGATAGATAGATAGATAGATAGATAGATAGATAGATAGATAGATAGATAGATAGATAGATAGATAGATAAAATTAATGCCATTATAGCTTTACTGTCCCTTAAGGGAGCCAACAATATAATAAACCAATTCATTCTTTATCAGCTGTAACAATTACTCTATCATTGTGAAAAGTATGTCTTAGGCTAAATCAATATTGTTTAAAAGTATAAGAAACGTTTTTTGTAGAAAAAATATTTAATTTATTAAAAAAGGTCTAAAATATTATGTCCATACTATTTTATTCACATCTAAGCTTCAATTAACTCCTAATAGATTATCACCATGTATACAAAGGTCTTTCTTTGGGACAACAATAATGAATACATAAATTTAAAATGTTCTATCACTCCATAAAATTCTATTCACAAACCATGCAAGAATTGTTTTGGGTGCTATTGCCTTTCTGATTTTTTTATTCTTAAATTTCCTTTTATTCTCATTGTATAGTTGACCACTCTACTTTTAATCAAAATTTAAAATAAGACAAAAATCAAAATATTTTTTTCTAGCTATGATGCAAGTAGAATTTGTCAGTACTGTACTGGTTGGATTTTCAATATATCAACTTCCAGCAATGTATGTTTGAATGAATGTTTGGATAGTGTTACTTTAAGAGCTAGGCAATAATTATGTTACTTTAAGAGCTAGGCTGCATTTAGCTATATAAAGGGAGACAGGTGTGCTGCTCTCTACTTTGTTGCATTGCCTCTGTTCTGTGGCTTGCATTGTATTGTTGATTGTTGGTGTATATATGCTGGTTGGTATTGATGCTATTTGCAGTGTAATAAATTACAATGATTGTCCACATTTTCAACTGAAAAGGTTGGATTCCCATTCCAAGATACCTAGGTATTCACAGGACATATATTATATTATTCTGAATGAAATCAAAACAATATTTTACTAACATGTCCTTCATTTACGATATTCCCTCCTCTGAAATAACTACTAGAAATAGGAGGAGGTAAAAGTTACATTCAAGCTACCTATAGACAGAATTCTTCTACCCATTTTACAGTATCCTCAGGCTACCAAAACTTCCAGCAGAAATCAATAGAAGGGGGGGATCAGACTGATTTAACTAGTTAGCAAAATAATTATTTGGCAGCAGCAGAGAAGAAATGGCATGGTAACATTAAAGATTATGTATAAAAACTAGGAAACAGTTAAGCCCTTCTAAAATGCTCCCTTTAAAATATTATTCTAAGTTATGAGATTTTATTGTCACAGCTGTGGAGTCAGCACTACTGCAGCCTTAAGTCATGTTTTCTAAACTCCTAAGCAAAATTAAAACTTCCTTCTATTAAACATTCAAATACTATTACAGCAGGGGATCTGTCCTAAGGGTTTCAGCTGTTTCCACCAAGAAAAATAAGGAAGTTTGCTGTTTTCAGACAGACGTGGTAGTAAAAGAAACAAAAAGTCAAAAAAGGGCCACTGAAAGACTGATATTAAAACTCCTTGACTTGTTGAGGTTGCATTTCTTCACTCTTTTCCAAACAGAATTGATTCATTATAACGGTGAAACACTTCCACCAATGCTGCCTATATTGCCCCATGCCATGAGTAACTACTGTTTTAGGAACAGCAAATACATGTATGTAAGAAAGGAAACATAAACATTTTTTTTGTTTTACCTGGATACTGCCTGAAAAAGCCCTTTGCGCTTCCAAAGTATTGCCATATAAGGGAAGGGTCATGGCCAAAGTTGTCAACAAACACTTTGTTTAATGATTCCGACCAATAAACTCCATTCACAATTGCAGGATCTGAAAAAAAGAAAAGAAAAAGAAATTGAAGTTCTAGTGTAAGTTAGTTCTGGTCACCTGATGTTTTAAACTAGGATGTGAAAGTGTTTGTAAGGCACGTCCAGTGAAGGGCTGCAATTTTTTTACTACCATACTGTGGGCATGGCTTATTTTGTGGGTGAGGCTTGTCGGCCATGTGATCAGGTGGGAGTGGCTTGACTATTGTGTTTCCAGTGTGGCTTCAAGATCATGTGACTGGCTTAAAGGTGGCCAACTTGACATCACTCAAGAGAGTCTTCGGAGAGTCTTCGGAGAGGGGCGGCATACAAATCTAATAAATTATTATTATTATTATTATTATTATTATTATTATTATTATTATCACTCAGGTCAAAGGGTTGTGTTAGGGTTAAGGTACCTGGCCTCTCCTCACCTCAAAGAGATACAATTGCCCTATCTACTTACTATTACTGAACATCCAAAATATACTATTTAATTCCATGCATATATGCAATATGTGTACATACATATTACACACAGGCACACAAAAATATATGTTATCTACTATATAAACTGTATGTGTATGTACACACACGCACGCACACCTCTTCTAATATTATACACATTCAATCTCATTTACTGCAATAGGAAAATCATACCCAGAGCCCAGAAGGAAAAAAAAGAAAAAAATTCAATTTTTTTTCTACCGGTTCCATGTACTTGACCATACCCGTAGGAGCCCATCACTGAGCACGTCATAGGCTTCAAATGATACCAAAATCCAAAAGAAAAGTCATCTTCAGCATAAATGCAATAGTATTTCTTTTAAAGGACTTCTCTAAATCCATCCCTCCCCTTCACCTTATGGTTAAAAGATTTTTAATTTCATGGTTTTGAATATTGCCTTTCAATTTTTGTCATTCTATTCAGGCTTTTATTGAGAGCATTTCTTTACTGGTGATTTATTACCTTGGCATTGTTGTGGCAATATGAAGACTCTTCATTCAGCAATGACTGAATGATGTCATTAAATTGCTTGTATGGAAATGCTCTGAAATTACCATTGCATACAGTATTTTGATTTTCTTGTAAACCACTCTGAGATTTTACTGGAATGAATAAAGAGAAAAAATATAACTTTACTGGAAGGGGAATTAATGTTACTTTTATTTTATTAGTTGCTAACTCCATCAGCAAAAGGAATTTTATCCTGGAAAATTTTCAGTTGGAACCAAATTTCAGTACTACTCTCCACTGAAATTCATGAAAGGATGAATACTAACAGAAACATCTTTTCCTTAAAATACTGTAATTTATAAGGACTGAGGATGACAATGGACCTGGGGTTATTTCACTAAAAGAATGAGTTGGCTGGAGCATTTCTTTTTTCCTTTTCTGGAAAACATCCTTCATACTTATTGAGGTAAGAGCATATTTATGACACTCAAGGCCTAGAATGCCCTCGTGGCAATACCATCTTGACTTAAATTGACATTTCAGAGCTTTGTGATTTTCATTACCAGTTCATTCATTCTAGCCTTATCTTCTCAAACAAAAACAAGAAAGACCTTAGATGCATAGAATTCTGGTTGCTTATAGAGTTACAAAATGCTTACAACCCTACATTGCCACAATGGATCAACTGGCAATTTTATCTATCAATATTATAAGAAAAAAATTATCTATCCATGTTTTAAGAAAAAAAAAGTGATTCTCTTCTGTAGAAGAGGTAGTCCTTAATATTAACATGTGGAACAGGGAAATGTGGCCTGCCCCATAATTCGATGCAGTAGCTTCAGAGACTTGTAAACTAATGTCTGGTTTCAAATTACTTACTGCATTTTTCGGTGTATAAGACGCACCTTTTTACTTCAAAAAAGTGCGTCAAAAACTGGGTATTTCTTATACACCGAATGTTGCCGAAGCTGCCTGGCAGCCCTCGGTGAGAGGCCAGTGACTCAGCCCTGGGGATGCCCCTGAAGGAGGAGAGATTGGAGTGGGGGCTGATGGAACCAAGCCCCCTCCCGCGGGACGATCAGGGCCGCACCGCGGGACGATCAGGGCCGCACTGCGGGACGATTCGGGCCGCACCGCGGGACGATTCGGGCCACACCGTGGGCCTCCTCTGCCGGCTGGGTGTGTTGAGGGGATGCCATGGCCGCTTCTCCACAGCTGCATGCAAGGAATCCTCCAGAGGCTCTGCTGCACACCCAGCAGCAAAGCCTTCCATTCCAGGTGGCTGCCAGGGCCTTCAGGTGGCAGGAACAAGGGGGGCATGCCACTGAGTTAGCCGGGTCCAGCGGAGGAGAAGGCGGTGGGGGGGGCTTCCCTTCCTCCTCCACCAGGCCCGACTAACTCAGCGGCACGCCACCCCTTGTTCCTGCCACCCAGAGGCCCTGGCAACCGCTTGGAATATGATGCTTTGCTGCTGGGTGCACAGCGGAGCTTCTGGCAGCAGGAGAGGAGGCGATCCTGCTCGACTGGCTGAAAAATACAGAAGTGGTGCAGATAAGCTCAGAAGAAGTGGGGTAGGCTGCTGGCTGGTCTCCAGAGAGACAGAGACAAGAGGGAAAGAGAGAGGGGGGAGGGAGAGGGAATGTGAGAGAAAAAGAGAAAGAGAAAAATGGGAAACTGATGGAGGGAAAGAACGAGGAAGAGGAAGAACAAACAAATGAGAGACAGAAGGGGAGAGAAGTAAAAAGAGAGGGAGAGAAGAGAAAAAACCAGAAATGAGAGAGAAATAAAATGAGAGCAAAAGGAGAAAATGATGGAGGCAGAGAATGAGAGGAAACAGAGAGAAACAAGAGAGAGAAGTGACTCTATTTAAATCATATGGTAAGAAGCACCCAAAGAAGAAGAGAGAAAAAAAACCCAGCCCCCACTTGTTTTTGGAAATAGTTCAAGAGTGTACACACACACACACACAAGGGGGGGAGGAGATAGGGATGGAAAAAGAGTGGGGAAGTGAGAGGGGGAGGGAATGAGAGATAAATGAGAAAATGATGGAGGGAAAGAATGAGGTAGAGGAAATAGAAGCAAATGAGAGAGAAGGGAGAGAGAAATGAAAGATTGATAGAGATAGAGAGATGGAGAATGAGAAAGAGAAAGAGAGATGAGGGAAACAAATGAGAGAGGGGGAAAGAAAGAAATGGGGAGAGGGAGAGGAAAGAGAAAGACAAATGAAAGTAACAGAACTGAGAGCAAAAAGGGAGAGAGAGAGAAACAAATGAGAGAGAAAAGGGGGAGAGAGAGGGAGAGGTACACAGAAACGAGAGAGACCTGGAGGGAGAGAATGAGAGAGGGAGAAGAGAGACAGAGGTGAAGAGAAGGAAAGAAAAGGGAAATAGAGAGGGAGGGAAATAGAGAAATGGAGAGGGAAGAGGGAAGAGGGAGGGAGGGCGGGTAGGAAAGAAGGAAGGAAGGAAGGGAGACATTTCCCACAGAAAACACTGGGAGCCACAACCCCCCCCCCCCCGGTGGCTGGAGAGGTTACTATTACTATTTAATACTACACCATTTGTTTCAGAACACTTTTTTCTTTGTTTTCCTCCTCTAAAATCTAGGTGCGTCTTATACACCGAAAAATACTGTACACTTAACGAGATCATTTTAATGAAGTGGAAAGAGGTGAATTATTTTGTATGAGAACATTCATCAGGGAAACACTGGGGATGAGGACACAATGAAATATCTCAGTTGCCTGCCTTTGAACTAAACTTTCATCTAAATATTTATATTTACCGGCACATGTTGCACATAAAGACTATAAGGAAACATTTCTCTTGGAGAGAAATGCCTTTATAAATAAGAGAGGATGTGAAAAATTGAAGCTGCCAATACTTGAGACATCAAGGCAGAATCCTACATGTGCCCCAACCATAGTTCTGACTCAAAACATAATTGATGTCCCCATACATTTCCAACATGGCTAACAGGACATGTATAATTAATTTGGAAGGGAAAAAGGAGGGGGGGCTATTGATATTTACTGTCTAAGGCATAACTGCCAAATTTCTAATCTTATGCACAAATGACACTTTCATATACACAGTTCATGTATCTATCTTCCCACATATGTTCTACCAGCACTGGAAGCAGATATTTGATATATGAACAACAATTCCAGATGTTCTACAGTTAAGAGCTAATCTTTCTGCTCTTCATTTCAGAGTAGCTAAAATCCTGTGCCAAGAACTGAACAGTATGGCACTGTTCTGGTTGATGCAAAGGCCAGGAAGAGCTACTGTGACCACTGGTCTACTGCCAAATAAAACATGGAGAAAGACGAGTTCCAAACCTCTACATGCTGAGAATTGTTGTATATTTTCCTTTATCCTTCTGTTAGAAAATATGTGCAAACTCACAAAATGAATCCCCAACACACAGTTTTACCTCCCCAACTGCTCATAAGTTATTGAATATAAATAGGCAAGGGCTTTTTAAAAATATTATCACTGACACATGGAAGAGATACTCAACCGTCTACAGTTTTAGCTGCCTCCGTTCTTCTACAGCCGTAACAGTAAAGAAAGTTGCAGACATGATCTTGACTTTTATGACCTCAGCTTAATAGGCTCAACTTGACTTAGTTTAACCGTACCAAATTCAACTCGTATACACGAGACTCCATTTTAACACTGGATATGGACAATGCCAATATTTATGTCCCTCGCAAACATTAAGCCTCATGATATGCCTTCCCTTTTAATGGAGCCTTGAATGCCTCAAAATATTTAATAATGCTGGACGTAAATGTTTTCTTGTTTAGAATATGGGGTGCATTCTAATCATGTTGGGAATTAAATTGTAACTGATTAACAAATCATCTTTAGTTGTACTTTGCTGTAGCAAAATTTTGTAGCTATAAAATCCCTCCAAGAATTATTGGTATATATGTTTAATAATTTGATTGTCCTTGCTAAAAACTGCTTATAAACTACATTTGAAAATGTCTGAAAATCTAAATTACTAGAAAAGGGGCATGCAGTGAAAAAGTAAAAACTATCCTCATCCTTCCTTTTGTTATATTCCAGACTTACTAACTTTAGCTTCTCTAGTTTTTCTTAAGAAGGATCAGGAATTGCATTTGCCAGAGAGATTTCACCACAACAACCTTTCAACTAAAATTAGAATTTGTTTCCCTGCTATGTCTGCCACTGTACTATTGATATTTAGTGAAACAGGAGTTGGGGACAAACAGGAACACTGTCAGGAATCTGAAATATAATTCCCAAAGAATAGTCCAAAGGCATGTAGCAATTAAAGATCTGTCATAAATATTCTTGACTCTTAAAAGCAAAGATGAAACAAATGATGTAAATGTTGAACTTAGTATGAAATAAAATAACTAAAGAATGCTCAGGATTAAAGAACTTCAATTAGATATTTGCAACTTTACAAAATTATAGAAGTCAGTTTGTGAAAACAAAATAATTTAAATAATGGAGTCTTAGTTCAGGTTAGTTTGATGTGCACAAACATTATTTTGTTTTCTAAGTACCGTCCTTTCTAATTATGGGAAATAGTTTCATTTTTTCCTACATTTTCCAAGTTGGAATCTATGCTTAAGAAATTTTTTTGATAAATGGCAGTTTTACCAAAATTCTTCAGAAAAAAGCAGTGCTGTTAATGGGGGAACTAGAAACTAAGTCCTATCTTAAGAAAAACTGAAATGTTTCTTAGTAATGAAAAAACTGAGGGAGTTTAAGATATAATTTCTCAATTCTATGATCCAGGTGGAAAAGTTCGACATGATTTTTTTCCCCTTTTGGATACTCATTGCGTCAGTGCTCCAAATAGCATCTGAGAAATAAATCAGATTCCAATCCATTTCTCTCATCCAAGGTTCGATTTATTAACAGAGCCATGTTGGTTACATTGTAGCCATCCCAATAATTCCTTACTTCCTCATTTGGAGTTAAAGACTTTGGCTGTCACATTGTTCCAAGTACAGGCTGTGTTGCAATGAGTTTTAGTTATGGGTGAAGAGATTTTGACTGAATGATCTTTTTTAACAGTAGGAGAAGTATGATAATGGCACTAACTGCTCAGATAATTTATGGCTTCCCTTTCTAATGGATATATTGGGGATATTTTAATTTGAATGCTTGCATGGAGCAGTTTATGGCTAAGCGTTCTTCTTCCTCTTATCTCTTCTCATAACTCGTCGGTATCTTTTTCATATATGTGAGCATAGGGAATCTATTCCTTATACAACTTGTATGTTTTGAACTAATGTTCTCCAGATTAAATCTTGCTAGCGCACTTTTTAATTTTTTTTTTTAAATTTAAGCTTTATATTTCCCACCAATAAAGTATGGCCTTTTCTACAATTTGCATCTGGACTATACTTCTCTAACTTCTGTTTACCATTATGTTATTTATTTGGTTCTATTGTTTTCATCTGGTGATTTCCATGTCAAAATGGTCATGGAAGAAAATAATGATGTAGCAAAAATGTAGCAACTTTCTCCCCCAAACTCATAAGAATTTGATTTTTTTCCTTCTCTTATTTTTATTTAGGTGGCATTATGATATTATCATTGTTCCCCAAGGTTTTTGGAGGCTAGTTCTTTAACACATTGTGTTAAAACAATTAGGGGTTTTTTATTTGAAGATAATTTGTAATATTCGTATTGTGTAAAATTATTACAGAACTAATTGTGATATCCAATAATAACACCTTGAGAGTCTGGTGTGATAAAAGCACCAGACTGCAAATCACGAGACTGTAATTTTAGTCCTGCCTTAAACACTGGTAACTTTTGGACAGTCACTTTGCCATGCCCATATCCGAGTCTGAATCTGAAGCGGAAGAAAACAGCTGACAGAGAGTGAGAGAGTGGCTCTGTTGGCTGTGAAGGAAACTGGGGGAGTGCAAATTCAGGCTGGTCAGAGCAGGGATGAGGTAGGACAAGGAAGAGGGGGTTCAGATGAAGACCAAGGCCCACCCTCTCCTCATTCTAGGGCACAGAGGGAAGAATGCAGAAGAGAACAATGTGAATTGTGTGGCTTACAAGTAAGGCAAGAGACCCAATTCCATTCACAAGGCGCACCTGGAGATGGAATTTAAAGGAGAGGCAGTTGGGAGGGGTTTTTTGACTGAATAAACACTGTCTTCATATAGTGTTTGAGAGTTGTGGCCTGCCTTCCTGGCATTCTTCCTGTTTGAATAATTGTTGGGCTTCTATGTGCTTATCTTGTCTTGCTGGAATTATTGCCATGAATCCTTCACTTCTGGAGCTCATTATCTTACCCTGTTGGAGTGACTGATTTGCAGTCATTATGCTAACAGAATTTGGACTGGACTATCTGCAGCCAGAAGTTGCTGCAGGTTTGTGGGAGAGCTTTTATCCAGGCTGGAGAGTAAACAGCACGTTGGGGGCAAAGTTGGTGCCAATAAAGGGACTCATACTGGTTTTCTAGCTGTGTTGCCTTCATGCCATACCTTGGGTCATCTTACACGTTCTCTCAGACCTAAGGAAAAATGTTGACTGACTTCAAAGCACGCAAAGTACCATCACATTAGTTATGGTTGACAGCACTATACATGACAGTTCTATTCCTATCATTAGAAAAGAGGATGAATTAGAAATAGACTAAATTTACCTAAATAAGTCTATTCTTTAAGAAGGACAAATCTAGGCCATAGTGAAATAATATGACTCTAAGGGAAATAGTATCTAAAAATGTGCATGATTTGATATAGGGCTCCCAATTTATTAATCAGCTGTACATGGTCCCTAGTTGATATTTCTCTGCTTGAAAATTGATTCACTTGTTCTTTCATAATAAACAACTGTCATATGTATTGGCAGGAATGAAATACTTCAGTACAGGTAAATATTTCTATAGAAAGCGTAAGTGCAAAATTGTAGACAGCAAGCAATCCTAAATAACAAAATATCAATGTACCACTTAATGAAATTTTAGTGTTTTACAGATGTACACCGTACAATGGGGACTGCTTTCCCACCCCCTTCCCAAATTCTCTATCCAGCATGTGTGACTTTTCAATACTCTAAAGTATTATTATGAAAGGAAACAGTGTGATGAATGTGTGTGTGTGTATGTGTATGTGTTTGTGTGTGTGTGTAGAAAGATAGATAGCTATTCATAATGCAATGGCATCTTGTGTTCCAGATTATTCATTAGATTGACATACTTTTCATTTTGCCTGAAATTATCATACAATCCTATTCAGGCATGTCTCCCTTTTTGCATTTATTTTTCCAAGCTTCTTCTGCAGACAAAATTCCATATATCTATTTTGACTTCTAAAAATTTGCCTGTGAGACTTGGCTTTATCAGGCTAGTTTTAACATATATTATGGAACTTGTAAACAATTTGAACACAAAAACAAAATATTAAAAAATATACAGTATGTCACAGAATATTTTGTAAATATTTAAGTCTATCTTTTCATGTGACAACACAGAAGAAATGACACTTGGCTACAATGTAAAATAGTGAGTATACAGCTTGAATGACTCCCCTCTAAATAACGCAACACACAGCCATTAATGTCTTAACTGCTGAAAACAAAAGTGAGTATGCTCATAAATATTAATGTCCAATTGGAGCTCAAAGTGTCAATATTTTGTGTGGCCACCATAATTTTCCAACACCGCCTTAACCCTCTTGGGCATAGAGTTCACCAGAGCTTCACAGTTTGCCACTGGTGTCATCTTCCACTCCTCCATGACGATGTCACAGAGCTGGTGGCTGTTACAGACCTTGCGCACCTCTGTTTCAGGATGCCCCACAGATGCTAAATTGGTTTTAGGTCTGTAGACATCCTTGGCCAATCTATCAACTTTACCCTTAGCTTCTTTAGCAAGGCCATGGTCATTTTGGAGGTTTGTTTGGGGTTGTTATCATATTGGAACACTGTCTTGTGACCCAGCCTCTGAAAGGAGGGGATCATGCCCTGCTTCAGTATGTCACAGTACATGTTAGCATTCATGGTTCCTTCAATAACTGTAGCTCCCCAGTGCTGACAGCAATCATGCAGCCCCAGGTTATGACATTCCCACCGCCATGCTTGACTGTAGGCAAGATACACTTGTCTTTGTACTCCTCACCTAGTTGCCACCACACACACTGGACACCATGTAAACCAAATATGCTTGTCTTGGTAATCATTGTTCAAGAGCAAATTGCTTTAGGGTCATTTTCATAGAAAACAAATTAAGATGCAAAAATGACTGCTATATTTCATATTTGCTTAGTCTTAGTAGCTCTTTAGAAAATAAAAATTACATTATTATTAAAGCAGTCTATGATAATACCAATATTTGTAATTGTACTAGGATTCAATTTTCTTCAGATTGATACTCTCCAATAATGCTTGTCATATTTTCCCATAATTCCAATACAGAGCTGACAGTCAGAAACACTGACAATAATGAAAATTATGAGAAGAAATGTAGTTGCGAATAGATTTCCTTTGAGTTCTATTGTTCTTTATAACTAACTAGAGTTGTATTCTTTATCTCAGGATTTAGAGAATCTTGCTGAATATTTTCTGAGTACAAAAATGCAACTTTGTAGTAATATTTCTATAAGCTTGTTGATAAATATAACTGTCTGCTAGTGAAATAAAAAAGAGGAGGAAATATATTATGCATCAGATACTAATTAACTTGATAAAAATTCCAGATGTTTAGATAATACAGAATAAATTGTACCAATTTCTAAAATTTATTGATTCCTGTTAATGCACGTAGTTGAATAAATTTTAATATATCAAAATACAACCATATGCAGTATGCCACATTAGCTCGATATATCAGACTCATTTTAATTCAGCATGCCTGGTTAAGAGGTTGCCAATTTATCCAAATTCATGCATATAACATATTTGAGTATGGATAGTAACTATTCTGTATTAACTCTTAAAATTTCCTTATTTTCATAGTTTAATACAACCCTACCTTCCATAAATTTAAACCTATTTTTAACACACATGCACTCTGAAAGGACTTTGGTGTATTAGCATATTTTAAGATTAATAAACAAAAAACAAAGATGTTAAGAAAAAAAACATAAAACCAGAAGTTGAAATACAATTAATCAAGTCTTCTGATTTTAAGATTTCGGGGGGGGGGGGGATATTAACCATTAGAATATTACTATGACAAATGTGAATTGGATGTTGTTTCAAAATAATAATAAGACATAGACTGAAATTAAGAAAGACATGGAAGGCTGGGGAAATTAAAATTGTCATGTTTGGGAAGAATTTTTGTGATAAAAATGAACGTTTTGCAAGAGTGATGTTTTTGTTTCAGATAATACCTATTCTAACAGTGAATGTATCATTTCAAAAATGGCAAAAAATGTACAACTAAATTTATATGGCAATTAGGAAAAAACCCAAGAGTTAAATATATTCCTTGCAAAATGCAGGGAGGATATTAGATTTTACCAGATATAAAATGTATTTTGCTGCTGCTTGTTTGATCTGGATAAAAGAATGGATGTTGCTAAGAAATAGGAGGCTTTTACAATTAGAAGATTTTCTGAGGTTTGGATGGCATGGGATTTATGATATAATAAAGTTAAAATTAATTTGGACATCACAAATATTTTTATTAATGTACTATACTGAAAATATGGAATACAGATAAATCCAAAAACATATTCATGAATCTCAGTTCAAAAAGCATATTATAACAAATAAATGACAAATAATTAATGTAGTGGTACCTATTATAAAATTATCAAATGGAAATTAAAATCCAATTATTTTTATTTACTTTTAAAGTTTTAATAAAAATTTTTTTAAAAAAAACACTCATGTTCTCATTATGAAGATAGGCTGATATTTTAAAAATGGATCACCTTCCCTTCTTCTATATCTGAAAAAATGTGTATTTTCTATAAATTCTATTTCTATGAATTCTTGGCTAGATATATGCTAGACTTAAACTATATGATTATAGAATGACTGATTGCAATAACTAGGTGATAGAGTTCTTCACAAAACCATACCATGAAATTTGAGTTTGATTTCAGGCTAATTGTTCAGTGCTGAAACGGACAATTTATTTGATCTCTTGATCTCTTGTGTATCATAGAGCTCAACCATGGATTCCTCTATTTGACAGCCAGACTGACAATCCCTAGTAAATAGAAAGTTGTATTTTGTAAAGCTGTTATTGTCATCAAGGTTAGTAGTTAGTGAGTTTATCAGGTAAAGTAGTTGGACTAGGGAAAAATTAAAATTGAAAGAAAAAAGCGGAAAAAAACCCCTCCAAGTCTCCCCAAAATTGTTTCAAGTATAAAAATAAAATGAAGAGGAAAATATGTCTAGCTCTGAATTTGCTATTAGTTGGCATGGAATGACCAAATAGGCTGCAGTAATAATAAGGCTCTTTTTTCCATTACTTTCTACAGACAGATGTTATGCACACACAACATAAACATTGAAATCAGTTGTTTTGGGATTGCATCCAAAGCAAATCACAATTGGTATTATCAATTGTGTTTTGTACCCAAGTTTTTGGAGAAGACAGGCATACTAATATTATAATAATAATAATAATAATAATAATAATAATAATAATAATACCTATCTTAACAACAAATATTTACAATATACTGCACAGAAACATTTCAATAAACTCAGATTAATGAATTTTCCAAGATGTGTTTTTCCCCACTAGAATATAACTCTTTCTGAATTATGTTAAATGTAAAAAAAATTCAACAGAAACGAAAAACTGGAATAAAGGTAAAATCTGATATGTTCTGAAACATAAATGAACTTAAGTATTAATGTACATTTTTTTCCACAAACTTTCTAAGAGAAATCAAACTAATCTCTGTTCTCTGTAAAAATAAGTGAAACCCGTATTCCATAAGAACAAAATAAAACTAAAGTAGCCATGCTCCAAAGAACAATGCAAGAGGAGGGTATGTATCTTTATAGACCTACCAAACTTTCTACCACAGTACAAATAAAATTTACAACTGAATGTGTGCCTGGCACACTAGTCCAAAAGGAGATCCCAAAAATTTAATGAATGTGTCATTTGCCATAAATTATATAAATTAGTAGCCCAATAGATGGGGGGGGGGGGGGGTTGGCAGCTACTTTTGTTCCAGTTGTTGAGTTTTTCAAATGTCATTGCTATAAATTTCAGAAAGTTATACAATTATTGTTATAAATCGTATTTATACCAAGTCATCCTGTTTTAGGTTTAAAGGGCAACTTGACATTTCTTTATTTACCATGAAAGCAATGCTCGTGATGCAGAAACTGTGCATCTATGATAGAGATGGCATTCATAAATGCACACTTCTTTTTCTATAGCAGGAATACAGTGCATTATCTATAGCAGGAATACAATGCATTCTCAGTGTCAATATGATACTAGAATATGAACTTACAAGATGGAAGTTATCCAATGATTACAGGCAAAGAGCAGTGAACAAAAGTACAGTAAGTAAAAATGTTGTTCATTACGTATTTGAATAAAGACAAAGGACATCTGATTATTGATGAATGAATGTCAGAATCAGGTACCAAGGTAAACATCACACCTTTCCAAAACAGCCAAGACTGGGAGAATTAATCCAATGAATAAAAAATTGAATGTTCCAATTAGCAGTTTTTATTACATGGACTATAAAGTTATAAAACAAGATTAACAATGGTTACTTCCAAATAAGACATCCAGATACTGTATAGAGAATTAAGTTGGCAAAACCCTTTTAAGTTTTTTCACATTCTTTCTATATAAAAGAAGGGGCAGTTTCCACCTGCTCATTGTTTTGGTAACTTGTGAAAAATAACTATTAACTTCATGTTATCAAAGAACAAAAGTCAAAATTTGACTTTTACTGACATTCTGAGAATCAGCCATCTGAAACAGACTGAAATGGGTCAGTTCACTAGAGGAGCATCGTATCTTCTATTGCACAAAGTAAATAGCATAGACATTATGAACAAAAGGTCTTGGATGTAACTTTTCAACTGGAATTTTTTATTAACAAAACAATGCTTGAATAGCATAAACAACAGAGTGGTCCTAACTTCAATCCTACTCAGTCTCAAAAAATATTATAGAGGTTTGTATATTCTAACACATCTATGCACCAAACAGTAATTCACAACAGTTTATCCAAGTAACCACAACAAAAGGATATTATACTAATGATAGGTGATTGGAATGCTAAAGTTAGAAATAAAATAACATCTGGAGAAAAGTTGATCTTAGTGAAAGAAACAAATGAGGTAACAGATCAAAGAGGCCTTGACAAGAAAACTCAATGCCTACACTTAAAGGGAAAGACAAAACAAGGCCATCATCTTAGAGATGGCAGTGAAATTTAATTGATTAAATCTATTCTGAAAGTAGAAATGAAGAAACTCTATTCAATCAGGAAAAAACAAAACAAAAACATGATCTGGTGTTGTCTAAGGTTCAGGTATGAATTTTTAAAAAAATATGAAACTAAAGGAAAAACAATTAGAACAACATACAATCTCAACAAATATCACATGATTGTACAATTATAGTAAATAATATAGTGCCTGAAGAACTCTGGATTGAAATTCCAGTTGTCAATGATGGTGAAGCAAATAAAATATCCTGAAATGCAAAAAGAAAAAGGTAAACAGAAAAGCCATACAAACAAAATGGCTTTCCATTCACATGTTGAAAAGAGTTAACCAAAAGTGGAAAGCAAAAGGCAATGTAGGCAGAAGGAATTTTTGGTGAATTAAAGGCTCTGACAAGCAAGGACAGATAATATATCTAAATAAGCAATGAATACTCATGGGAATTACAAAAATATTTTTAAAATTTTACTGAAATTAAAAGAAGCTTATACTAAGCAAAAAGCATGATTAATTTAAAAATGCTCATACTATCCAAATAATGAACTTATTTCATTCACTATTAAGATAGTACTCAAAGATTTTGCAATTCAGAATCCAATATATACAACTGCAAGAAGTATGTGTCGGGTTTAGAACTAGAAGAGTTAATATGTAATGTTTTACCAACCGGCTAACAAACATATGTTGGAAAACAATGCAGTAATAATGGGAGACTTCAACTACCCAGATATCAACTGGAAAACTAACTTAGAAATCAAACAGATTCCTAACAAGCCTTGCTGACAACTTCATTGTCCAAAAAGTAGAGGAGGAAATTAGTGGCACTGTAGAAAATCATTGAGAATAACTTGGAATGTAAAAATAATAATTTATCCACTGTTGCATGAAGTAAAACCAAACTATACACAGTCAGTACTAATAAGCAAGCTGGAGCTTAACATTCTGGGCGTATCAGATGAAAGAAAAACATCACTGGGCAGGGGAAAAAATCCCTATACTTTGGAAAATTAAATTAACTGGAGAGATGAAAAGAACCCAAGATGGCTAAATAACATGAACAATGACACAAAGAGGACTTCCAAGAAACTGTTACTGACAAACTATACTGATGAAATGCTGCCTATTCAGTTACAGAGAATCAGAAGCAGTGAAATAAATTTACATATTCATATAATAAATATATTTATGAACTCTGCTGAATTTCTGTATGTGGCATTCTACACATGTTGGGCAATATTATGTATATAGAAATAATAATAATAATAATAATAATAATAATAATAATAATAATAATAATAATAATATTAATAAAGCGGCCTTTTGCAATTGACAGATGGACAAAATCTCCATCTGTCAATTGCAAAAGGCCGCTTTACTGGGATCGGCGAACATAATTCGCCACTACATCACGCAGTCCTAGGTGCTTGGGAAGCACCCGACTGGTGATGAAATACGAAATCCAGCATAGTGATCCCGTTTGCTGTGTTGTACTGACATAATAATAATAATACACATCTAGAAACAGGCAACCTGAATGAGAAATGATAAACACAAAGCAGCAGCAGGGTTCTCATTTCTCAGGGCATCTTATATTGTAATTTTTTTCAGGGTAATGCACAATTTTTTTAAAGGTTATTTTTTTTCTCTCCATGTCAGGAATTCTCTATACTTGAAACCTGAAAATATATAATGCAAGCATCCTGACTTGACTAAACAAATCTCCAAAGCTCAGCCACTTTATCACTGGAAAAGGGACTGCAGCTGAAAAATTTACAGCAGTGAACTGTGAACAAGCGGGCTATTAATTTAAACAATGGAGCAGTTTTGTAGGAAAGTAGATTTGGTCGGAAGCCATTATAAGTAATGGTGCCCCAAAGAAAATAACTCTGCAGAATACAAATAAAAATCTATTTCTACTTGTGATAAGATTAGACCACGTTGAAAGAAAGCTGCTGCTGGAAACATCAATATAATTTACATTATGGGTCATATCTGCAAACTGCTGCTGGTCATTGACACTGATGCCTAGGATTAATGCTATTACATATCCCACCCATTTCAGTACACCAGGAAAAGTAAGCTAGGATATGATCCTGAGGATGACAGCCATAGACTTTATTGCTTTAGTGCATTTATACTCTTTGTTCAGCCACCCTGAACCCCTTTTAAGGCCACATCTAAATAAAGAGATGTGCAGGGTTGATGTCAGCTGTTTGCAATAGACTAGAGTGGGAAACCAGCACTAATGCTAATTTTATTTTAAGGTAACAGAGTCATGCAAGTCTGATTATACTCCCTTCCCTCCCCCTTTTATTTTCAAGAAAACTAGCAAGGGTCAAATTATATTCCTATCTTAGATTCTAATGTATTTTGTTTAAATATTGCTTTGGCTGTGATTGTCCCTTCTGTTCATCAAAATTTCTCTTACAGCCTATTACATGCACATGGCCAGACCATCCTACAAAAGGACGCCTATTTGATCCCTTGTCTTTTGTGGGGGATGTGTTCCAAGACTACCTGTGAAAAACGGATTTACGCAAAGTAAAGGAAAGAATTTTTTTAATGTATTTAATGAGTATTTGGACTTTTAAAACCCACCCTTTGCATTAAACAGTCATTCTAGAATGTTTCTCAGCTGGAACTATATGTGATATCCTACCAGTTTCTTTAATAGAGTACAGTAGTACTGTAGAAGAATTTTATGAATTTTTAATGGATTTAAAATTTTTAATGGATTTAATGGACTTAACCTCCCTTTGAAAAAACCCGTGAAGTAGCAAATCCGCAAAAGATGAACCGCGAAGTAGCGAGGGATTACTGTATGTCCTAAATAAACAAGGAAATAATACCCACATGTCTACATTTCTGTTGAAAGCTTTGTGTTTCCTGTTCTTGTCTTGAATAGGCAGGCAAGTCCTCCATGGAGTCCTCTTTGGCACTTTAGATCTGCATTGGTAAGTTTAACTAATCGACTTCCTTGTCTATGTTTTCATTTTTTAAAAATGACGATATTATTCTGTATATGACTATATTCTTAGAATCGTGTCCTAGTTTGGATTCTTTTATTTATATTTCTAAAACCCTTCGTTCTGCTGGTATGGAAGGTCCCCATGTCTATTAAAGAGAATAAATTTATATTATTCTTCGACTTGCCAATAGATCTAGTCAGTCATAAACATATTTAGATAAATAGACATGCAACCAGAAAAAGGCTGGATAAGAATTAAAGACTTGGCTAAAAGACTTCATGTGCCACAATTAAATCCTGCTTAAGTCTCCAATCCTCCAAAAACCTCCAAAGCGTGGGACCCCCCCAACATGTGATTATGATGGTGAGGGATGATATATGAGGTTGCCCACACTTCTTTACGGCTTTATTCTAGCTTCTTATTATATTGTTAGGATTTGTTCTTTCCCTGAAGGTGAATAAATTTGCAGTATATTAAAGCTTGACAAGTACAGCTAAACAGCTTTATCTGATCTGGTAGATATTCTCATTTCAAAGCTCTCGTGCTTTTATAGCCACACATTGCAACTGTGTCCTTTAAGGTACGAAGCACTTTATTTGTAAATAGGCTGATGTTGGAGATGGAACTTTCTTCTACTTCCCGATGAAGAATGTGCCAAGATTCAGAATGATCCCTCAAATCATTTTGGACTGATATTACCCATGTTATCATAATTACCTCTGTGTTAAGTGAATTATTTTTACAGCTTCTAGTTGAATAAACTGTTACAAATTGCCTCCAATATAAGTTTGCCAGAAGCAGTCAAGTGCAAAACTGGAAGATTTCCAATCCATTCTATCTTCACTCACCCTTGCCTCTTTCCATGTTCCAGCCCATTGCGGTTGCTGAAAAAGTGGCTGTCGGGGTTCCAAGTAACACCCCCAGTTTCTCAAAGCAGAAAATGTGGCAGGCTTGAAGGCCCAATTAAAAAGATGGCTTCCAGGTCTAACATTGGCTTCTGAACTCCTTGCTACTGAAGCAATATTGGTTGATCTGTACATCTGCATATCCTTATTATGTTGCACACTACATGATAGTAGATTTTATTCCCTTGAATTCCAAAGAGGTTGTTCCTTCATAATAAACAACTGTGGTACTTACCAGCAGGATTGAAATGCTTTAATACAGGCAATACTTTTAGAAACACAGAAACAAAGAAGATTGACGGCAGAAGAAGACTTCATGGTCCATCTAGTCTGCCCTTATACTATTTCCTGTATTTTATCTTAGGATGGATATATGTTTATCCCAGGCATGTTTAAATTCAGTTACTGTGGATTTACCAACCACGTCTGCTGGAAGTTTGTTCCAAGGATCTACTACTCTTTCAGTAAAATAATATTTTCTCATGTTGCTTCTGATCTTTCCCCCAACTAACCTCAGACTGTTCTTGTGTTCACTTTCCTATTAAAAACACTTCCCGCCTGAACTTAATTTAACCTTTTAACAAATTTAAATGTTTTGATCATGCCCCCCCTTTCCCTTCTGTCTTCCAGACTATACAGATTGAGTACATTAAGTCTTTCCTGATACGTTTTATGCTTAAGACCTTCCATCATTTTTTGTAGCCCATCTTTGGACCCGTTCAATTTTATCAATATCATTTTATAGGTGAGGTCTCCAGAACTGAACACAGTATTCCAAATATATTTGTGCACAGTATTCCAATGTACACAGTATTCCAAACTTTTACAGAAAGTGCAAGGACTAAACAATTGTAAACAGCAAGCAACCCCAAGTAATAAATAATCAATGCACCACTTAATGACATTTTACTGTTTCACAGATTAAGACAAGTTTACAGCCTTGGACTGTTTTTTTTCCTCCCCTTCCCAAATTGTATATCCAACATATATGAATTTTCAGTATCCTGAAGGATTATCAAGCATGAAAGCCAACAAATTATACTCTGTAATTGACTACTAAGATTTTATTTTCATATTTTTAGTGCCTTAGAGGAAGTAATTTCTGTCTAACTGCCAATTGTGTTTTATAATCAGAGTATAGCATTTGAAAGACGAAAAGTTATCTGGTTATAATATTCAAGAAAAATGTGATAATCTTAGTTTGACAGTCAGTTGGAAGAAGCTGCTGGAATGACGACTGAATGATATTCATTGCTCTTTTTAAATAGTTAAAAAAAATAACCCAATCTGCTTTATCTGAAGTGGCTGTGGTTCATCACATTTCAATATATTTCAACAAGGCTCATACACTCCAAATAATTTCTTTTCCAAAGCAATCAGAGTTTTGAATACAGCATGCATTTATCAATTTTTAACAACTCGGCTCTTAAGACAAAGTAAGCCAGTGGAAACCTCATAATGGAATGACCTTCCCACACACACTGTCTTCTCTTACTTTCACCAGGCTGAAGAGATCAGGAGACATTTTAACTCCAATTTCTTCCAGCATGACCCTTGCATTGGGGAAAGCAAACAAATTGTTCAAACTGAAGATACAAATTCCACAGAGATCTGAACTGGAAAAAAAACCCCTTGATTTTTTACAAAGTATCCTTTTTTGAAAAGCCAATTCCTAAGTGTATATAACATATGAAAATAATATGACCAGATGGAATTCCATCTTTCTATTTCGAATTTAGAGATATTCTTTATTTACTCTGAGATAGTTTCTTTTCTGTTGAATAAAACCTTGAAAAAATTCTAAAGAGGGAGTGTAAGAAATATTCTTGTTTTGTACAATGAATCTGTTGCCAATCTGGATTGATCAATAAATTAGCCATCTTGAACATGGAATGATTAATGCGTAAAAAGGTCATGTTCCCATAATCTCTAAAAGAATCTAAAAGATCTTCCTTCCTATACACATTCCTTTGAACTCTTACAAATTATAAACTGTAGTCCTGCAAAGTTGATATGCAAGATTCCAATCATTATCCTCACTTCCAATTATCATAGTGTTTAATCTCTAACTCATCAACCACTACATATACAAATATGTTGAATATTGCAGCTGGACACTTTATCTTGGTAAGACCACTCTTGGAATATGCATCCAGTTTTAATTATTGTGATATAAAAAAGATGCTGAGACACTAGAAAGAATGCAGAGAAAAGCAACAAAGAGGCTAAAACATACAAAGAACAGTTTAATGACTGTTAGAAATTCTGACATGGGGTCTGTTTAGGCCTCCTGGTGCGGGGCTTTGGGTGAAGGCTGGGAGGCATTGTTTCAGTGGGACTGCATCATGGCTTACAACTAGCTGATCATCTCAGCCAACTGAGCCTCCAGGTGCCAGTACCTGGCCTTGCACTCCCTCAGTCTTGCCACTGCTTGGAAAGCCTATGGTTCTCAGTGTGATGAGCCTCCTTCTCGGTCAGATCCATTATGAACTCAGCAGCTTTTTTGCCATTTTCTCATGGTGGATGCTTATCTCAAACAACTACTTCCTGTTGGGGTTCTAAGGAACCTGGGCAGGCAGGCGAGGAGTGACTGGGAGGGGAGGGGTGAGTAGAGGCTGGTGAGGTGACCCTTTATGTGAGTGACATAAAGTTAACCATGCCCGTCTAATCACATGATCACCTAGCCACACCCAGCCAGACGGTCATTAGGCAGATCATATTAGTGGTCAGTGGAACTGAAAATTTTGAATTTAGTGGTCCCTGAGCTCCGAAAGGTTAGTGACCCTCGATTTAAACTAATTTCAGAAGTATATTGAAAATAAATTAAGTAAATTGTGTAAATGGATTATAGAAACATATATTATTTATTATTTCTTGCAAACTTCATTTCTAAGGGGGGTTTTATATTCAGGTTAAAGAATTCATGACATGAAGGAAAAGGATTTGAAAAAGTGGCTACATTTGCAGATGTACATTGCTGACAAAAAGGACCATGCTTGTGCTTCCAAAATGAGGATAAATAAAAAGATCCTTTTCAGATGTCATTGATACATAACTTGCTCTTTTATGCTGTGTCAATAAGCATAACCCAATATAATTATTAAAAAATTAGTCCAGATCGCTTCATATCCTTCTTCAGCATATTTTGGTATGAAAGCTGAAAGTACATTTTTGCAGCAATCTGTTGTCTGTTTTATATTTATCAGTTGAGTTGACATAAAACATAGTGTATGTCCCATTGAAAATAATGCCTAAAGATACTCCTAAAAATATTTATCATTTATCAAAGAAAAATACTGAAATTCTGGCAACACAGGTAATAATTTTCTGAACACTCTAAAAACTGTAAAGAGATTGAAGGACGGTGATTATTTTTTAAAAATGCAGAAAATTGTCCACTTAAAACATTACATGCACTTCTTTTTTTCATTTATAGCAAGATTGGAAGAAATACATTTTTATATGGATTGCTATGAAATGTATTACTTTGTTTTGAAAGTTTTACAGAGATGTTTCATTTTAATACATTGTTTCCCCAGATGCTTTTCTTTTCTTTATTTCTTTTTTCTTCTTCTTTCTTTTTGGCTTTTGTTAAACTCCCACAATGACATCAGGCTACTTTCTTCAATGAAGCAGCAGTTATAAAATTGCAAATGTATACAAGTTGGCCCAAATACAGCCCAAATGGAACCATGACAAGCCCAATGATTTAGACGAGAGAGGTTGCAGAGCAGAGGAGAAATGATTCACACACATGCACACAAACACACACAACTGAATGTCAAAGATCTGTTACAATTGAGAAACAGGACTGCTTCAGTATAATGGCAGAATAAACAAAACTTGAACACTGGGAGAGACAAATATAATACTTTGGTTGTCTCCTATACCAGCTCTCTGTTCAATTATATTTCCACGTTGATACCCTGTTTCTCCAAAAATAAGACAGTGTCTTATACTAATTTTTGCTCCGTGAGATGTGCTACCTCTTATTTTCAGGGGATGTCTTATTTTTTTTTTCAATGAAGAATTCACATTTATTGCTGAACAAAAAAAAAATCAACATTATATACTGTACAGTAGTTGTCATCACAAACCAGCATAACCAGACAAACTGTGAATCCTATCAAGAATTTCTTACTACTACCGTACCATTATTTCCATGTACAACAATTATACTTTCTTCAAATATGTTATATATGTTCTATTCGGGAATGCTGCGAAACAAAACGTCTCATACGCCTTACTTTCGGGAGATGCCTTATATTAGAAAATTCTAGGAAACCTCTCTTATATCTTACTTTTTGGGGGGGTACTTATTTTCAGGAAAACAGGGTACTAACTTGAAAAATAAACAAATAGTCCCTTGAAAAAATTTGTGCTAAAAGATGATCCAAAATGTTTCCATCAAGGATAGGCAATCTTTGGCCCTCAGCCTAATTTCAAGAGTTCTAGGAGAATCTCCTATTAATTGTAGAAGAGGCAGTCTAGGGAAAGAGTTAAATAGTCATCAGATTGGAGTCATTATGTTGCCACAAGTGATCCAAGTCTAGCCTTCCTTGAATTCCATTAACCTCATGTTGAAGAAGATCTAGCCACTTATGATACTCCATTTCAGCTGGGTGACCTTGGACCACTCTCTCGCTCTTTCTCAACTAACTTCACTTCACAGGGTTGTTGATATGGGGAAAATAGGAGGAATAAGGTGTGTTGCATATATTTGCCACCTTTAGTTGTTAGAAGGTGAGGTATAGATAAACGAATTAAAAATAAATGATGACCTGTGTAGTACAATAATAGCAACCAAAGAAGTTGCCCAAGGGCAAGAAATATTTCTTGCCTTCTTTCAGTTATGCACATTATTGCTAGTACTGCTTATTAAATAGTAACATACAACTGCCATTTCACTTGGTGAGTAGGATTTTTGTCTGAATGGCAAATATTAGATCAGTGAGAAGGGAGATGTAATACTTCTATAACACTGCTGCTTATATACAGCAAAACTTTGAGATTTGGTAGATCATTGCCTAGAACGTAGTTGATGGAGAAGATGTTTATTTTGCAACTTACTTGTCTTCACCCTTGATGTTCCAACTTAATCACCAAATTGGTTACCCAACAATAAGAAATTTAAGTGGAAAATTATAGATGATTATGCCTGGCTCTGAACAACCTATATAGAACTCAAATAAAGATGCAACACTGAAATGCGAAATTATGCACACATTATTTTTCTTATGATTGAAACTATTAAATAAATATTTTATTATGCTTTATTTTAAAGATATAGAAACCAGTTTTGGGGAAAATGCATTCATTTCCATTTTCAGTGAACATGATATCAACAAAAGTTGGTATCCACAAAGATATGTTGACAATGATAAATGATATAATATAAAATATTTCCCTTACCTTTATTGTACATATTTGTTGGCACTTGAACAGCACTCAAAGTGACATTCACAGGCAAATTATTGAAATGGTCATTTGGTTCAAGGATGAATTCCTTTCCCAGTTCTAAGAAGTTTCCATCTTCATCGCGTTCATTAATGAGAACAGCATTGAAATATTCATACTGAAATAGAAAACCAGTAATGATAAATCTATAAACTCCTTTATAAATGCATTTAAATAAAACCAATGGGTCACACAATGTCTGATTTGATGTACAACAAGGCCGGAAGAACATTTTCATAAATTATTATGTAGAAGTAAATCATCACTGAATCTAAAAACTACATATGATTGATTGGTTGATTGGTTGACATTTTTACCATTTCAATTATAGCTAATTCCAAGAAACTCACAGTTTGGAATAGATATCATTATTATTAGCAGTCTAAAACAATATGATAGTAATCATAATATAACTGCAATGATACTTAACCAATAGTCTGAAATTAGAATATTCTTCAACACTAGAAAGGAAGGGATGATCCTTGACCCTGAGATAAACTATTCAATAAGAGGCGGAACATGCACAGAGAATGCCCAACTCTTGAATTCTGTCGCATTTACCAATAAATGTGGACTCTAAAGAGTCACTACTTGTTTGTAGGCACTGAAACACAGAAACATAGAAGACTGACAGCAGAAAAAGACCTCATGGTCCATCTAGTCTTCCCTTATACTATTTCCTGTATTTTATCTTACAATGGATATATGTTTATCCTGGGCATGTTTAAATTCAGTTACTGTGGATTTATCTACCACGTCTGCTGGAAGTTTGTTCCAAGGATCTACTACTCTTTCAGTAAAATAATATTTTCTCACGTTGCTTTTGATCTTTCCCCCAACTAACTTCAGATTGTGTCCCCTTGTTCTTGTGTTCACTTTCCTATTAAAAACACTTCCCTCCTGAACCTTATTTAACCCTTTAATATATTTAAATGTTTCGATCATGTCCCCCCTTTTCCTTCTGTCCTCCAGACTATACAGATTGAGTTCATTAAGTCTTTCCTGATACGTTTTATGCTTAAGACCTTCCACCATTCTTGTGGCCCGTCTTTGGACCCGTTCAATTTTGTCAATATCTTTGAAGAAACAGATTTTACATCAAACAGATAACTCTAAAGATACTAGGTCCAAAACCAAAAAATGACTTTATAGCCAATTTGAATTACACATAGAAATAAACTAACAATCAGACAGCTCTTGGAGCATGGTGTTACATGAGAGCAGTATATAAGCATCTGCATTCTAGAAACCCGATTAGAATGCAGCATTGCAAGCTAACTCTGCCCACAGTCAAGAGTTGAATCTGCTCAAGTTTAACTCAGCCTTTCATTCTATCCTCCTTAGGGAGGACAGTTTTGGTAGTCATGGTTGTAGTAATTAGGTCAGTCCCCATTTATTGGTAAATGTCACAGGATTCAAGAGGGGGACATTCTATGTGGGTACTCATTAAATGCTTCTTATACCTGCTGGACACTACCTATGCTTCAGATCCTCTCACCTCTACCAAGTGCCGCCTCAATTTTGCTTGAGGCAGGCAGGATTCCCTTGGGTACCATTTGATGGGGGTCAAGAGAAAGGGAGGGTCTTTCTACTCAAGATCCCCATGCACAATTGGTGGGCCACTGTGTGACACAAAATGCTGGACTCTGCCACTACTGCTACCCCCAATCAGGCATGGGAAGAAGGTGGTCTCCTTCTTCCTATTCCTGACAAGTCCAGCATACCCTGCTTGCGTGAGACCTTCTGAAGGTTTGAATTAATTATTCGAGAATAGCCAGGAATATCAATAGCTACCAATGATGTAGATTTAGAGGAAACATATGTTTGAAACCAGCTGTTGGAGACCACTTGTGGGAGAAAGTTTTGTACACATATATTTCTTTTGAATTCCCCATGCTATTAAGCTGCTCTCAGAATGACTTAGCGGGGTTCTTTTTATGTTCCTATGACATTTAAAGGAGAAAGATTTACAGATTACAGGATAGATTTAATTTTTCTTCCAACATTAAATAACAGATAAGCAAAAAGCAATTTAGATAATAATATTGATTATTTTTAGCATGACCTAGGTCAGTCAAACAGAGACTATATCAAGCTCTTGGAACAAGTGAAGTCTCTGGTAACCAAGGAGTTTAAACAGTGAAATAAAAACAGAAGAGAGAATATGTCATGTCTTTTGTTCTTATGGTACTGTTTTACCTTTATCTCAAACATTATATTAAGTACTTTCTAATCATAGATGCCAAACTCAACCAAGATCTTCATCCAATTTTCTATAGTTTCCTGATTTAGTTGCATAATAAAGCTCTATATAAATTATTCACCCAACCAGTTGAATATTTTTTCCTAATAATTGTTCTTAATCATATTTACAAGACTTCACACAATAATTCATTACAGTTAGCATTTAAATAATGATAATTCAACTGTCTGATGATAATTACACCATCTTTAAATTCAGGAAACTATTTATACTGTCAATCTAACTCAATACTTTTGTATCCAATGGCATACAAATCTAATAAATTATTATTGTTATTATTGTTGTTATTGTTGTTGTTGTTATTGTTGTTGTTGTTGTTGTTGTTGTTATTAATCCTCAGAGTTTCAGGCAGAATATAGTTTCAGACACTGCACGCTTAAAAAAAATATTTAAAACCATTTAAGAATGTTGAATGATGTCATATACCAATACTGTAGATGAATGCTGTCATTTAATCTAATATTGATTGGTAATGCTCCTTTAATGTTCAGGCAAATGTTTGTCAAATCTTTTTGAAAATTGCTGAGACCTCACTGGAATCTTTTGAAAGGAATGTATATGATCTATCTTAGAACATCTTAAAATCTCTCTTCTTTAAAAATCTTCTAAATAGATTATGCTGCAGTTTTGCTACACAATTTTATTGTATAGCAATATAAATCAACCAGCAACTGGAGAAAAGAGGAAGCACATCCTTATCTATGGCTTTTTGTACCTAAAATGTTAACTATAGTGGTTCCTCACACACCCATACTGACTTTCTTTAAGAAAAAATTATCAGAAAGACCAATTAGAATGGACCAAACTTCAGCCTCCAAGACTGAATGCAGAAAAAGCTGACCAGTCAATGTATGGCACAACCAATAAATATATTAATCTTTGTTTGGATGAAGTTACTTGAAATAACTAATGTCCTCTGTGAATATAAAGTGGGTTTAATTACAGGTGTAACACTTCTTCTTCCCATCTCTCCCACTACTTAATGAAGAGCCGGGGTGGTGCAGAGTGCAGCACTTCAGGCTACTTCAGCTAACTGCTAGCTGGAGTTCAGCAGTTTAAATCTCACCACCGACTCAAGGTTGACTCATCCTTCCGAGGTGGGTAAAATGAGAACCTAGATTGTTGGGGGCAATATGCTGATTCTGTAAGCCACTTAGAGATGGCTGTAAAAGCACTATGAAAGTGGTATATAAGTAAGTCTAAATGCTATTGCTATCAATGAAAATTGTCTTATGCTCCTTATCCTTGGAGCTAATGTAGGTTGACTTCATAGATATTTCAGCCCTGAGAAATATTAGCTCTCAACATTTTCTCAACAGAAGGAGTTCATCTACTTCACCAGTCTATGGCATTAATTCACGTAGCATTTATTTTGCGAATTTTTTTTGTTCCCTTCTAGAGTCAATTCACAACTAGTGAGAAGATACTCAGCTTCTCTATTTCCCCTAGTATTTCTGACTGGATATAAATCATTCAAGAACTAGTTCTAACCAAAATCATTCTAGATTACCCAACACAAATTTCTTTAAAATATTTAACATTAGCATTAAAAAAAATCTAGCAATTCCTATTTGGATATCATATTTTACATATTTTAAATATAGGGTACATTCTTCAAATATATGTTTTGTTCAAATTTGAGCGGCTGTGAAATCTAATGGCAACAGAATGCCATTCCCAATATCGCAACTTCGTTACATCCTATTGAACCAAAAGACTTATTATGTTAATAAATCTTAGTATGATATTTTGAATGTAATACATTGGTAGAAACAGTTTCTATATACATATCCCAATCCTTTCATTTTATTCACAGATGACTGTTGATTGATTTATCCTTATTATATAGGAGCCCTTTGAAATCTAAAGTGCATTTTGCTGTAAAGAAAACAAATTCCAGGAGTGGTCTGCATAATATTACTTGCACTCAAGTTGGTATTGATCCATTAGAATTTTTTCCCCTATATAAAGCCTTCCTGTATTCATTCCTTATCATCTTATCTTTATTAAAGCAGTTGTGCTGTAAAAATTCAGATGCTTTATGATAAATCTGTCTAGACAAGTCTTCTTTGTCAGATAATAGATGCTAATGCACTGAGTATAACTTTTAATGCAGGCATTTTAGTATAAGAAGAACTCTATATAAGGAAGTTATCTTCCTATATAAGGAAGATAACAGAGGTTATGACCTATAAAGCCCTTCATGGCACCGGACCAGATTATCTCAGGGACCGCCTTCTGCTGCATGAATCCCAGCGACCAGTTAAGTCCCACAGAGTGGGTCTTCTCCGGGTCCGTCAACTAAACAATGTCGCTTGGCGGGGCCCAGGGGAAGAGCCTTCTCTGTGGTGGCCCAGGCCCTCTGGAACCAACTCCCCCCCAGAGATTAGAATTGCCCCCACCCTCCTTGCCTTTCGTAAGCTACTTAAAACCCACCTCTGCCTCCAGACATGGGGGAATTGAGATACCCTTTCCCCCTAGGCCTTTACAATTTTATGCATGGTATGTCTGTATGTTTGGTTTTTTATTATAATGGGTTTTAATTGTTTTTAGTATTGGATTATTATTATACGCTGTCTTATTATTGCTGTTAGCCGCCCCATGTCTCTGGAGAGGGGCGGCATACAAATCCAATCAATCAATCAATCAATCAATCAATCAATCAATCAATAAATAAATAAATAAATAATAGACTACTTTCTTGATCTTTCTCTTCCCATACTGCACAATCTATTCATGTTCTTTATCTACAGTCTGACATAGTTGCTTTTTAATCTTTCACACTCTTAGAACATTCAGATTCGGCATTTCTTAAAAGTTGTTTTCCACCTTCCAATCCTTCACAAACCAGTTTCAAGACGATCTCCAATCATCTCCATCTAATGGCTTTAAAATGCTAAGGGAAAGGCAGGAGACAAACATTTATCCTTCCAAATGACCAGTAGGAGACTTTTGCAAACAGCGCCTTGCCTGAATTGCCGTAATTCCTGGAATAAATATTAAAAAATAGCTGAACCCCAGGGGTGTCAAACTTGATTTCATTGAAGGCCACATCACAGTTGTGTTTGATCTCAGGGGAACTGGGGTGGGTGTGGCTGGGGTGGGTATGGCAAGCTTGACGTCATTGTATGGGGGTGCCTGTAGTGGCCGAGCACCCTGCCAGCGAAAGCAGATCTCAAGCTCCATTTTTGGTTGCAACGGCTTCCTGCAGCCTTCAGCCAGCTAAAACAGAGCCACACTATGATGTTGCAGCATCACATGGTCATGTGATCACTATTTGTAACTTCCAATGATCACAAGGGGATCTGTTTCTGAACATAAGAAGCCTTGAATGGTCCATTCCAGTGACAGGCCAAAGAGACATACACATCTGCCCTTAAGTGTTCTAAACAAATCAGTGCAATGGAAATGTAGGTACTGAGCTAATGCAAGGATAGTATTATGCTTGTGTTATGAAGGGTTTATACAGTGTAATTTCTTATTTCTCTTTCACACACAGACACCTCATCGCTTACTGTGAGAAAGGAGGACAGTATATAAGTAGGAAAGGAAAAGCTATACTAAGGAAACTAATATACCAGGCTCTGTATTATATGTTTTTAGAAAGGGTTTCAGGTGAAAATCTGTCTGTTCCATTTTGGAAAGAGCTTAATCAGCCAGACCACAACCTGGGTTCACTAAAACATCTAGAATAATTCTGAAAAGGATGTCTGAGGGGAGAGGTTATGGAAAGCTTTCCATTTAAGCAGAAGAAGCTTGGCTCTACAGTATGTTGTTAACATCTGCAACTGATTTCTAAGAAACCGATTGTGTGTGACAGCTGAAAGGTGGTAGAAGGAAAATTTTAAAATAAAAATGGTCGAAAAACATGAAAAGAAAATCAAAGCTCACCAAAACTACATTTGAGTTAATGCCCTGGAAGAAAGTAGAATGATGTCCTGCAAGGTTTATTTGCCGACAACAAACACTCAAACCACTAAGCGCTAAGAGAAAATGACTTCAATTTAATCTTGTCAATACAGGTCAACCTTTAATACAACCTTACCAAGGTGATTCGAAAGACAGCACGATATGTCACATTCAAAATGTATTAGGTTAATAAACATATAAACCTAATATTTATATTAGGGCAATCCTACTAGGATACTTTTGGCAGCTCACTATGACATGTTCATAAGATGAGATCAATTTACATATCTAAAAGAATAACAATAAAAAAATCTGGACATAAGGTGTAGTAACTGAAAAATAAAAATTAGCATTTATGTAGTGTATTCAGATAGAATTCATTCAAAGAAATCCATAAAGCACCATACAGTATCATAAAATCTTTTTTCATAACGCAGTATGTTATCACAGTAACCTGGGTAAAAATATATCATACAGCAGAGGCTATGCAGTGTTACAGAAATAATTTGAAAAAGATGTTTCAAAGTATGTGGGAACCCAAATAAAGTATCTGCAATTTTTTAAAGCAGTTGTGTCAGATCAGGTGGGACCAAGTAGCGCAGAATTTCCAGTTGGTGAAGTCAAGTGATTTTATTTATTTTATTTATTTTAAACAATTTTTATTGAATAGTTTTAAAAGCAACATGTATATAGAAATGTACATATATACAAATAAAACATACACCAAACTCCAAGTAACATCAATACATAAACATAACCTGAAATTTTTAATTTTAATCCCTATCTTCGTTTAGGGTAATAGTTTTAGTTTGCATAGTAGTATGTGATATTTTTCTTTTATATTTTTGTTTATTGGTTTTGGGCACTGCCGAGAGTAGCTTTTTTGAGTTGGATAGCTGTTAAATGGTTAAATTAAATGCATAAACTAGATTATTTGGGAAGACTATTGGAATCTAGCAAATCTCTTGCTTTAGATGTTCAGATTTAAGTGTATGAAACAATATGTTTGACTCTCAGCAAAAGGAATGCAATCCCACCACCCATTCTTTCAAACTTGGGAGGGTGCAAAGGTTGTAAATGGGCCTGCATTTGTTTAGAATGCAGTCTAAATATTAAAGGAAAATCTGCAACTATCAACTACAATGAAAGATTCCTTAAACATAGTGAGATTTCTATGACATCATGAAAACCACAGTGCTCTGTGTCACCACCTTAGGAACATCTAGTATCATTGAAACCAAGTCTTCAAGAAATATACTTTAACTAGAGAAAAGGACTTCTTCTAAAATAGCGCCGGCGGACTTATCCGCCGGCGGCGTTTGTGGGAGGGGCCGGGAAGACACCGGACCCCATGGCGGCCGCCATCTTTGTTCTCGGGCGAAGTCTTGCGACGCGAGACTTCACCCGAGAGTTGGGCCTGCATAGGCCCGGCTGCTGATTGGTCCGGGCGGGGCTTGCTCGCCCTATTTAAGGGCAGGAAGGCCCGAGGCTCTGCCTTTTCGCCTGGACCATCACCACGAGCAGACGTTTGTCAGTTCTGCTCGCGGCGGCCATTTTGGAGGCGGCCTCGTGTTGCGGCCGCCATTTTGTTGGCTTGGTGTCCGGCGAGAAGGCCTCAGTGTTCGTGCCCTCGGGCGGATTTTGTCAGGAGGCTACTCTACACTGCGGAGCCAGCATCAGCTGGGCTCCGCCCCGGTTTGGCGCCCCGGTTGCCCCCGGGATCTGGGGTTGGGGGTGCCTTTTTTCCTCTCAAGGGTGGCATAAGGCGCGCTGGTTTATTGGGCCCCGGTACATAAAGCGGTGGGCAGCGAGGCCTTGCTGCCTCCGCTGGGGAGGGGGGTGGTTTTGGCCTTCTGTCGGTTTGCCTCTGGTAAGGCCTGCTGCGGTGAGGTAGGCCTTGCCTCCCGGTGTATAGTTAACTTTAGATCTGGTTAACAAGGGTATGGCCCCTAAGAAGAGGCAAGCTTGGGGGCCCCCGGCTCAACCGGTTGCACGGCCTAGGAGGGCTTTGAGGCCTTCTGCCCGGGCTCGGGCTGGAATGGAGGGGCCCCCTGGGGCGGTCCCGTCGGAGGGGGTGGTGGGGTTCCTGCCCACAGCCCCTCAACCCGAGGTTTCTCCATCTCTCTCTTGGGCCAGGGTCCTGGAGAGGCTTGATGACCTGGAGCGCTGGCGGTCTGGAGCGGGCCCCAGTGGGCTCCCCCTGGCTGCATCGGCGGCCTGGGGACGGGATCCAGAGGAAGACTTCGCCCAGGCCGGGCAGATGGCCCAGACCGGGCAGATGGCCCAAACCGGGCAGATGGCCCAAACCGGGCAGATGGCCCAGACCGGGCAGATGGCCCAGATCGGGCAGATGGCCCAGTCAGGGCAGATGTCGACATTCCAAGGCCCCGCTCGTATGGGCCCTCCGTGGATGTCTTCCACCCCATATGGGGCAGGTGAGATTGCACCACACTTAGCCAATACATCGCTCCTCCCCGTGCGGGGACCGGGGTTTAGCCCGCCTGCGTTGGGGAGTGGCAGCAGTTTTTTGGGGTCCGCTTTAGGCACATGTGGTCAAGTTTGGGCCCCGCCGGCCCCGCCGGCAGTAGCTCCGGGGGTGGCTTTCCCGCCTGGGGCAGGGATGGGGGGGTTGGATCCCTCCTGCTCCTGCTATTATGCCCCCACCCCCTTTGGTGTATCCACCGGGACTGGGGGTGCTGGGAATGGGGGCCTCCACCGTGTGGGACCCGTTCGCCAGCATCAAGCCTGGGGCCATCCCGTGTGGGCTGCCTGCTACACCCTTAGGGTACCACCTTTCCCCCATCAGTGAAGGAAGCAATTTGGCGGCGGGAGTATGTGGACCTCTTCTCCCTATTAAATAGGGAGGTCCCCAAACAGGACAAAGATGTCGTGCCCGGGGAAAAGGTGAAGAAAACGAAAGTCACAAAGTGTTTCAGCTCTTGGCTGTACGCTTTTTTGACTTTCGCATCTGTAGTGATTCAGAGGCAGCCGGTTAGGGCTGCTGCTCTGCTTAAATACATTGATTTAATTGCCAGGGCTAACTTCGAGTACGGTGGTACTATTTGGAGGCATTATGATAAGGGGTTTCGGATGCGCATAGCCCATGACCCCTCCTTGCCCTGGGATATGGTGGTCCCGGACCTGTGGTTCCAGGCCACTTATATGTCCGGCAAGGAAGGTTGTGACAGGACCGACAGCGGTCACTTCATGGAAGAGGAGCCCGTGTCTTCCACGCCAGCCAAGGTGGCTGTGGGGGGGCGGGAAAGGGGGTTTCCCAGGTGTGCCATGAGTTTGCCGCAAAGGGGGCATGTTTTCGTCCCTTTTGCAGGTTTAAGCATGCGTGCGGTAACTGTGGGGGGAACCATGCCTCTTCCGTGTGCCCCCGCCCCAAGAAGGGGGTGGAAAAGAAGGGTGGGGGGTCCCCCAAAGCCTCCCCCACCAGCTGGGGGTAAAGGGGCCCAGCCCAATTAATTTACAAGTGCTGGAGGGTTGGTTAAAAGACTACCACCCTCGCTCGAGAGCAGCCGCTCTCTTGCTAGGATTCTCTAAGGGATTTAGGATCCCTTACGTGGGGGTTAGGAAGGCCTTCATGTCCGACAACCTCAGGTCGGTTGTGGGACATGAAGACATTGTTAGAGAAAAGATTCGGAAGGAGGTGGCCGAGGGCAGGGTCCTTGGGCCCTTCCCGGGGCCGCCCTTCCCGAATCTTCGTGTGTCTCCCTTAGGTGTGGTCCCCAAAAAGGCGAGTGGTGAATTTAGGTTGATTCACCATTTGTCTTTTCCAAAAGGGGAGTCAGTGAATGATTGCATTCCTGACGAGCTTTGTTCAGTCCGGTATGCATCCTTTGATGCTGCCGTGGCTATGGTTAGGAAGTGTGGGGTGGGAGCCCTTATGGGTAAATGCGACATTAAGTCGGCATTCCGGCTCCTCCCCATACACCCAGATGACTTTGAGCTGTTGGGCTTCCATTTTGAGGGAGGTTATTACGTGGACAGAGCTTTACCCATGGGTTGCTCTGTCTCGTGCTCTCTTTTTGAGAGTTTTAGTACCTTCTTGGAATGGGCGCTCAGGAGACACAGTGGTCTGGGTTCGGTCGTTCACTACCTTGATGATTTCTTGTTGGCGGGGCCTGCGTGTTCGGAGCAATGTTTTGCTCTAATGCGGGACTTCGAAGCCCTTTGTGCTCAGTTGGGGGTGCCTTTAGCCTCCGAGAAGACCGAAGGCCCCGCCACCAAGATTACCTTCCTCGGTATTGAATTGGACTCAGAGGAGCAATCTTCTAGATTGCCCCTCGATAAGTTACTTAAAATTAAAGGGAAGCTTGATGAGGTTTTTGGCTGCCGGAAGGTTACTCTCCGGCAGCTCCAGGAACTGGCCGGGATACTCAATTTCGCCTGTCGGGTTGTGGTTCCAGGCAGGGCTTTTTCAAGGAGATTGTACAACGCGATGAAGGGGCTCCGTTTGCCCCATCATCGTACCCGCCTCTGCGCGGGGGTCAGGGCTGACCTCCGCGTGTGGCGGGAGTTCTTGGACAGGTTTAATGGCCTGTCCTTTTGGATGCACGAGCTTCTTTTGGAAGCTGAGTTGCAGCTCTGCTCCGATGCTGCGGGGACTTGCGGTTTTGGGGTAGTGTTAGGTGACCAGTGGTGCTGGTCGGCATGGCCTCCGGAATGGAGTGCCTCTTCTCTGGTTAAGGACCTGGCTTTCTTAGAGCTCTTCCCCTTGATAGTGGCCTTAGAGCTTTGGGGGGAGCAGTTTAGGGACAAGACTGTGCATTTTTGGTGTGACAACTTAGCGGTTGTCCATGTTGTGAATGCCCTGTCCTCCAAGAATGACAGGGTCATGTGGCTTGTCCGCCATTTTGTGCACAGGTCCTTGTCCCTAAACACGTTGTTTTTGGCTAGGCATGTCCCCGGGTTGGATAACGGGGTCGCTGACGCCTTGTCCCATGGTCAGTTGTCCAGGTATTGGACCCTGGCCCCGTGGGCCCGAGAGTCGCCGGAGGCGTTCCCCGGCCATCTTTGGAGTCTGGGGGGGCTCCCGAGCGATGGAGAGATGAGGCATCCAGGGCAATCTCCCTATCTGTAGTGCCCGGCACCCTCCGGGCATACCAGCGTGCAGGTAAGGAGTTTGGGGATTTCAGGCAGGGTAGGGGTCACCCCCTTAGTTGGCCTGCCCCTGTTGAGCACCTGGCGGAGTTTTGTGTCCAGCTTAGGCAGAGTGGCCTGTCAGTTAGGACAATTAGGTCCAGGTTAGCCGGCCTCGCCTTTCTGTCCAAGGCGGGGGGGGTTGCGGATTTTTCAGGTGACTTCCACATCCGGAAGATGCTGGAAGGCTGGACGAGGGAGCAAGTGGGGGCCCCTGGTGACACTCGTCGGGCTCTGACGGTTCAGCAGCTGTCTTTGATTAATGGGGCTTTTGACAGTCTGTGTGCCTCCTTGTATGAGGCCCGTCTTTTTAGGGCAGCGACTTGTGTCATGTTTTTTGGGGCCCTCAGGGTCAGTGAGGCCATGGCATCGTCTCAGGCTGACACGTCGCTCTGCGCCTTCCAGTATGCTGATCTGGCCTTTAGGCGGGGGGGGTATCCCTTGTCATAAGGCATTCGAAGACGGATCAGCTGCACAGAGGGGTTAGCATCCAGCTTAGTGCGGCTGCCGACCAGTCGGTGTGTCCGGTGGCCGCCCTACAGCTTTATTGTAGCTTGCGAGGGTCTGGGCAAGGGTACCTTTTTAGGCATTGGGACGGTACCCCCCTGACCCGTTACCAATTTTGGGTGTTAGTGTCCAGGGCAATGGCCCAGGTAGGCATGGATCCCGCCGGTTATGGAACGCATTCGTTCCGTATCGGCGCCACCACTAGCGCGGCACTTTCTGGTTTCCCGGCCCATCGGATTCGGGAGATCGGCTGCTGGCGGTCAGCGGCATATTTGGGTTATGTTAGGCCCGCTGAGGATTCTAGACAGGGCTTAGGCTAGGTAACCTCTCTGTGTGTGTCCTCTTGCAAGTCCCCATGCCAACGCGAAACCGACGGTGCTGCTGTGTGGCCACAGCATGATTTTTTGGGCCGGCCGCTCAGCAGCCAGAAGCACCATCGGGACCCAGTTGTCATTGGGATGGTGGGTCAATGTTGTTTGGATGGGCCGCAGAGGTATGCGGTGGGAGGGACTCCTACCGTCTTTGCTGGGAGGGCGGCACCCAGTGGCTGCGCCCAGATGGCTGGTCTTGCATCTTGGTGGCAATGACCTGTGCCTGCTTGGGGGTCTACCGCTGATCGTCCAGGCGAGCGAAGACCTATGACGGCTTCGCGATGTGTGGCCCACCATGCAAGTGGTGTGGTCAGAGATCCTCCCAAGGATCGTGTGGAGGGACGCCCTTTCCCTTAGGGCCATTCACCGGATCAGGCGTAGAGTGAATAAGGCCCTGGGACGGATAGTTAGGGAACTAGGTGGGGTTGTAGTGGCCCATCCCCTCATCACTGTAAATCGGCCGTGGGTTTACCGGGCCGATGGCATTCACCTGTCAGAACAGGGGAACGCCATTTTCTTACAGGACCTGCAGTGGTCTCTGCGTGAGCTGGCGCAGCTAGAGGGGGGAGTCGGGGGGCCAAGATAGAGATCTGACCCCCGCTCCGTGGCAGGTTAGGGGCGGAAAACTGGGTGGTGGTCTAGCAACTGGTGTTCTCCCTTGGGCATCTTTGGGGATGATTGACAGGTTCTCTCCAAGCTTGTGGTGGAAGCGACCTGAGCAGTTGGGGGGAACCTGTCTTTGGGTCACGCACCTTTAAGTCCCCTGTTAGGGGTTAGCCGGCGTGACCCCCCTCATGCAAGGCATGGCAGGGTCTCAGGTGAGGGACGGGTCCCTCACTTGGACTAGCATCGAGCTACGCCCATAAGTTGCCCAGGAAGTTTATGTGACGTAACTTTTCCACCCCGGAAGCAATTGTTTGACCCTGCAGGTCCATTGTTTGGGTCATAGTTGTTATGCAAATTTTATGCTAATTTAGGCTAATTTATTTGAATAAATTATGCTAATTTAATTTAATAAAAAATGACCCAGTTAAATCCAGCTCTTATGTCCGTGTCGTTACTCCGCCTCTCCTGCAACCGTGTTTTTCAAAGTTGGCAACTTTACATTTTGTGGACTTCATGTCCGGGAGTTGAAGTATACACAACTTAAAGTAAGTTGCCAACTTGAAAAAACACTGTTCTCAGAAACATGAGAAATCCCCATGGAACAGAATCCTTGCTGCCTTAAAAAATATTAATTTAGTTTGGTTATTAGTTTATTTTGAAAGGTGGGAATTAAATTTCATTTGTCAAAATAAAAGTACAAGATGCAAGAGATGTAGCAGTACTAGCATCAATTCACACCCAGAAGTCAATTAACTTTTACAATATTTTTTACAACAAAGGTTGACAGAGTAATATTTTTGTTGCAAAGAATGTACATGTTTCCCACTTGATAAAATAATCTGAAAGATCTATGAAACAATAGGCTAGTATGACGACTGACAAAGAGCCATTCTGATCTAAATATATTTAGAACGATTATACAGCCAACCTTTAAAAATATAACACATTATATAACTTCTTAAATGAAGGATTCCCCCCCCAGACAGATTAATAACATTTTATTATCCAATCCAGATTTGTGTGACATTTTCATTTATTTGAAATCAAAGCTCTAGTCTAGCTCAAGGCATGAAGGTTTATTCTAAAAACAACATAGGTGATGAAATACAGCTGTTTTATTTACTGTCTACATATAAGCAACTCACGTGACAAGCAATACACAACCCTGCCAAGAAAAAATATTTAAAAGCCATTTTTAGTGTTGCTTTGGCTGCATATCCACCAGCACAATTCTGTTTCCCCATCAATGAATAGGGTACAGTATGTGTCATATTAGGAAAAACCAGTGCAGTTCTGTATGCATACGTTTTGCATCTTTTAATGTAAATGTATACATGAAAATGCTTGAGAAAAAATTCCCTATCCTTTAAATTCTGTCCATTCTGTTCATCTATTTCAGATTTGGAACCCTTTTGGGCAGGATGTTGCTACTCAGCTTCTGTTGTAAGCAGTTTCAAGATTTATTATCTCTCTTTTCATTCATAGATAGATAGATAGATAGATAGATAGATAGATAGATAGATAGACAGACAGACAGACAGACAGACAGACAGACAGACAGACAGACAGACAGACAGACAGACAGACAGACAACAGATAGATATTTATTTGTCATACAAGTATAGGATACAAGTATGGTATGTACATAGATATGAATATCTAGGTGGTGGGATTGCATTTCTTTTGCTCCGAGTCTTCGGAGAGGGGCGGCATACAAATCTAATAAATAATAATAAATAATATTATAGTAAATGAGTACAAAAAAATGGAGACAATAGGACAGGGACGTTAGGCATGCTGGTGCACTTATGCATGCCCCTTACAGACCTCGTAGGAATGGGGTGAGGTCAACAGTAGACAATCTAAGTAATGGGGATTTGGGATGTAACAACAGAGTCAGGTAGTGTATTCGAGGCATTGACCAGGCCATATTACTGAACTCCTATTTTCTGTAATTGAGTTTGGAGCAGTTTGCCTTGAGTTTGTATCTATTGTGTGTGCTTGTATTATTGCACTTGAAGCTAAAGTAGTCATTGCCAGTTAGGACATTTTATTGGATAATTTTGTGTGCTATATTTATGTCGGACCATAGGTGGCGTAGTTCTAGGTTGTCCAAGCCTAAAATTTCAAGCCTGGTGGTGTAAGGTATTTTATTGCAAGCAGAGGAAAATACCTCTGGACTCACTCAATTGTGTTAATGTCCAATATATAGTGCGGATTCCAGGCAGACGAGCAGGAGCTGTATTAAAGAACTGGTCTAGCAAAGGTTTTGTATGCCTAGTTTGCAGTGCATAATTAATAGAGAAGAAGCTTTTCAAGATTAGGTTGACAACTCTTAATGCCTTTTTGGCAATGCTGTTATAGTGAGCTCTGGCACTTAGGTAGTTTGAGATGAGCACTCCAAGATCTTTGACAGAGTGAAGGTCGTCTTCGAGGGCATATCCACCCATCTTGTATTTGGTGTTTTGAATTTTTTTTGCCAATGTGTAAGACAGAACATTTGTTGGTTGAGATTTGGACTTGCTAATTATTTGATCATCCTGACACAGTCAAGATTGTTTTGTAGGGCAACAGTATTATTGGTGGTGTTGAATAGTTTTACATCATCAGCAAAGAGGATGCAGTTGCTTATAACGTGATTGCAAAGGTCATTTATGTAAAGTATAAAAAGTGTGAGTCCTAAAATACTAACTTGTGGGACACCGTTGTTAACTAGTGCAAGGTTTGATAGGGCACTCCCTATTTTGACCACTCATTGCCTATTTGACAGGAACGCAGTCATCCACCTATGCAGGGGTTGGAAAATGATGTAAGAGTTTAATTTTAACAGTAGTTTGATGTGTACTATTGAATCAAAGGCTTTGCAGAAGTCTATGTAAATTGTGTCTATTGCTTTGCCCTGGTTGTGTAGTCCATATGTTTTTGCAGTGTAGAAGTTGTAGATTACAGCACATTTTTTTTCTGAAACCAAAATGGTTGTTAAAGAGTAGGTTTTTTGTCTCTAAATGGAGGGTAATGGATTGATTTATGAATGATTCCATACTTTGCAGGTGACGCAACACAGTGTAATTGCTCTGTAATTTTCAACTAGTCTTTATCTTTATGCTGAATTAAATGACCTTTCGGTATAGAATGTATCAAATGAAATAGCATCCTCAGCAAACTGAAACACAAAACTGTTCTTATCACTGGCAAAATGAAACAAACCAACCCAGAAAATATTTATCTGAATTAAGCAATGGTTTCAGACTTTTTTTAAATTCACGTTTGCTGAAATATTAGATAGTTATTTCTCACAAAAGCATGGCTAATAGACAAAAAGCATTATACAAGATGCCCTATCCATTAAATAAAACATTAAATATTCCTAATAAAAAAGCCTAGCTGTATTTAATTATGATTAAAATCTCTGATAAATACCATACTAATAAATGGCATAGTTCCAGTCACTAGCAAAACAAGGTATACCATCCATAGGCTTGGGATACAGATGATCAGACAGTTTCAGGTATTGTTTTTGCTGTGAAGCAAACCATACCACAATTTAAAAAATCAGCACAATCTGAATGTTTAGTATATCCCACCCCAACACTCAGTTCCTGAAAACATTAAAATTACAGGCTTTTTCAAGAAACATGAGAAACACATAAGGATCTTATTTCTCTTATGTAGTTGGCAGTGGATTCGGTGGAAAATATGCTTTTAGCAATCTAACAGTTTCAAATTTGGAGGGGGGGATCTATCCAAAATATATCATAGCTGGTACTTAGCACTATAAAGATTGAACCTGAGTTATAATATGAGTAACAAATGCTGCTGGAGTTGTGAGAAAAGCCATCTAGATTTTTTTTTTCAATTTGAGGAGGGGGAAGAACTGTGAAAGTTCAATGGAAATGGACGTTTGTAAAATGTACCGATTAAAGGGATTTCTGGAGCTTGCTTTGTAATAAAATATGAGGGTTATACAGAAAGTAAGGTTACAAGGCACGTAGCTATCACGGGGAATGTTCGTGGGGGAAGTTGGTATTACTATTGTGTAGTGGGAAGGCAGTGGAAGAGACCGAGCAGTGCCAGTGGTCAGTAGATCTTGGAATGGCATTTTGGTGAAGTTTAGAGATGAGTGTCCTCATTCCGTTTGCCTCCAAGTACAAAGGGTGAACTATAATATGCTACCTGAATGCTAAGGGCATGAATGTTCTTTCTATGGGTGCCCAAGACTTTTTTCGCCAATTGTGCTTGTTTTTTATATATTGGGGCTCTTTTGGATTTTTTAACTTAAAACTGTAATTTAGATTGCAAAATATTAGATTTGTTACTATGTTTTGTTTACCATTGTTGTGAGCCGCCCCGAGTCTACGGAGAGGGGCGGCATATAAATCCAATAAATCTAATCTAATCTAATCTAATTCTCGGAGAGGGGTGGCATACAAATCTAATAAATTATTATTATTATTATTATTATTATTATTATTATTATTATTATTATTATTATTAGTTGAGTTTGAATTTTTTGACTGAAGGAGAATGGGTATGGCACCACTGTATTGATTGATGTTTGCTCTCTGGAGTATGGTGATAAGTCCAAGTTTCATCTACTGTCACTATACAGTTGAGAAAAGCCTCGCCTTCAATCTTGAAATAGTCAAGAAATCCTTGAGCAGCACTGACTCTGTCAATTTTGTGTGCTTCAGTAAGCATCTTGGGCACCCATCGCAGCAGCGTTCATGCCCTTAGCATTAAAGTAGCATACGCCAGCGCGCACTTCGCATTTGGAGGGAAATGAAATGAGAACGCTCACCTCTAACCTTCACCACAACGCCAGTCGATAATCTACTGGTCACTGCTTGTTCTCTTCCGCTGGCTTCCCGCTACACGATAGTAATACCAACTTCCTCCGCAAACATTCCCCGCGAGAGCTACGTGCCTTGTAACATTACTTTCTGGATAACCCTCATATCTCAAGGTAGTTATAGCAAAGTGCAGGTAGTCCTCAACTTATGACCACAATTGAACCCAACATTTATGTTATTAAGTGAGAATTTTGTTGCGAGTTTTGCTCCATTTTGTGATTTTTTTCATCACATTTGTTAAGGGAATCACTGCCGCTCTTATATTAGTAACATAGTTAAGTGACTCTGGTTTCCCCACTGACTTGGTTTCTCAGAAGATCTCAAAAGATGATTACAGGACACTGCAACCATCATAAATGTGAGTCAGGTGTCAAGCATCCCAATGTAAATCATGGGAATGCTGCAGTGGTCATGTGTGAAAAATGGTCACAAGTTATTTTTTCAGTGTTGTCGTGACTTCAAATTGTCATTAAGCAAACTGTTGTAAATCGAGGACTACTTGTAATTAGCAAAGTTCCATAAATAATGATTCCTTTGCATTGAAAGCAATCTTTTTTCTGTCCTTCGTTAAGAATGTTTCTAAACTCTTGAGTTGCTGGAATTATAGAAAAGAAATCCAAATGAGTCACATAAGCAATGTTTATATTATTTTGGAAAGCAATGCATCATTTTAGCTATTGAGATGATATACATCCAATGCATCTCTCTCTTCAATACAACAGGGGGGCGGGGAGGGATTACAATCCTGCCTGATGTAGTTTCTTCTATCCTGTAACACTTCTCTCCATGAAGTCTTCCAGATGGATGTCTTACCATACTGCCATAATGTCCTCCCCTGGGAATACCATAAAATGCCTGCAGTTATTCCAATTTATTTGCACCTTTATTCTATGATATTCCATACTGCAAAAAGTCCAGCTTTTTTTCACAACTTAGCCACATTAATTAATTAATTGGATTTGTATGCCGCCCCTCTCCGCAGACTCGGGGCAGCTAACAACAGTGACAAAAAACAGCATGTAACAATCCAATACTAAACAACTAAAAAAAAACCCTTATTATAAAACCAAACATACATACAAACATACCATGCGTAAATTGTAAGGCCTAGGGGAAAGAATATCTCAGTTCCCCAATGCCTGGCGGCAGAGGTGGGTTTTAAGAAGCTTACGATACCAGTTAAAAGAGCAGATTTTATATTTCAGCATAGAGAGAATACATTTTTGGTGATTACCCTACTTTTCTATATTTAAGCAAATCCTGCTAATTTCTTCCCCACAGAGGTCCTTCCCTTATATGATCAATCAATTATATCAACCAATCTTCTCCAATAAACATGAAAGTAGCATACACACAGGGCACTAACAGATCATGTTGTTGGTTTACAATTCAGGCTCCCAAACTTATATTCAATTATTTGCCAAGCTTCCAAATCACTAGTGATCTATGTTTTGGAAGGCTGGGAGAGGAGTTTTGTTCCCAGGACCTGAGATTATCAGATGCAAGGGAAGAAGGATCAGTAATTGGCTGTCAAAGAAAATCACTGCTTCATCTGCTTGGAGACTAAAGACAATTAGTAATTGGTCAAGTTGTTCGCAAGCACAGTGATATCCCTTACTGGAATGAGCAGAACGTAACATCAAATTGTTTAGCAGAATTATTATTATTATCATGGTTCATTACACAGTCAGACAGATGTTTAGACTGGATTTGGTGTTTTTATACAATTGTTACTCCAAATGTCCTCACTACAAAGCACATGAGTCATTATAGCTATCTTTATTCAACAAATCATTAGATTTATTTCTTATCCCATGACCAACAATTAGGTTTTAATGCCTTATCCAGTTTTCCACAAGACAAAGTTTCCATATAGCAGTGTTTTTCAACCAGTGTGCCGTGGCAAGAGAGAGAGAAAGGAAACAAGAGAGAAAGCAAGCAAGAGAGAGAGAGAACAAGAGAGAAAGAAAGCAAGAGAGAGAAAGAGAGAGAAAGAAAGAAAGCAAGAGAGAGAGAGAAAGACAGAGGGAAGTAGGGAGGGAGAGAGAAAGAGCAAAAAAGAGGAAAGAAGGAAGAGAGAAAGAAAGAGCGATGGAGAGAGAGAGAAAAAAGAGGGAGAGAAAGAGGGAGAGAAAGAGGGAGAGAGAAATAGAGTGAAAGGGAGGAATAGAGAGAATTTTTTTGCCCAAACTTTTTTTACCCCCCACCCCGTCAATGTGCCCCATGGTTTTGTAAATGTAAAAAATGTGCCGCGGCTCAAAAAAGGTTGAAAATCACTGCCATATAGAAACCAAGGGTATAGGCTAAGCCCTATAATTTAAGAAGTCTTGACTGGAGTATCTTCATACTCTGCTAGCATCAGGCAGTTATGATATAAATAATGATGAATCCCACTACCACGTTCATTAACAAGCACAAGGGAGTAAACTGAAGAGTAGACCAGATTGCAATGATCCTAGCCAATAATATAGAGTAGACTATGATCAGTGGTGAGTGGTTGCCAATTCAGACCAGTTCACCCACACTGGTGGTGGAAATTTGCCCACGCTCACCAAACCATAAGTAATGGCCAACCCCAAACTGATCCTCTGGTCTGAAATGGCTGGCAAAAAACCCTCAGCACATGCACAGAGGCTTCCGGGCATGCTCAGATAGTCATTTCCACAATGTGATGCAGGCATGCAAGCGAAGTGAGCACTCACATGCAAAATGCACACTTGCAACGTGATGCAAACTGGTAGGGAAGGTAAATAGAACTCACTCCTGACTGTGCAAAATTAGATTTGGGGGATTTTGATATATTTGATATATTCTGCCTGCTTATCTATTTATCTGTATCCATCCATCCCTTCTTCTGACTGATTACTTACAATATACAGTGGTATCTCATCATACGAACTTAATTGGTTCCAGGAGGAGGTTCGTAAGGTGAAAAGTTCGTAAGATGAAACAATGTTTCCCATAGGAATCAATGTAAAAGCAAATAATGCATGCAAATCCTTCAGGAAAATCCTAAACTTTAGAACGGAGACGAACAGAGGGCAGGGAGGAGCAGCTAAAGGGGGCGGGTGGAAGAAGCAAGGCTAGGCTAAAGGGTGAGTGGGAAGGAAGAAAGGCAAGGGGGTGCCCCTCCCTTTTCTTTATTCAAAAGACACTCAGTGCCTGCAAGCACAGCTGTTCTCCTAATTTTTTAAATGCACTCTTTCCCCCTCCAAGCCGCCCCTCCCTTTTCTTTCTTCAAAAAAGGGGGGGAAAAGAAACCCCTTCATCCCAGCAGCAGCGGCTTGGGTTCGTAAGGTGAAAATAGTTCGGAAGAAGAGGCAAAAAAATCTTAAACACCGGGTTCGTATCTTGAAAAGTTCGTTAGATGAGGCGTTCGTAAGATGAGGTACCACTGTATAATTCTGAGGATTTTACTAGATTTGTGAAGGAGAATTGGACAGTGGTGCATACCTCCTTTTCCTAAGCGCACAGGATATAGGATTTTACATTTTCATGTAATGGTTGAGCATGTAATACAGAATTAGGAAAGCATTTTTTAATCACTGAAGAGTTATACTTGGGTCATACTTCGTTTTGCCCCATCCTTTGTGGGATCTCTGAGTAGAATAAGATGATCTCTCTCATCTTCATTCCAAAACCAAGAGAAGCAGATGTTCCTTAATTGTGAAATGGTCTCACCACCTGTTGCAAACAATGCTCCTTAAGTGTGATGATCTTATCCTTGGCAGGAACCCATAACCTTGAACCTCAAAGGTTTCGTTTCTGGCAGGAGCAGGCAACACATTCCAAGATCTTGCTGGTTTTTTGGAAGGGCCTGAAGACTTAGCTCCACCATCTGACCTGGGGATCAGAGTGATGCTGAGCCCATAAAATAGCTGCACTGTTCTTCAGTACCTATGCTATCCAGCAATTGTATTATGGCTTCTAAGTATTTAAGGGTTTTTAATGTTTATATTGTTTGTATGGCTGCTTTATGTTTGGATTTTTTTGGTACTGTTTGTTTTAATTTTAAGCCACCCAGTCTAAATAAATATATATGTATAGTATATAACTCAAAATTATTATCATTAATAAAATCCAGTGATTTAAGATTACTGAATACAGGTAATGAGTAATGATAGTTCAGAGCCTATACGTATGCTGAAATACTTACATGTATGATATTTGTTATATATCACAAACTTTACAGCATTTTTATTACATGCGATATCTGTTTTTGCAATTATGTACCATCTTAAAGTATTCTGTACCAATCATACATTATAGCTTGGGGTAAATTCTCTTGAATTATTTTGCTATTTTCTTATAAACTCTTGGAAGAAAGACCTACCTACTCATACTAGTATAGATATTGCTCTGAAATCCAAAAGAATCTGCAATCCTGCTGGACCACCAGGGACAGAACAATACACCTAGATAGGATAAATTGAGCCAGTTTTTCTTGATATGGATGCCATTGCTTTTATTTAAGATTAAAACCTGGATAAATGTAATTTGCAACTGATCTAGCACAAATCTGCAATAGCCAGGTTTCGTCTTTTCATCTTCTTTCCCTTTGAGATCATTTGATGGTTCTAGTAAATGTGAAAGAATACACCTTCTACATTACCAACCAGTAGCAGTGGAGAACCAGTAGCAGTGGCTGCACAAAGTTCCACCTACCTGCCCAGATGTTGCCATTTTCTTTTTTTTCACCCTCTGTGCATGCACAAAAGCATTCTGTGCATGTGCAAAAGGTGAAAAAGAGAGTACGATGGAGGTGCACGCAAATCATGCACATGAAACACAAAGTGTGCATGCGCAAAGCATACACTTCCAAACAAATAGGGAAGGTAAGTAGATTTCACTGCTGGAAGAAAGGGACACCCACCTAAGCCAGGCAGATCAGTTAAATCAAACATGGTATTTATTGGAGTGACAGATGTTATAGCCAGATTGTCCTCATTCCCCATTCCCCCCTGGTTTTATGATACTTTGGTTAATCCTTACATACAATCAACCCCTTTTTCTAATTTCCTTCTTTATGACACTGGGTGCAAATGGGATGCCATCTTCTTCAAGGTACAATAATTACAATGAAGATTCACACCTAGTGGGCAAATACACTTTTCAGAAATTTAAATCCATACAGGTATTTAAACCAGATTTTGTATTTTATTCACAAACAATTCAACGTTTTGTTTTGTTCAGCTTGGCAGGCCATTCTCTAATGTGTTCTAGCAATGTGGAAATAATACAATAGCCAAGCAAATGCTCAAGAAGATCTTATTATAAAAATTGGAGTCAAGTCGAGGCATCAATTAAATTGAACATTCAGGTCATTTTGTGCTCCAGTCCTCAAAGTAAACTTCTGCTACAACTCATAGCAGCTTTTACTGTGCCAACATGCTAAATGATAATGAACAGCCAAGTCATGCTGTGCAAATTAGGGTGCTATCTTGGATTTTTTTTTCCGTGTAAAATGTCCCTTGAGAACAAGATAAACATTAATCTCATGCAATTTTAGATGCATTTTAGTAGCAACTGTAGAAATGGCCTTTCATCTTTCTAAACAACTTGTGCTAGATGCTAGTAATTATGAAAACAGAAGCAGGGGGCAGCAACAATGTAGATAAACAACTCAAACAACTAAACTCGGAAAAGAGGTTTCAAAAAGCCTAATATTAGATTGATCAAGTTGGTGATACAACATTAATATAAACAAAAGTTTCTTTCCAACAGAACCTAACAAGGCAGAGATTGACCAGAAATATTTTTTAAAGAAAATACTAAGGAAGTTAGAATCTTTCCTATAAAGCAAGTGAGGGCAAAATTACCAGTAGATTGAGAGATCCTATTTACAGAAACAGAGGTACTAGCTGGTTTTCATCTTCCCTTTCCAAGAATATATGATGGCAAAATCTTGAGATCACCCTTGCACTAGAGAAGATAACAAGGGAAGAGAAATAATTCTGCTTTGAGTTGCCTTTCTTCCTCCCTTTCCTCAGCTTTTTAAAATGAAGAGTTATGTAAAATGAAAGAGTCTATGGAGAGGGGCGGCATACAAATCAAATCAAATCAAATCAAATCAAATCAAATCAAAGCAAAGCAAAGCAAAGCAAAGCAAAGCAAAGCAAAGCAAAGCAAAGCAAAGCAAAGCAAAGCAAAGCAAAGCAAAGCAAAGCAAAAAATATATAAATAAATAAATAAATAAATAAAATTGACGACAGAGTATAAAAAAAATGAAGTTGTCAAGCCTCCAAGACACATGTTCCAAAAAATAAGGTTCAAGGAATCCATCTTGTTTCCAAAATCTATTTATTAGATACACATAAAATTGGCAAGGGCTTGGTGTAATTCTGATTCTGGACAGGATCCGGAATTACACCCAATAAAAGCAATAGTATGGAACTTCCCACCCTGAATCACAAACTGTAACCAATCCTCACTCTAACAGTCCACTTTCATCAAGCTGCAGCTGTTTTCTCTGTTCCCACAAGAAAGGAATAAAACCTAGACACAACATTCCCCTTTTGTCTTTACAACCCTGTCTTTCAACAGTTAGAAAGGGGCGAGCCTGAAGTATTATTAATTTCATTTACTTATGAACAAAAAAGTTTGTTTGATTGATTGATTGATTGATTTGTATTCCGCCACTCTCTGAGGAGTCAGGGTGGTTCACAACATAGCAAACAATATACAATGTACAAATCTAAAAATCCAATTAATTTTACTAGAAAAACTTTAAAACTCTACTAACATTTAAAACCATTCATTCCCATTCAGATCACAAAACATACATTTGTCGGCCAGGGGGCAAGGGTCTAATGGCCCCAAGCCTGGCAGCACAGATAGGTCTTTTAAGCTTTTACGGAAGACAAGGAAGTTAATTACAAAATACCATAAAAAAGGCTGCAATAAAATATGGCTACACTTATGCCATCTTTAAGGTCAATAAAAGTCAGTGGCCATAATGGTGCAATCGAAGCTCTACCAATTTTTATATACAGTGAATATAAAACACAAACAAAGTTTCAGTTAAACCATCACAGCCACCATCCTGACCATATTTTGCCATCCCTCAATGATCCCTCATGGAAACATATTAAGAGTTAAAAAATAAAAGATAATAAGGAAGGAGGAGGATAAAAAGCAGAGAAAAAAAGTAAATTTGGAAATACTGATGTATAAATACAAATATTCCCATTTGCAAAGTAGAAATCTGTGCAGAATAAAAGTAATCCCAAGGATTATTTTTATTTGTACAGCCAAGAAATGGTGATCAGATTGAATACACCAAATGTTAATTGAATGATTCAGCAAATTTTTTGACATTGTCTTAATTTTTCTGCTTTTACTGCCGAGAAGAGAGTGACCTTTCTTGATTCTGTTCAGACTAATTGAACAAACTAGGCTAATGAGTGAAAGAAAGCTGTTCTAATTCCTTTTCCAGAACACTTGAGAGAAGTCTATATTCCACATCTGTATACCCCTTGTTTCCAATTTCCATGGGACTTTATCTGAGTGGATGTGTCTGAAGGAATGTGTATGTATATGGATGCATCCACAGTATATAGATACTGACATGGGAAGAGTTTGGCATTGATATAACCTCAGGAAATGAGGAGGAATCATGTTAAAATTTTCAAACTTGGTTTGGGGAAAATATGGCTTTAGAATTGGCAATAATACAAAATGCAAAAGATTTGGAACTGTTCCTAAGTGTATAAGATAAAGAAAAATGGAATCTACATTTATCCTTGTCTGCATCTTGCTGGGGATTTAGATTGGTGATGACAAAGAGTATCTAAAAAGAAATTGCTTTATATCTAATGCACAAACCCTACTCTGAGCCAAACTGGGGGCAAAAAAGCAAAGAGAGGAAAATCATACAAAAAGTGGGAAAAGACTTCTACAACCAAATGTGAAATCCAAAAGTTGCATTTTGGTTGTGCATGTGTATGTATGCATGTGTTTAAGTGTTGGCAAATACCTGTAGCTTCCAGCTCTAACTTGCTCTTTTGCTATCTAATTGCTCCCAGGACATTATAAAAAGAAAATATTCTATATACAGTATTTTAATAAGAGGTAGAAAAATGTGCACTTTCATCAGTCTTTACTGAGAGCCACTGAGCCCTTCAGAGAAATATCTAATATAAGCAACCTCACTTTTTTGTCACCAACCTTATCAATTATTAGTCAAGTTTAGCTTTCATCACTCTAAGATGAATAAATATATGAAAATCATAATGTCTTCTTGGTCATTACTGCCAATATAATACCATTTTCATGAACAGTAATAACACAACCTTACTATCTCTTCTCTTATTTTTCAGATCATGAGAAATATTTTTTGGATCGCTCTTCCTTGCTTTACTTTAGAAAGCACAATAACTTTGTTTTCCATCATTAGCTTTAAGAGCTTAGGTTATTTAAAGCTCTTTATAATAAAATCCACCTGGAAGAACTCATTTTCCACTCCATATATCAACTCTCCGTTTCTTTTGGTTGTTTTCCCTTCTTTTTTTGTACTGTACATAGAATAAAATTTCCAAGATGTATATAGACCAAGAAATTCTGTCTATCTAACCCAGTGTTTTTCAAACTTGGAATTCTGGAAGTTCACACTTCTTAATGTTGCCAAGATGAAAAATTACTGATCTAACCCAGTATTATATACAGTATAGCAAGGAACCATAATGTGGTGTCAATGTGCCTTTTCCACAAAACCCAGAGAGCAAGGTATACCAAGACTGTATATTCCTGTCCTATAGTTAGCAAAACTTCTCCAAGGTGTCCAACAGACTGTTTCTCAGTTCTGCCTGGCTTCTACTTTGCCTACAAAGCTTCAATTATGATTCTTTGGCATGTTTTGTTTTCCAGTGAGAATAGCAGCCCTGGGTTTTTTTAAAAGTCTAAGTGCCAATACTCCAAGCTACCCTGTAGCTTTTAGATGTTAGATTCAAATCCCTTGTTATTTCTGACCGAGAATATTGACATGCTCTATTTTCATGTTTTGCAGACTACATCCTGAACATTTTTCCAAAATTTTAGATCAGTCACTAAACTAGCAGATGAGCTGATGCTTATCCTTCTTATTTCTTTCCCCATACAAACAGACAGACAGACAGACAGACAGACAGACATTATACACATATACATGCAAGCACGCATGCATGCATGCACATGCACACGCCCGCACACACACACACACACACACACACACACACACACTTAAATGAGACCTGGCACTGATCTATAAAATGAATCTTCCTGTCCTTCTTCATTGCCTTGATGCTAATGTCCTAATAAAATGTGCTGTTCTTTGACCCTGCCATCCCTCTCCTAATCAGTAATGCCATTCCTTCTGCTTTCAATTCAGTTTCCTCTTGATTATGTCTTCATTCTCTTGTATGCTTTGATTTTAAAAAAGATACTTTTAACAATTCATTTTAATGGAAGCATTCTGAAATTAGATATTCATGTCTCATAATGGAAGCCACAAGAGTTTATTTCTATTTTTCCTGCCTTTAAAGACACAAAGAAAACTTGTTTGAGGATTTTGAGAGAGGCAATAGCTTACCTGAAGCCTCCAAAACTTGTAGTTTAATAGCAATGCCTTGAGGATCACGTCTATAGGGACATGAAAATAAAATTAATTCTCTTTTTATCTTCCTCTTTCAGTATATGCTGCTGGCCAATAAATGCCAGAATGACTAGTGTGTTTGCCATGGAACAATCTTTCACATCAGTTTGTTACACTGAGATTAGTAAATTTCTTAAAGGCAGAGATGCTTACCACATTAAATTGATCTTCACACCTTTACTTTATTCTCCATCAATAGGTCTCTAGGTCTTGTAGAAATTAAATGCTTTTCTGTTCTCTGAGCTGGAAGGTATGTTCCTGGGTTTGTTTTAACCATTAGAAAGAAGCATCTTAAAATGCCTGTACTTCTGAAAACTATTCTATCTAAACTGCTTGGCAATGGCAAAAATGGGCCTAATGAACTCAGCAGCAGCAAGAACATATATCACTCTGTCGGCTAAGGGATGCTTCTTGTGGCATTAGGTTGATACTATTTTTTTTTTCAAAAATCCAAGCCTTTTGTGCCATTTCCTCTTCCTTTGGTGGAAGCAAGTAACAGCAAAACTTCATGAACAAAGGGAAACCTTCCTACAACCGAGTAATGCACCCAAATGTTCCACATCAGGTCCTTCACCATTTTAAGACAATGAAATATGTGGTCAGGGCTGCAGGTGTATTGTATGAAAATGAAAATGGCAGGTGGTGGGTGCATGCCATCTCTAGGGAGGCTGGAACTATTTGTTGACTTGAATGGTGAATACTGAATTGTACAAAGCCAACTGATCTCTACCCTGACTGTTGCATAGCACATGGCTGCTGCCTGGACTTCCCTCAGTTTTTGCTGAGCCTTCCCCAGTTTGCAGGATGACATTGCTCCTCTCTCTCAGGCCAATTCACCTCACAGGCCTATTGCATGGAATATATATAATGAGCCGGGGTGGTGCAGCAGGTAGAGTGCTGTACTGCAGGCCACTGAAGCTGACTGTAGATCAGAAGGTTAGCGGTTCAAATCTCATCACCGGCTCAAGGTTGACTCAGCCTTCCATCCTTCCAAGGTAGGTAAAATGAGGACCCGGACTGTGGGAGCAATATGCTGGCTCTAGTTAAAAAGTGCTATTGCTAACATGTTGTAAGCCGCCCTGAGTCTAAGGAGAAGGGCGGCATAAAAATTGAATAAATAAATAAATAATAAATAAATATAAGGAAGAAATATTAAGTATGTTCACCACCTTGAGTTATTTATTAAAGTAATAAAGGTGTGATAAAAATAATTCATGGATTATTACAGACGAAGACATCAGCAAAATTGCTCCAAGGTAGACACAGAATTGCAATATCACAACCAAATCTATCAGCAGAAAACCATAGAATGATAAAACATAAAGGCAAATATATAGTATGTCTCAGGATAATGTTGCAGGATCCAATCTAATCTCTGGGACCAGAGGTTTATTCTTCCAGGCTTATGGACTTGTGCTGGACTTCATCCTCAGGGAACCACATTCTGGAGAGAGAGAAACTTTCTGAGGACAAGCTCCAGCAAGAGTCCAAAAGCTTAAAAGTATAAACTTCTGATTTCAATGACCGACTCAGATTTGATCTTGCAATGACAAAACAATTGTCTGGATAATGAAAACATACTGAACCTCATTTGCTTGGTAGAGCAGTCTTCTTATTCTTTCTACCAAGTTGGAACCTTAGGCCCTCTCACGAATCAAAGTTTGGTTGATCAGCATCAAAACCTTGTTGCGAATCACAAATTTGTTTGTACCGCTGGTTTGAGTTTAATTTTGCGGAGTCAAACACCCCCTATTCATGTCACAATATTACACAACAGTTTTCCTGGAAGTGTAAATTACCAGCAAAGCAAATGAACAAACCTACAAAGAACAATTAGATCCAACTATGACATATGACAAGCAATTACAGACTCACATACACAGACTCATTGTTAAACTAGCTCCAGGCCTGGAAATGTCTTCATATTTTTCCACAGTTTATAGTGGAATTTGGTATGCACAAAATATATAATTAGTACTATTAAATGTGATTAATTCATACTGTGAGAAAATGTAAAAAGAACTGAAAGATAACTTTGTGGATTCCCTCCCCTTCTTCCCCATTGAAAGTGCAATCAAGCATTTGTCTCCCTGAAAATCCAAACAAAGCCAGATCACAATCATGGAATCTGGCTTTTTTCTCCCCTAGCTCAAGTAATGTAAGTCCCATTTTTCACTGTCAGAATCAGTTCTAAGGGTCCTTTATTTGAGTCATATCATTTCACAACATTTATTGGGGTCAGCTGGCTAACCCTGATATCATTCCCAGTGCTCCTGCATGTCATTTGTTCCATTCCATTCTCAGGTTTTTATTCATTTGCTCATGCCAGTTCAGTGCAGTTATATTTCTTCCCTTCCCTTCTTCCTCCCCTCCCAGAAAAACCAGCTTTCTTTAACAAATAAAATATGTGACAAATTACAATCTGAAATTTTGAGTTCCCATAAAACCAAGAACATTGAACTATCTTTTGGATGATTTCATCATTTCATCATTTGATTTAAAAAAAAATCTGGGTTGCGGATAATGGCATAGTTGAGAGGCAGTAATTTGAAGAAAGTGGGTAAGCTAGGTTTCACTGACTTGAAATACTTGATGGATCTATCTGTGCTTTGATACAATCTTGGCAGCCCAGAACTGTTCCAGAATCCTCAGGTGCCCGCCACAGTTTTGAGTTGAGCCTACCCTGTTAATCCTGCAGTATGTATAATATTCAGATATGAAATTATTATGACTTGCTTAATCTATACTATCAAAGAAGGCATACATCTTTATTTCACCTTGAATAAAACTCTCTGTAAAACAACAACCACAACCCTATAAAAATAGTTAGTATCCTCTAGTATCCAAGTAGACTCACTTCAGTTTACCATCCAAATCATTCCACAGAGGGTGCTGTTTCCTCTATTCTCCATATGAGCTTGGCACACTTAGAAGAAAGAAACACTCATATGTGAATGTTGTTTGTCGACTTTAGTTGGGCATTTAGTATGATCCTTCCTCAGCATTTATTAGATAAACTGGGCATTTTACACTTCAACAGTCCTTTGTGCAATTGGGTTACTGATTTTCTCACTGATAGACCCAAGCCTCACTCATAGGTTCTATTTAGGGAGAAGATAGCTTCTGCTCAGGCAATCTCACACTACTCACAAGAGCCTACAAAACTTTTGCCAGACCCATCCTAGACTACTGCTCATCTGTCTGGAACCCATACCACATCTCAGACATCAACACCCTTGAAAATGTCCAAAGATATTTCACCAGAAGAGCCCTTCACTCCTCCACTCGAAACAGAATATCCTACGAAAATAGACTAACAATCCTGGGCCTAGAAAGCCTAGAACTACGGCGCCTAAAACACGATTTGATTATTGCCCACAAGATCATATGCTGCAACGTCCTACCGGTCAATGACTACTTCAGCTTCAACCGCAACAACACAAGAGCACGCAACAGATTCAAAATTAATACGAACCGCTCCAAACTTGACTGCAAAAAATATGATTTCAACAATCAAGTTATCGAAGCGTGGAACTCATTACCGGACTCAATTGTGTCAACACATAACCCCCAACATTTCTCCCTTAGACTCTCCACGATTGACCTCTCCAGGTTCCTAAGAGGCCAGTAAGAGGTACATAAGTGCACTGGTGTGCCTTTTGTCCCCTGTCCAATTGTCTTTCCTTTCTCTCACTTATCATATATATTCTCTTTCTTTCATATATCATCTCCTCTAAGTTCACTTTTACCCTTATATATATGTCTATTTTTCTTCTTATGTATTTGTGTATTGGACAAATGAATAAATAAAAATAAAAATTTAGAGAAATAAAACAAGCAGCGATAGAAAGAGCTCAGGCAGTAATATTCAATTTGATATTATGGACAAAAGGATGAATTTGGTTAATGAAACTGACTTGCGACAACTGATGGGACGATGGGACAAGGTAAGACAATACATAGCGAGTAGAATCTGAGACCAAGCTACAAGAAACAAATTGGAATCACTTTATAATATGTAAATAGATACTTTGCTCTTGGGTTAAAATGGTTTATACAAGAAACACCCCCGATTGGTGGTGGGGTATGAATGTTTGTCTGGTGGTGGGCACAAATCACAAAACACTTGTTTTATGTTGTGTGAGTTTTTAAAATAATTTTTTTAAAAAAATTAAAATAAAACCTTTATAGGCTCACTTACAGGCCCTGGGACTAATATTTCTAATGCCATGTTCCTGAATACAGGTTCTCCTTAGGATTGTGTCCTAAGTCTGCTGTCATTCACCCTGCTAACCCATGGCTGTTGTGCAAGGTTTGTTTCCAACTATGTAGTGAAGTATGCCGATGACACACAGTGGTGGACCTTATTCAGGATGACAATGAGGATGATTACCAGGAGGAAGTAGAGGGTTCAATGGACTGATTTTGAATATAGTAAAAACAAAAGAAATCATTGTCAATTTTGGAAAAGCCATCTCTGTGCATTAAGGATTCAACTGTGAAGGTGGTTAGTAGTACCAACTTTCTGGGTGTGCAGCGGTCAAGCAGGTTAATTTGGTCACTCAACAGTGAGAGACTGGTGAAGAGGGCACATCAACATCTGAATTTTCTGCATTATGTGAGAAGGGCAATCTCTACAGATAGCTCACATCCTGGACATATACTATTTCAACTTCTCCCACCTGAACACTATTGTTAAATATTCATGAAGAAGGTTCCAGAGTTCAGAATCTGCATGGAGCCTCCTAAGCCGTCCTGATTGGTTGCTTCATTTGGCGGGAGACTTGTTACCATGTCAGATAGAGTTTGTTACATTGTGAACCCTATAAATACAAAGCCACGGCACTTTCCTAAGAGCGATTTTAACTGTAACCCTGTCAGCTCTAGCCGAATAAACAACTGCTAATTCTACCAGTTAACTCTCCGAGTATTTTTCAACCATTATAGGACATTGCATGCCAAAACAGTTACAGTCGATACAAAGATAGTTTTTTTTCTCCCCTGTGCATTCACTCTGCTGATATCTACCCATGTAGTGGGCTAAATTGCTATTATCCTCCTCATCTTCTCCTCTTACTTATCTTCTTATCTTTCTCACCTTCTGATCTTTCCTACTTCCTTCTCCTATTGGTATCTATGATTATTACCTGTTGTTGTATCTTATGATTAATGATTACACATTGTCTCCATGACCAGTTTTCTTTATTACCTTCTGGGAGGAGGCTTCACAGTATCCAGAGCAGAAAAACTAGATTCTGTAATAGCTTTATGCCATATAGTATCAACCTTACTAATTCTGAAGACTTTTTTGTCCTCAGTGTATTCAAAATGGGCTGTGATTTGTATTTGTGTGTGTGTGTGTGTGTGTGTGTGTGTACATAATATGTATATGTATGTGTATATGTGTGTTTGGGTGTCTGGAGAGACAGACCAGGCATCAAAATTTCATTTTTTAATGGGTACCAATGTGTTCACAGAAAAATTGACAATAAAGTTATCTTACCTTATCTCATCTCAAAAAACATTTCTGAAAAGAATGCCGGAACATATATACCACATCTACAGCTATATACATGCATACTTGACCTAGCTGCTGGGGCCTAGAGATGGAGCTCTTGCTTCACAATCAGGAGGTTGTGAGTTCAATCCTAGGTAGAGGCACATGTAAGGATCTCCTACTTGTGCAGGGGGTTGGATTAAATGACCTGCAAGGTCCCTTCCAACTCTGTCAATCTGAATCTGATGATACATTTACTTTTGAAGGAAAAAATCTTCAACTCATTAGAAGACAGTTAAATTCTTGACCAGAGTGCAACAGTCCCTGCTAGAATAACCCTGCTAGAGTGAATGGACTGATTAGTTTTTTTAATGTTTTTTTTTTGGGGGGGGGGTTAGATTTTTAAAATTAATTAATTGGATTTAAGATTTTGTATACTGTATATTATGTGTTGTGAACTTCCCTGAGTTCTCGGAAAGAGGCGGCATAGAAATCCAATACATTATTATTATTAATAATAATAATAATAATAATAATAATAATAATAATAATAAATAATAAACTAAACTGGGCTCCTTCTTTGTTACTGTGATGAGATGTACTGTAAATATTGAACCTTTACCATTAAGATCAATGACAAATTGCTTCTTTCTGCACCTGGTTAGAACAAGAACTCCAGTAATTTGTAATTGCGTTTGTTAGTTTGGGGAAATGTTTTGTTATTTGGAAGATTTGGCTGTATGTATGCACGTATGTACGCATGTATGTATCAATCAGTGGTGGGTTGCTACTGGTTTGCCCCAGATCAGTCAAACTGGTAGCAACAGCAGCAGGAGGCTTTGCTTACCACCCGGATATCATCAAAAAATGCTCTGTGCATGGCAAAAACAATGCATGCATGCAAAGCCGGCGCATGCTCCCATTCTAGAATCAGTAGCAAGGTAAGTGAAATCCATCGCTGGTATTCATCCATCCAGCCAGCCATCCATCCATTCATTCATTCATTCAAATTCAGAACAGAAGTGGAGGGGACCTTGGAAATCTTCTAGTCCAACCCCCTGCTCATGCAGCAGACCCTATACCCTTTATTTATTTTATTTGTTTATTTATTTTATTCGCTACACTAAACTGCACAAGGAAAAGTAAGATACATACAGTTATATTTAAACATGCAGTAAAGGAATGGAATCATGCACAATTATCCTACTAGCATCTAAATTTCAGCCTTTATTTTTCCCCAAGGTATTGTCCTTGGCTGGCTGGCAATAACAGCAACCTTATTTCAGCACATAAGTAGGGGCAACCATTTTATAACTTTACTGGTGATGATAGAGAAGTTGTTTTGGTGGCTGTTGCATTCAACACAGAACAGGAGATTTCTTTTTCAAAATATTGTCTGGCAACTTTTTCAACAAATTCATTTTATTTGATTACATGGCGTTCCTTCAAAACATCATTTTCCATTTAAACTGGAGAAACACACTGTGAATTAATAACATGTTGAGAAACAGGGTCTAGTCAATTAAGAGTGGAAATACATAATACATGCCAGATATTTGTTTCACTGCCATGGTGCAGCAGAGAAGATATATACAAAATTAAGAGGTCCCGTTTGCTGATGACCACAGAAACCTCTCACTGACTGAGTGGAAGACCATTAACAAACAGATTACTAACTCACATACTTTTAGTGGTTGTAATGAGGATTTACTGTATTACACATGTGGGAAAATGTAAACAAACTCTTAGGTTGGGAGAAATGACCTATATACTTTCTGATTGTCCAGATACTATTCATCTTGAAAATGCATTTCATTGGCTTCTCTGTCACCATTACTTCACCTTACTTCCTCAACCACTCCTCTGAATAGCATTTTTAATGCTTTTTTTATGTTCTACCTAGAGATCAAAACTGCAATTCCATGCACAATTGCAACCGTTTCTCAGACAGTTCTCCTCTAAGAGCCTTCCTATACCCCATTCTAAACTCTTGGTTTCCAGACCTGAAGCTGCTGTCTCATCTTCCACATTTTCCTGGTGAAAGAATTTGAAAGAATTCAGGAGTCAAAATATCACTAGATAGCTCTATGTATGGTCACATGGAAAGTATATTACTGAGGAAAACTGAAGCATCAGAGCAGAGGGTTTACAGCGCAAAGGACATGGAGATAAAGGTGTAGCAAGTCATCAACTTGAGTGGACCCCTAATATACTTTACATCAGTGGTTCTCAACCTGGGGGTTGGGACCCCTTCGGGGGTCGAACAACCGCTTCACAAGGGTCGCCTAAGACCATGAAAAAAGACAAATTTCCCACGGTGTTAGGAACTAAAGCTTCTACTCTGGCGCCTCAGAACATATTTTTACAATCAATCAGGCATTTACAGTGGGGGTGTCCCTCTGACCTTCCTGCCAATCAGCTTAATGCTCTGTTGGGAGAATTGGCGCTAGACGTATGGTTGGGGGTCACCACAACAAGAGGAACTGTATTAAGGGGTCGCGGCATTAGAAAGATTGAGAACCACTGCTTTAGATGTGAGGATCCTGCCCCCCTCTCCCTCCCTCCCTGTTCGTCTCTCCTCTCTCTCTCTCTCACTCTCTCTCTCTCTCTCCCGCCCTGTCTTTCTCTCTCTCTCATCAAAGAATCTCTGGGTAAGGCTGATATAAGGCCAATCCAATTTTATATAGATTACTCATGCTTTACTATTATTTTAATAAATGCCAGCTATTTCTCTCTCTTCACTACTGCACACAGAAGCATCTATCCTGTGTACTTTTTAATACATTGATATTGTATGTAGAAAAATGTTACTATGGAAACAGGATTTACAAATGAACCTCTCTGCATGATAGAGAAGCTTTCCAGAAAATAAAAATCAAACCTAAATTCATTGTTAAACTAATTCTTGCATGCTGTTATATATTATAAATGTATTGTACATTATAAATGTATTGAGTTTATGGTCTGTATAAAACAACCAAAATGCCTTATAAATAAAGATACAGTGATCCCTCGATTTTCGCGGGGGTTACGTTCCAAGACCTCCCGCGAAAATTGATTTTCCGCGATGTAGCGGCACGGAAGTAAAAACACCATCTGCGCATGCGCACCCTTTTTCCATGGCCGCGCAAGGGCTTGCAGGTGGAGGCGGCAAAAGTGCGGAGGCTGGCAAGTGGAAGAGAAGGAGTAGTAGTAGAAGGAGGTGGAGGAGGAGCAAGGCGGGCGGACGGACGAGCTGGCTGGAGGAGCTGCGTAAAGGGCCAGCCGACGGAGCCATGGATTTACAGTACTGAGGACTATCGCTTATCAGCCGGCCGGTACAACCGCTAGTGGAGGCAGTGGTGGTGGCGGCAGCGCCAGCACTAAAATGGGGGAGCAGGCGCTGGGCAAAGCCTGCGGCGGAAACTCATGGAGAAAGAAGGCGGCAGAGTCTTCCGACGGCCACAACCACCACCACCATCACCACCACCACCATTCGCACTCGGCACCCGAGATCTCTCGGATTATCACCGACCCCACCACGGGAAGGAGATACTGCCGCAGGAAAGTGTTGGGAAAGGTAAACGTACCTGGCGGCAGTAGAGAGAGAGAAGGCGGGCTTGAGAAAGCCTTAGTAGCGTTGGTTGAGCTTTGTTGGACTAGGGAAACACGGAGGCGGATTTGCAACAAAAGGAGGCTCCGGCAGCTCGTGCGTCCCCCCCCAAAAAAACCCACGTCCATAGAAACATAGAAGATTTCGGCCAATCAGCAATGGCACACGTCAGTTTGGTGATGACGTATGACGTCATCGGGTGGGAAAAACCGTGTTATAGCAAAAAAACCACGGACTATTTTTAAATTATTATTTTTTGAAAAACCGTGGTATAGCGTTTCGCGAAAATCGAGACCGCGAAAATCGAGGGATCACTGTACTATCAAATATTAAATAAAATCAACCCACAATTAAAACAGCACTAAAGGAAAAGCATCTTTAAAGTACTAAAGACCAGACTAGAAATGTTAAATATTACATATACCAGGAGTGGGTTCTAATTTTTTTTACTACCGGTTCTGTGGGCATGTCTTATTTTGTAGGTGTGGCTTCATGATCAAGTAACTGTGTGGGCGTGGTTTCATGGTGAGGTGACTAGACAGGCACGGTTTCATGGTCAGGTGACTGGGTGGGCGTAGCCAATTCAATGTCAGTCACTCCTACTGCGCAACATGATTCCCCAATCAGCCAGGCCTACTCAGGTTTTGTGGCTCTCAGTGTTTTATTTTTATGGGAAACAGGTATGTCTCTCTTTCTCTCTCCCTCCCCCACCCTCCCCCCATGTCTCTCTTTTGCCTGCATTCTCTCCCTCCCCCTCCCTCCCTCTCCCTCCCTCTTCTCATCTCTTTCTCCCACTCTTTCATCCTCCCTCTCTTTCTATCTCCCTCTCTCGCGCTCCCACTCCCTCCCACCTTCTCTCATCCCTTTCTCTCATCTCTCTCTTTCCCCTCTCTTTCTTTCAACTCAAAGTCACTCATTGCTCACATAGTAACTATCATCTTCAGTCATAATCATTAAAAATCATAGGAGATGTATTTTATCCTTTACAGAAAGCATTGTGGAGTTTGGGAGAAAATACTCTAATGGAATATGTCAAATGAAGAATAAATAGCAAGAGTATTTACTGTTTTGCTGCAGATTTTATAAATCCCTATCAGGATTATAGGGGGAATACATTACATCTCTCTTTCCCCTCTCTCCCTTTCCCACCCCACCTCTCTCTCTCACACACATAGACATATTTGGTCTCTCTCATTCTATTTCTCTTTCATTTTCCCCCTCATTCGCTTTCCCTCTCTCTTCCGTCTTTCCCTTTGGTTCTCTCTTCCTTAAGAGCCCTTTATTAATGGGGGGAGTTTCCTTTGGAGACGTTGTATCTTTTCTTACATAGTCAAGTAGAATTATTCCATTCTCTGCCAGGTCTACCCTCATGCTTTGCAAGTGTCTTTTTAGGAACAGAGAAATCACTCTTCAAACTTTCCATTTCCATCTTTTCTTTTTCTTTTTTTCAAAAAATTGGGGGGGGGCAGGGGATTTCCACCTCCGGGATCGAAGGCAGCCAGGTTGGAAGGAAGGTGGATTCCCAACCTCCAGTGACAGATTATGGGAGGTCGTGACATCTGTCAGCCTTGATTATGTGAGGTCATGACAGCTGTCACCCTTGATAGCTTCAAGGCAGGATTAGACAGATTCATGGATGTCAAATGTATCGGTGGTTATTGAAATGGATGTCCAAGTGCCGCTCTGTTGGCTGAGGCAGGCAGGACCCCCATTTGTTGGGGGTCAAGGGAAAGGGAGGGTTTTGCCTTCTCTTTCTGCTCAAGATCCCCAATTGGTGGGCCACTGTGTGACACAGAATGCTGGACTCGATGGGCTTTGGCCTGATTCAGCATAGCTCTTCTTATGTTCTTATGTTCTTATGAATTCTGCAGGAATGGCTAAACAATCACCCAGGTGGGGTGTAAGCAGTGTCTCCTCCTTTTCAGTCTCATATCACAGAGCAAACGCACACAATCACACACACCTCATGGTGCACACACCTCATGGGGTGCATGTTTGCTCACACACATTAAGGCAGAGAAGACTTGGCTGAAATTTAGAAGAGCTTTGTCTATGACTTCTCATATATCCAGGGGCTAGCCTACACCTCTCCCAGCTATAAGTTTGGCAGTGATCGAAGGAAATGTCTTTCTTCAAGATCTTCTTCAAGATCGACTTTAAGAGTGCTGACAAGAAGCCGAGAGAAAAAGTAGTGGCAGTGAGGGTGACAGGCAGGGGTAGGTTCTAGCTTGCTGCTGGTTCACTTCCTCCCATGCCATGTGACCATGCCTTCTGAGCGCGCTCATGCACAGTGCCAATTTTTTTTAAATTTTTTTTAAAAGCTGAAAACAAGATGGTGACACATGCACAGTTCCAGAAACTCGACTTCTGTGCATGCACAGAAGAAGAAAAAAATCTCCCCCCGCCATTTTTTTAAAAAAGATGGCGCCACCCATGGACCAGCACCGACCAAACTGGTTTCATAATATCACCGTGATGTCACCAGCGGGTTGCTACTGGTTCAGGCAAACCTGTAAGGACCAGGAGGAATCCACCTTGGACATATACAGTAATGAGGGGAAAATCCTATTTGAAATAATGTGAAATAAGGAGATTGGCAACTCTTTAAAAGCATAAAAAGAGAAGCCAGCAATAAATATATCATCAAAACAAGCAAGAATGATGATATTTCAATTACTTCCCTTTCTGCCCCATTACAAACATGACCACCCATATCTCCAGGAAATAGACATGAGACTAAATTATGTCATTTTTTAAAAAATGTGACCCTCTGTGGAGAGATTATCTTATTATTAATCTGTGTAAATAGATTGGGAACCTTTTCAAATGAAAAGAAAAATAATAGCATTTTTCAATGCTATTGACAGTATGTATGAGCCTTAAACTCTTCTGTTCTACACCCTTCCTTGGAAAACTGGGAAGAAGAGTTTGAAATAATTTTTTTTTATGGACTAGAATTGATTATAGTAGTAACCCAAAGCTGATTATCATTATGTAAGGATTGGCAACTGTAACTACATTTTAAAAAAAACAAAATCAAAATATCCACTGGTCAACAATGAATTATACATAGACAGCTATATTAGTCTATGATAGCCCAAAATCAGAATGAACCTGGTAGAAAATTTACTCTGTGATAAGATGGGTAGCCGATACTTTTAATAAATGGAAATAATAAGTACCATATTTTACAGCTAGCTAATTTTATCAAAAGGCAGTATTTCTTTTTTTAAAAAACCAAATGTGTCAGCATTATTTCTGATAAATAAGGGAAAGTAATCTATAGGAAGGTGTTACTTTCACTGTGTCCTAACAGTAGTGGAATGCCTAAAACTAAATTGTATTATTTGTTTGAAGATATCAGAAACATACTCTTAATTGGATGAGCAGACAACCATCATCAGACAAATGTTAGATTAATTGTTAGGAATTTTTATTTTATGACAGATGGAAAACAAAAATATTAATGAAAAAATCATACTTAAAAGCCTGTGATTTAGCCCCAAAGAACTTCAGTTTCTATTACAACCTCCTACTAATGCCTCTAATTGCTAGAACTCCTAGAAATATGATTGATATCTGGAGGGCACCAATTGAAGAAATTTAATTTAATGGTTCATTTTCCTTTTGTCTACAGCAGGGATGTCAAACTTGAGGCCCAGAGGTGGCCCATGGAATGCTTATATCTGGGCCATGTTTTCACTGGCAGAGAGTTGCAGGAAGCTATTTCAGCCAAAAATGGAGCTCAGGAACCCTTTTTTACTAGAGTATTCGGGGCACCACATACTCTCCCAACATGCATGGCATCAAGCTGGCTGTGCCCACGCTGATCGTGCCCACTCTGTCCCCCTGAGGTCAGACACAACCCTGATGTGGCCTTTAATGAAATCAAGTTTGATTCCCCTGGTCTACAAAATCTGACAGCATGCCTTAATTATATTCCTTTAACTCTACAGTCTAGGAATTCAGGATAGGAAAAATTGTGTTAGTAAATGTTAAATTCCTGAAAAATAGGTAGCTTATGAAAAATGTTTACCAAAGCACTTCCCAAGTACTTGCTGTACTATGTATTTACATGGAATTTTTCATATGTGAATATTTAAGGAAATATATCCCTGCTGGTTTAACTAACAAATCTTGGCTCAGACTTACTTTCTTCTCTTGAAAAGGGTGCCTTATCAATACTTCCATACTCTGTTGCTTTTTTGTATGATTCCCTTGTTCAGCTTTGATTCCAGACACAGATCAAAAATGAAAAAACACATTTTGTATGGAGATAAGGAGAAAGCAAATATACCTCACCTATTTTGTGAATTCTATTTTAGCATTTAAATTAACCTTCAGCCTGCATTATAAATATAAACTGGTATGGAAAGTACTTTTAAAAAATCAAAAAGTCAAAAAGCACATATATCTATGATTCTAAAAGAATCCTAACATTTGGTAAAGTATCCAATATATACCGCTCAAAAAAATAAAGGAAACAGTCAAATAACACATTCTAGATCTGAATGAATGAAATATTCTCATTGAATACTTTGTTCTGTACAAAGTTGAATGTGCACAACAGCATGTGAAATTGATTGTCAATCAGTGTTGCTTCCTAAGTGGGCAGTTTGATTTGACAGAAGTTTGATTTACTTGGAGTTACATTGTGTTGCTTAAGTGTTCCCTTTATTTTTTTGAGCAGTGTATGTACCTTTAAATATATAGGAACTTTGGCAGTAGTCCTGTTAAAGAGCAACATTTTTCTTTTATTGCAGGCTGTTATGACAATCTGAAGAAATATTTGTTTACTAACAAACAGAGCTAAAGATAAAAGGATAAAAAATAAATGCAACAATACATTACTTAGAAATCATGACAATATATTTGTGAAGACATATCTATAATTTCTAAACAAGAAAAAATACAAAACAAAATTACAAATAGATAGAATACAACATAAATAATATATATAAAATGTACAAAAAGTCAAGGGGAATACTGTAGTTTTGAAAGAATAGAAAGGTAAAGCAACAATAACACAATATAGAAACAAAAATGTTCCAGATGCTCATATTTTCTTAAATGATTTCTTTAGAAGTACCATAAAAATTCATCCTGCTGTATTGGTATAAAACAACAGTGGCATCTAGTGGCTAGCAATATTACTTTTTAACTATCTTCTAGAAAAATGTAAGTGAATTTTGTAAATTATATTTTAGCATTTGGTCATTGCTATGCTCACAAATGTGAAAGACAAAATGTTATATTTTGCTTTACTGTGAACTTAATACAACCCAGAATTGTTTCAGCACAACAAAAGTGTTGCACAGTTTTAATGTTGTGAGAACAACATTACCATATTACTTGTACTGAGATATTAAACAGAATCGCCAGGAAAAAAATGAATATCCATATTTCCCTCGCCCTTGAATACATCTTTTGAATCCCAAAAGTTAACCAATAATTGTCATGAAAGCAAGCTTGATGACTTTGGGTCAGTCCCTCTCTCTTAGTTGAATCTACCTTAAAAGATTGTTGTTATAAGGAGCCCTGGTGGCACAGCAATTAGAATGCAGTATTGCAGACTAACTCTGCCCACTGTCAGAAGTTCGATTCTCACTCAGCCTTCCATCCTTCCAAGGTTAGTAAAATGAAGATCCAGATTGTTGGGGGCAATATGCTGACTCTGTAAACTGTTTAGAGAGTGTGGTGTAGCTATGGAGCAGTATATCAGTCTAAGTGCTAATGCTATTGCTGTAAGGAAAGTAAATAGATAAATATAAAATAACTTTAAAATGTATTTGAAAGCTATTTCCCTAGCTCTTCTTACCAATATTCTGGCTGGAAAATTAGGTGATGCTCCTTGTCGTTGGGGGGTTGGGGGGTGTATCTTTTAATTAAGGTGTCCTAGATTATGTGCTACTATGTTGATTTTATTTTTTTAATGCCACCAAAGATCATGGTTGTGACATGAGCAGGTCACTAAAATAAATTTCAAAGTGGCTGCAGACAAATATAGAACTCTGTTATTATGTTACAGTGACATAATAACAAATTGGTTTGCTTAGCTTTTTTAACTAACGGAAACCATACATTTTTCCAAACCTTTCTGCAAAATTCCAAATTTCATAAGAAGAGGTCGCTTCTCATTCACCAGCTTTTCTCTAGACCAGTGTTTCCCAACCTTTTTTGAGCCGCGGCACATTATTCACTCTTACAAAATCCTGGGGAACACTGAGCGGGGGGGGGAGCGGGGGGGGCTAAAAATGTTTGGACAAAAAAACCCTCTCTTCCTCCCTTTCGCCCTATTTCTCCCCTGTCTCTTTCTTTCCCTCTCTCTCCATCCCTCTTTCTTTCTTCCTTCCTCTCTTTTTTGCTCTTTCTCTCGCCCTCCTTCCCTCCTTCTTTCTTGCTTTCTCTCTCTTGCATTCTTTCTCTCTCTCTTTCTGTCTCTCTTGCTATCTCTTTTATTCTTTCTTTCTCTCTCCCTTGCTTTCTCTCTCTCTTTCTCTCTCTCGCTTTCCTTCTCTCTTCCTCTTTCTCTCTTGCTCTCTCTCTAACCCTCCTTTTTCTCTCTCTCTCTTTCTCTCTCGTGCACCACACCGGCAACATAGAGAGAAAGAGAGAGCAGAGAGAGAGTGGAGGGCGGCTTGCTGGTCCGCGGCCCCCTGGATCAGCGGCGCCACATGGCCCCAGTGCAAACTCCGCCATTGCCTTCGCCTCCGCCTAAGAGGCAGCAGCCACATCCAGCCCTTCACCCTCCCAGGTGTCTATGGCGCTCAGCGCCCGGCCACACACCGCCTCCGCCTCCCGGTAACCCGCCCGACTTCTACCTGCAGGAACGGGTGGTGGGGCGCCACGAAGGGCGGCACTTGGAGGTCACCAAGGCACCGTTGTCATCACGGCGCAAAGCCACGCAGTCCCGGATCGCTCGCTTCTCCGGCCAGCAAGCCGGCTGCCTGGGAAAACAGCACGCTTTTTAAACACGCACTTTTCAAAGGCGGCGCTTTCCCGGGCAGCCGACTTTGCTGGCCGGAGAAGGGAGCAATTCAGGACTGTGTGGCTTTGCGCCACTTCAAAAATTTATGCGGGGGGGGGTCCTAATGACTGTGCGGGCGCACGCCCATGCAGCTTAGAAGCAACAGTGGCCGGCGCCCGCCCACCGAACCCCAAAAGTTCACTTCCCGTCACCGCCAGGGAAGCTCCAGCCAGGCCGGGCTCGCGGCACACCTGACCATGTCCCGCGGCACACTAGTGTGCCGCGGCACACTGGTTGGGAAACACTGCTCTAGACATTGAATATTTGGGCCACTGCCTAGAAAAGGATTGAATGTGATCGTTCACAACAGGACAACAGGGGTACAACAGCCTGAACAATCAATTTAAGTGGTCGATTTGATCTGATTCAAATCAATCGGAATAACTAATGTGATTCAGGGTTGTTGTTTTTTAAATGAATTATAATTATGTACAGATGAAACACTTAAATTTGTAGAAGTCTTCTGGAGATTTTAAATGAATGCTATTCATATGCCAATGATCTTCAGTGTTACAGATAGTCCTCAACTTACAACAGTTCATTTAGTGACTGTTCAAAGTTACAATAGCACTGAAAAAAGTGACTTGTGACTATTTTTCACAATTATGAGCAGTGCCGCACCCACTGATGATGCAATTTTCTGTGATTTTTTTCCAATGCCTCTGTTTGGAAAAAGCCCTCTCACCCACCCTCGTTTTAATGCTGATCTTTATTCTTTGACCAAAGGACAGCTGAGAAGCTCCTCCTCAGGAGAGGGCAGAAAAAAAATTCTGAAAATTGCATTATCGGTGGGTTCCTTCCTATTGGTGCGGTCCAGCTCTCTGAACTGCACCAATAGGAACCCACCACTGATTATGACCCTTGGTTCTAGCATCAAGTGGTTTACATTCGTATGCTTGATAACTGGCTCATATTTATGATGGTTGCAGTGTCCCGAAGTTATATGATCCACTTTTGTGACCATCTAACAAGCAAAGTCAATGGGGAAACTAGATTCATCTAGTTCCTAATTTAAGAACTTCAATGATTCACTTAACAAATTTAATTTAATTTAATTTTCCTATCATTCTTTTCCTCCAACTTAGGACTGTATGACTGTAACTTGTTGCTTGTTATCCTAAGATTTTTATTAATATTGATTGTTTCTTCATTGCTTATTTGACCCCTATGACAATCATTAAGTGCTGTACCACATGATTCTTGACAAATGTATCTTTTTCTTTTATGTACGCTGAGAGCATATGCACCAAAACAAATTCCTTGTGTGTCCAATCACACTTGGCCAATATTCTATTCTATTCTATTCTATTCCATTCTATTTTAATTTAATTTATTAGATTTGTATGCCGCCCCTCTCCGAAGACTCGGGGCGAATGTGCTGAGAAAACTCATAAAATGGGGCAAATTCACTTAACAAAGTTCTCGTTTACCAACATAAATATGGGGCTTAATTGTGGTTGTAAGTTGAGGACTAACCGTGTATCTTTCCCTTATCTCTATAAAAAAATAACAAAACCGTGGTTCAATAACGGGTGGATGAAAAAGAGCGGGCTGAAATGAAATACAAATGGGGAAGAATCACATTAAAAGTCCAACTTGGGGACTGTGATTCAAACTTTCCTTAGATTGCTCCTTAATTTCCTATGAAGGTTGTGCACTAGCAAAATTACATTTCACCTGGAAGATACATAAATCTGAGAATCAATGTTGTGTATAGAATTGCATGCTGGACTAGGCCATGAAAGATCTGTTTGATAATGGAATTCACTGGATCACCCTAGATAGGTCATGAACATCTCAGCCTCATCCCTCCACATAGGATTGTTCATATGAGGATAGAAAAAGATAATACTACTTTCTAATTTTCATTTATTTATTCAATAAACTGCATAGTCCAGCTTACTCAATAAGTAAAGATTGCTAGTTCTCTGTATCTAAGTTAAGTCATTTTGATGATGTAAGTTCTCAGACCTCAATTGCAAGAACTTGGGACACTGGACACAGACTCAGATGAAGTTCTAGCTGGCTGTGAAGTGTCTTGCTAAGGTAACAGTAAAAAAAGGAAATTTTCTTGGTAGTCAAGACTTGACGATTGAAGGATGAATTTTGCTCTCGATTGATGTTTAGAATTGCCTTTCCCTATCTCTCCCTCTCTATTTCCCCCCCTTTTTCTCTTTTTGTAGGCAGATGACTTGATTAGAAGTTAGACAGGAAAGAAAGAAAAAACTTTTTAATGTAGAGTAATAGGATTAAAAGCTAGAGTAAGAAATAGAAATAAAGGGAATATTAATGTATTACATTTTTGTTTGATAAAATGAAAACAATAATGAGAAATAGTTGGGTTGATATAGATAGCCTTTCTCTGTGGTAAGGTGCAGGTTTCAACTCAAGGGCCAGTTCAAATTGTAACATGTCAAAAAATAAAGATAAAGATGGGGAAACGGGAATGCAGAAAACCTGAGAATACTACCCCTCAAGATCAAGATTATTCTCATCTTCAAACCCAGAAACCAAGATCTCTTATACTTCAGGATTCCTATGATGGAAGTCTTGGCAGTTAACTTGTCAGTTCCTTCAATTCCTTAATTGTGCTGTATCTGATCATATGTTGTTTACATGCAGTCATGAGCTACTTATCAAAGTTATCTTTATTCAGGTGTTGAATGAGTTCAATTGCAAACTTACATTTTGACTGCTTTAAAGCTTCATCGGTTAAAAAAACCCCTTGCTTTTTCTAAGTTACAAACTTGCATCAGATAAAGGAAAAGAAAGGAAAGGGAAGCTTGCAATCTTGATACACAGAAAAGGGATTCACAGCATCCTATTTTCATTTGTACTCCTCAAATTTTAGCCTAGGTCTTCCCAAATGGGATAAATGAAAGAAAACCTAATAATTTGCTGCAGCAATCTTTCAGTTGCTTGAATTTCAGTTGCTTGAATGAAAATACAAAACAGGCTATGTAGCCAACTTCAAAAACTATTGAAAAAATATATGCCACCAAATAAAGATGAAATGCTTCAACTATCACAGCAAACAAGAGAAACACCTTCTGTGCACCAAATCTAACCACACCTTCTATAACTTTGTAAATAACAAACTGAAGGACTCAAGATCCATCCCACCACTAAAAGGACCCAACACCAAAGAATGCTACAATGAAACAGTCAAAGCTAACCTCTTCAACACATTCTTTGGCTCAGTCTTTGTAAAAGCAATGGCTTATGCCCCAAATTCCCTAGTCATACCACAAATGCTCACAATGATTTAACACAAATAGACTTCACTGAAGACAATATTGAAAAAGCAATATGTAGCATAAAACTTTATTTATCAATCGGGCCTGATGGACTATGTGCATACTTTCTAAAACAGCTCTCCCAAGCCATAGCTGAACCACTCAGCATAATCTTTTAAAAGTCCTTCAGGACCAGTTCCCTATCAAACCTATGGTCACTAGCTATGGTCATCTCCCTCTTCAAAGATGGAGATCCCAGTCTAGTAGTGGGGTGGTGAAAATGGAGCTCCACTCCAGAGCACCCAATTTCCACTGAAAGATGTTGAAAGAAAATGCAGGGCGCCCTGCATAAGCCATGCTCACAGTGTGGTAATAAACATTTTGGTAGCCCTTCACTGCCTCTACTCCTCTACTCGCAACAGAATATCTTACGCAACCAGACTTGAAATCCTAGGCACAGAAAGTTTAGAACTACATCGCCTTCAACACTAAGCATAGCTCAAAAAATCATCCCTTCTTGTCAACAACTACTTCAGCTTCCACCACAACAATACACAAGCACACAACAAATACAAACTCAAAGTAAACTGGTCCAAATCTGACTGTAAAGAATACAACTTCAGCAATCGAATAGTTAATGGCTGGAACTCACTACCTGACCCTGTAGTTTTGTCACCAAACCCCCAAAACTTTACCCTTAAACCATCCACTGTTGACCTCACCTGATTCCTAAGAGGTCAGTAAGGGGCGTGCATAAGTGCACCAGCATGCCTACTGTCCTTGTCCTAATGTTTCCGTCTTATTAGCACCCATCGCATGTATGTAAACAGTGTTATATCTATATATACTACCAATATGTACTTGACAAAATACAAAAATTAAAAAACTTCAAAAAGGTTAAGATTCTTTCACTCTAATGCAGAAAGATCTGAATTAGTTGCAGTGGTATTCTGAATACAATTCATATTGTTAATACAACTCTTTCTTTCAACTCTTTACATTTCACTTTAGCATTGTTTTATAGTTCCTAGGCCTTCAGGTAGTATCATTTTTATCTGAATTTCTATGCTCTGCCTTATAGAAACATGATTGTTATACATGTAAATAACAATGTAGTTCAATATGGCAAATATTACTTTTGCTAATGATGATGATGATGATGCTCTTTTAAATTAATTATTCTTGCTTAGTGTATATCATGTCTACTTGAATTTTGGATTTGTTTTGTAATTTATGAATTAGGCAACCCTGTATATTAAATATCTCCTTAGCTGTGTTAGTAAAATAAATGAAGATCATCTCTTGCCTGAATGACTATCCAGAGGCAAATAAACATTGGCACCAAAAGGTAAGCATAGTATTTCAGGCATTAGAAGAGTCAGCATGATGTGGCTATTTAGGAACTGAACTACAGCAAGAAGACCCAGGGCCTGTCTGCTTTTAGACACAGAAAGTAGCTAGGTAACCTTGAGCCAGTGACTTCCTCTCAACCCAAACAATTTCAGCATCTGTGACAATCTGGCTGAAAAACAACCCTCTACATCATTACCAAATCCTGAAGCCATTCTGAGAAATAGACAAGCGCAATGCAGAAACTCAAGTTTGCAACTGTGAGACTCTGACAACACCATAATCTGAAAATACAGCAAAGACATCTGCAGAGAAGTCAAAAACCAAGAATCTTGTCCAAAAGATCCTTGCAGGAGGTAGATAATAAAGACATAATTTGTTAAAGATCAAAGGAAAAATGTTACTAAAAGACAAAAGATGCTTTGCAAGAAAGATTAAAAAAAAAACCTCAATACCATTGGCAGCTACCAGACTTATGAATCCACAAGGGAAGAACTTTGGAGGGATAAAAGGATTCTTTAAATCCACCCAATCTTTGAGTGATCCCAGATCCAGACTTGGTAGTTCTCATCCTCTAGCAGCTAGCTCAATCTTTTTCTGACTTTTAGCAACTTTAAGATGCGTGGAGCAAGCCGGCTAGGAAGCTGAACTCCACGCACCTTAAAGTTGAGTAAAACTGAAAAACAGTTCGAGCTAATGCCTGGGTGGCTCGGTGCGGATAATAAGGGTAAGTGTGTGTGTGTGTGTGTGTGTGTGTGTGTGTGTGTGTGTGTGATTTTGTGGGGGGAGAAGCAAATTTACATTGTAACCAATAAAGTTTTGCTGCCACTTTGAATTCCTTGGGTCTTTGTTCCTAATTATTTATTCACTGTTGATCAGTATGCTACTTGGTCTACTTGCATCTATCTGGAAAACCCAGATAGAAAGCAAAAAGGGGTAAACTATCCATGGGCCTCCACAGGCTGTGTATGTAAGAATGAATAACATGAGACAGCAAGTAACACAACCAAGCAAGACAAAAACTGACTATACCACCATCACCTCTAGTACCTATAGACATTAATCCTAACCCTAAATCTTAACAGCAGAGGATGTTATAGAACTGCATTCTATATGAAATGACCTTCAAAATATCATTTGTAATAAGAATCACTTTGGGGGGAAATGGTGTCATACAACACATAATATAAAAATGCCACTTAATCAATATTAAATAACCGCAGAGATGAGAAGTAACTCAAGGCTATTAAATAACATGGTTGAATTTTTTTTTTGTTTACAATTCGCATTTTTATTATGATGATACCCTTCCATAATGATGGTAATGATATTTCAACTACATTCATTCCATTAAAGATCTATCATCACAGGCAACATGTTAATTGGCATTAGTATCTATGACTATATAATTACATCAATTGTCAATGAACAGTGAAAGGACTTTATTAACATTAGCAGTTAAGATATGCATAAAAAGAAAATGTGAATTACAGTGGCTGTTTGTAATTTTAATTACTTTTAAGGTTTCTGATTTCTACTGAAATACAGAAAACTGTGATTGCAATATTAATTTGCACTAAGGCACGGTTTAATATTTTAAGAGAAAAATAAAGTAGAAAGTCAACACACTGATTTACTGTATATACTCGAGTATAAGCCGACCCGAGTATAAGCCGAGGCACCAGTTTTTGCCACAAAAACCTGGGAAAACTGATTGACACGAGTATAAGCCGAGGTTAGAAAATGCAGTGGCTACTGGTAACTTATAAAAATGGAAACCAATAAAATGACATTAATTGAGACATCAGTAGATTAAATGTTTTAGAATATTTATTTTAAAGGAAACCAAAATTAGCTCTGTAAATTTAAAAGAGGGTAAACGAAAGCAATCTGGTAATAACAATAAATTAAAAAGTAAAAAAAGTAGCTCAATCAGCAACCAAGCTAAAACCTATTTCTAACCCTAACCCAGGGGTCTTTAAACTTGAGTTTTAAGACTAGTGGACTTCAACTCCCAGAATTCCTGCACCAGCCATGCTACTTCAGGAGTAGGAGTTGAAGTCCACAAGCCCTAATCTTTCCAGGTTTGAAGACTTGCATTTCTAACCCTAACCCAGGGCTCTTTAAACTTGACAGTTTTAAGACTAGTGGACTTCAACTCCCAGAATTCCTGCACCAACCATGCTACTTCAGGAGAAGGAGTTGAAGTCCACAAGCCCTAATTTTTCCAGGTTTGAAGACTCTTGCATTTCTAACCCTAACCCAGGGCTCTTTAAACTTGAGTTTTTAGAAGCCTGGAGACAGTTCATGCCGTCCCGGTCCCTCCCCCCCTTTAGCTTGCTGGCTCTCTCCTCCGTCTCCCTTTATTGCCCCATGTGTTGTGCAGGGAAGCAGATTTTCTAAAGAGATCCACTTGGGACGGCAACAGGGAAATGAAGCGGAGGAGAGCCAGAATAGCCCACAGCCACGGGGGAGGAGGAGGAAAGAGCTGTCCTCCTCCTTCTCCTCCTTCCCCTGCAGCCGTACTAAGTGGATCTCTGTAACAAATCTGCTTCTCTCTCTGGCTGGAGGCTTCTAAAGCCTGGAGAGAGTTCATGCCGTCCCCGTCCTCCATGTTTAGCTTGCTGGCGGGGCACCCTCTTGTGGTGATTCGGCGCCCTCTTGTAGTGACTCGAGTATAAGCCGAGGTCAGGTTTTTCAGCCCATTTTTGGGGCTGAAAAACTCGGCTTATACTCGAGTATATACGGTACATATGCTGTTATGTTTCATAGTTCAGGAGCTTGAAAAAAGAAGCTATAGGAACTATTCTTTTTCTATAACTAACAAACAAAAAAACACAAATACATTAAATATTCAGCATTAAATTAAGATTCCTTGAAATGCATATATACATTAATACAGTTGGAATAAGCCGAAAGAAAAACACATGCAGCTGTTCTTGTAATGCAGTATTGTTAACGTATTTGCTATTTTCTAAGTCTCATTTTTTTGTGTTACATCTAATTATTACTGATGAACATTTTAGAACAGCTTAATCATTTCATTTGGCAGTTTTGCCAATGAAACATTTGATCCTACAGAAGAGACAGTTGGCATATATCTAGTGAGCAGAATAGCAGCTGGTAGTCAAAGTAAACTTTCCCTTGAGTCAAGTTTAATTTCTGGTGACCAGACAGATATATACAAGACAGGTATCTGTTATCCAAATGTTTAGGTTTTTTTCAAAATTAGTACAACCGTCATAGTTTTATAACAGCAGCTAGTTCTTCAGTATATCAAATTTCATTTGAAAATTACTTATTTAATTAAAATATTTATAAAGTCGCCCATCTGATAACAAACTCTGAGTGGATGCCAATCAAAAATAAAACAACATAATAGCCATATTTAAACTATAAAAAGCAAACATATTTAAAACAAAAACAAAAACCTCTGTGTATTAGTTTAAAGATGCCAACTGCAAGGTGCATACAACTTTCACATTGTGGTTAAGTTCACGTTGTTCACAATGATGAAGTTCAAGAAAGGTTAAGAAGGGAATTTCTGCATTTGGCAGGATATGCTTAGGATCGTTCCTGCAAATAAGAATCTTACATGAGCCCATCACATTTGATCTGGCAGGGAAGGCATGTTGCAGGGTCCATCAGCCATGGACTTGCATTTGATGGGCCCCAGAAAGTGGACCTTCTCTGCTGAGACACCCTTCTTGCAGAACTTTCTCCTCCCTGAAGTTAGACAGTGAGTGAGTGAGTGAGTGAGTGAGTGAGTGAGTGAGTAAGTGAGTGAGTTAGTTAGTTAGTTAGCTAGCTAGCTCTTTCCCTGCCCATGCACCAAAAACACGTTCGCTAGCATATGCACCAAAAACACGTTCCTTGTATGTCCAATAAATGGTCTTGGCCAATAAAGAAGTCTATTCTTGCTATTCTATTCTTGCTCTCTTTTTTTTTGGGGGGGGGGGGGGTTTGTATGTTTAAAATAATGTTTGATAATATTTTCATCTGAATGTTTTTCTACCTTTACTTAAGGATTGTCTTTGTTTATTTGCTCCTTTATTCAATTGTTGTATGCCGCCCAGAATTGCTTTGTGTGAGATGCGTGGTCATATAACTGTATTAATTAAATAAACAGATATTCCCTTTCAAAACTCACAGACTTTAAAGGATAGTAAAACTCTCAGTGTGCACAGATCAAATCAAAAATCAAAAGGAAAGTTTGAAAGGTTTCTATCAACAGGGAACATGTAGATCCGAAGATATGTTAAAAATTACCAATACTGTCTCTTTATTTAAAAAGTTCATTTGATTGATTTGTATAAATTATTTGGAAGCTAGATTTTATTTATAATTTCATTTAATTTACAAAAAACACACATTAAATATTCCTCCATGTATGTTCTTTTTAAGGATAGTGACCCATTTGAGAAACACACAGAGAGAAAAAATACATTCTGAAACAAGGCAAAAGGCAATGAGCTAAAATTCTGAATCACTGAAAAGGAGCATAGGATTCTTCAGGGAATGTATATGCATATGTGTATGTATGCAGATATCTATATGAATACATATATATTCCTAAAGAATTCTATGCCTCTTTTCATTTTCTCTCATGTCTTCTGCCTTCTTTCAGAATGTATTTTTTTCTCTTTATTTCTCAGATGGAACACTATCCTTTAAAAGAACAATTAAAACAAGAGGAACAATTAATGTGTGCTTTATGTAAATTTCTGAATAAAAAACTGCTTATTGAATTAATTTATTTACTTTCAAATATATTAATTGAATTAAGAAAGGCTCACTTGAAGAGCTCTAGAGTGTAGAAATGAACAGTAGCTTCATTTTTCTATCAAAAGCAGCATTGTTAATTATCATGTTGTAATTGAAAGAAATTCAATTTTTAAAAAAATCTTCACATTTCTGCAGATGTAAAAAAGCAGAGCACAATGCACCACGTACTGGTGCAATGTTACTTCAATTTATTTGAGAAGAGCTACAATAATCAAACATTTTTTCTGGGATATGTTTTTATCAGAAATAATTACAAAATTTCAATTATTAATTAACTATGTGAATAACAAGAGATATTGTAAAATCTACAATATTCTTTCTAACATTTCATTGCTAACCATACACTGTGACTATAGTTGCTACTATTGTTACCAAAAGACAAGCTTTATCTGATTAACATTAAATATGTCATGTAGCAATAAAAAAATATATCGACATTATGTAGCTATCAGTGCTTTTTCTTCAAAAGCATCCTTGATTATTGTGAAAGGAAATGTTTTCAAAGGATAGTTGAAATTACCATTTTATAATAATACTGTATTAATAATTATTGTATCACTTAATTAAGATGAACAGCAAATAACCTATATTTTTGGGAAATTATTTATATTATTTCTAATAGATCAGCCATCCAGAAACACCAAGCAGGCACCTACATTGGGCAGCAGTGGTATGGGAAGATGCTGCAGGCAGATAATCATTTTAGTGACAATAGGCATCAATTCACACTGCACAGGAGAAGGCAATGTTAAACCATTCCTGTATTTTTACAAGAAAACCAGAGGGATAGAAATACAAAACAAATGAATGCATCGACAGTCCGGAAATATGCTGCAGACTAGTACCTGATAGGGTAGCCATGAATGCCCTGGGAAAGACAAATGCCAAGTCATGTCTACACCTACAAAGATCAGAATTGTGTAAGCAATGGAATTCCCACTGAAACTGAAACTGTTGTGGTTGGCTCTGGCCCAGCTCCTGCCCCAGGGAATGTGGAGGTGGATGCAGGGGAAACTTCAACATGTCATAGGCCTGTGTTATTGCCGACAGAGTCAGTTCAGAGTTTAGTTTCCTCAGACAAAGAAGAAGGTGGGAGTGACTTGGAAGAGGAGGGCTTGGCACACAGCCAAGGCAGTCAATCTCCATTAACTTCCATTGATTCAGATGAAGATGTCTTGGACCCACGCAAGCGCAGAGTTATGCGTAGAAGAGACCAAGTAAGGACATATTACAGGAGATAAGAGAGGCCACTCGTGTTTGGGTGGGGCTCCAGTAATTAGGGCTGCTGCTATAAATAGCAGCGTGTGGGTTTGGCCATTGTGGAAGAGTATCTGATCACAGTTCTTCAGAAATCCTGTGTTGCTGTTTTCTGGACTTTGTTTGTTGATTTTTCACGCCTTTGAAACCAAAGCAGAGCAACGTGTGTGTGTGTGTCTCACTTTGTTGGAAGAAGAAGGGTTGTGAAGTTTCTTCACAGCTGCTAGCTAAGTACTTAATGACTGCTTAAGGGAAATTGTACAGACTACCCGGTTGTTTTGGGATGAGTGCTCTTTGCAATACAAAAAGAGTGCTTAGTTTATTTTGAATTTTGTGATAAAAAGAACATTGTTTTGAATTTTCAAACGTGTGTGTGTCTGAAATTTGTACCCTTGAATTTTTGGGAGGTTCCTACCAGAGAGCCCGGCAGAACACATAATAACAGCAAATCTCGAGCTACTCAGTTGAAATAGATCATAATATGATTTGTATATATTTAGTTGTATCTTACTATATTTACAAGAAAAGAAAAAAGGAGTAAGTAGAGAATAATAAAAGAGTAAAAGAGATAATATTTATATACACAGAGTGTCAAATTTGATTTCATTGAGGGCTATATCAAGGCTATGTGTTTGACCTTGGGGGGCTGATGTGTGTGTGTGGCCAGCTCAATGTCACTTGTATCGGGGCTCCTATGCTTGATTGAGCACTCTGCTAGTGAAAACAGGCTTCTGAGCTCCGTTTTCATTGCAATGGCCTCCTACAACCTTCTGCCAGTTAAAGTGGAGTTCAGGAGATTGAAGCCCTCCCAAGCTCTGTTTTCATTGGCAGAGGCACAGCGGGCCACTCCTTCACTATTTACAGGGTGGCCTTTAGGGCCAAATCCACTCCCCAGGCCTTGAGTTTGACATTCTTGACAAAGTAGTACCCTGGTTTGTTGTGTGCAAAACTGTAAGGTTTTAAGGAGCTTTCGCAAGCTCCTTAAAACCCACCTCTGTTGTCAGGCATAGGGGAATTGAAATTTCCCTTCCCCCTAGGCTTATAGAATTTATACATGGTATGCTTGTATGCATGAGTGGTTCTTTAAATTGGGGTTTTTTAGATTATTTTTAATATTAGATTTGTTTACATTGTCTTTTTATACTGTTGTTAGCCGCCCCGAGTCTTCGGAGAGGGGCGGCATACAAATCTAATAAATAAGTAAGTAAGTAAGTAAGTAAGTAAGTAAGTAAGTAAGTAAGTAAACAAACAAACAAACAAACAAACATCTTACAGTGTAGTAATAGGAAAGAAAAAATCTCCCTCAAAATTATATTATTCACAGTAGACTAATTCCTATGAGTATTATTTTGTCAAGTAAAATAGCAAAAATAGTTGTTCAGAAAGAGATTCTAGGCAAGTTTATTGATAGACTAACAGATAGAAAAGAGAATTATTGCTACATAATCAAGGTGTATATAAACCTATCTTTCTTCATACTAACATCTCAGTACTGGGCTGCACCCAACCTATTTCCATGCTCAAATTAATTTCAAGGGACGGAAAATTCACCCACAGGCCTTTTCTAATCATCAAGATACACAAGGAAGGAGACAGTTGTAAGAAGACCTAACAAAGAAAATAGTCTTCTATGCCACTTTACAAAGATAAGGGAAATCAAAAATACCACAAATGAAGTATAAAAGGGATAAAAAACAAACCCTCTTTACAGAGGACAAAAACATCTAAGACATTTTGAACCAGATTTTACAATGCTCTTTGTAAAAGGAAGGATGGAGTTTTGTCTTACCTTGAATGCACTACCAATTTTATAATTTCCCTTCCAAAGTAAAGGAGCCCAATCATTACTTTTCATTGAGCAGAAGGTATTATAAGAGCTTGCTGTTGTTGCCTTTGAATAAAGAACCACCTCAATCTCCCGTGAAGGGTGGCAATGGGGTTGCCGAAATGAAGATTAACAATTGATTAGGTTTAATGGCCCATGACAACAATAAACAATAAGGCCCCTGTCAGAAATTAGATTGTGCTGCTAATACTGCCAACTCAAATGGCTTTTAAACTAAAAGTGTTCAACACTTTTAACAAACATAAAAATTTAAGATATGCACCAGTTCTGGAAATTCTTTTAAATGTATTTGAAAACATTATTTCTTTGTGTTTAATTTCAAACCTTTGTACTGTATTAGTCATAATAAACCCTGCAACACTGTGTTATACTCTGGAATACACTGTGTTATACTCTGGAAATAAAACAAACACTATTTTTGTGTAACAATAATAATAATTAATAATAATTTATTAGATTTGTATACCTATGATGCAAAACACCCGAAAGAACCGTTGAACTTACCTGAACAGTCTTCTCGCTGCACTGCGAAGAGAGTCCAACGTGGGTAATACTTCAGCCTTATTGGCAGGGACTGAGTTAGAAATTAGCATAATTAATATGTCCCGCCCACCACTGCCCCCTCTTAATCAGTGATAAAAACGAAGGAATAGTAAAGAACAATAACTTTTCTTTAACAATTGTAACCTTCAAGAAACTGTGCACCTGGGCCAAAAGGCCGGGCGGGTTTGGACTCTCTTCGCAGTGCAGCGAGAAGACCGTTCAGGTAAGTTCAATGGTTCTTCTCCACTGCACTGCTCAGAGAGTCCAACGTGGGATATACCCAAGCCACCTTCTAGGGAGGGATAGGCCGGACCAGGGGCGCCGGAACACAAACCACTTTGTGCAATAGACAGACTGGGGGAAAAGCGTACAGAAGCCCCCTGGGCCATGGTGATAGCAGTGCATTGACCTGCTCAGCCTCTGGTGTCGGAAATCGGGAGAAGAATCTGGGCAATTGCCGGTTGTGTTGCGTGGCAAAGAGGTCTGCTACTGGTACTCCGTACCGTTGGACTATTAGTTGGAACGCCTCCGGGTTCAATGTCCATTCCCCGGGATCGATTGTCATCCGGCTCAACCAGTCCGCCTGGGTATTTTCTATCCCCGAGATATGCTCCGCTCGATGTCTTTCTGCCCATGACATTAGCTTGTGGGCCTCCTGCATCAGGCGGTCTGAGCGTGTGCCACCTTGGTGGTTCACATGTGCCCTTGTTGCTACGTTGTCCGTTAAGATTAGGACATGTTGGCCCTCTACCATGTCCGTGAACGACTGTAGAGCTTTGAACACCGCTCGTAACTCCAGTCTGTTGATATTGGGATCCTCCAAGTCTCTTGGGGACCACCTGCCCTGGGCCACCTGTCCCCTTGAGTGTGCCCCCCAGCCAGAAAGACTTGCGTCGGTAGTTATCGTCACCTCCTGGTGAGTCAAGAAGGGGGAGCCCCTGGTTAAGGCTGGCGAGGTCCACCACGTGAGGGAAAGGCGAACTGTCGTGGTCAGGTGCACTAGTCTTTTTGAATTGCTGAGGCGAGCCTTTTGGAAGGGGAGGAGGAACCATTGAAGGGGGCGAGCGTGAAGCCGGGCCCAAGGAACGATGTTGATACAAGAGATGAACATCCCTAGTAGTTGTGACAGCTGCGCTAGGGAGGTTCTGTTGCGACGGGAGATGGAACGAACCAGTGCCCTTATCTTCTGCCTCCTCTCTGATGAGAGGAAGACTAGGCCTGTCGAGGAATCTATTATAGTGCCAAATGGAGCAGGCGCATAGTTGGCTCTAGATGACTCTTGGCTCGGTTGATGGTGAAACCTGCCCTCTCTAGCGAATCTATTGTCCGGGCCAGGTCTTGCCTGGCTTGTTGAGGGCTCCTGGAGAGAATGATAACGTCGTCTAGGTATGCTAGAAGACGGATGGATTGAGCCCTGAGGCTCGCTGTTAGAGTGTCCAAGATTTTGGTGAATGTCCTCGGGGCGGAAGACAAACTGAAGGGCATGACCTTGTACTGGGAGTGCTTGTTGAGAAGAGAGAAGCGGAGGAACTGTCGATGTTGTGGATGGACCGGGACATGGAGGTATGCCTCCTTGAGGTCGATGGAGATCATCCAGTCCCGGTGGCGAATGGATGCTAGTATAGTGTGCAGGGAATGCATTTTGAAACGTTGGTACCTGATGTAAAGGTTCAGCTGTTTCAGGTTTAAGATGAGGCGGCAGCCACCGGAAGACTTGGGGACCACAAACACGATGGAATAGAATCCCAGCATCTGCTGATGGCCTTGTACAGGCTCTATTGCTCCTATGTCGAGGAGGTGTTACACCTCCTGCAGTATGGGGAATAGCTTTTGTGGTTGACTCAATGAGGTTTCTATAAATCTGTTGGGAGGCCGGTGTAGAAATTTTAGTTGAAGGCCTTGAGCTATGGTGTCTAAGGCCCAAACGTCTGTGGATAAGGACTCCCAAAAGTCGGTGAAGCACTGTAGGCGCCCACCGATGGGAGTGTCCTGAGAGGAGTCACCTTTGTTTGCGATATCCTCCCCTATTGCCTCCTCGAAATGGCCTACGGGATTGTTGGAACTGCTGACTTCTGTTCCCATAGCCTCCTCGATCAGTGCGATAGGTTGGTGTATAGGCCCCCTGTCCGTAAGGTCTTGTGACCGGGGATGAAGTTGAGGTGGGGTCCGAACGAAAGGACTGCCTCCGGTAATAAGGAGCTCCCCGCCTGTCCTGACGCCTTGCTGATCGTGGTAAAACTTTTTTCTTGTCCCTATCCTCAATGACGACCGTGTCTAGGGATTCGCCAAAGAGTTTAGAGCCCTGATACGGGGCCACAGCGAGACGCCATTTTGATTTGGCGTCCGCCTGCCACAAACAGAGCCAAAGCAAGCGTAGAGCTGATAGGTTCGAAGCCAAGGCGTGGGAGGAGAACCTAGCTGCCGCTAAGGTGGCATCCGCAGAGAATTCTGTAGTAGCAATAAGCTTATTAACATCTTGGCGGAGCCTGGCATCTTCCGGGCCTAGTCTGGTAAGCATATCCTTCAACCACAGGATGGAGGCCCTGTTAAAGAAAGATGTGGCCGATGCCGCTCTGAGTGACCAGGCGGCCAGCTGATGAATTCGTCTGATCATGTTCTCTGCCCTTCTATCATCCGGCTTCAGTCCATCTGCCATATCTGATGGCACAAGAGCATTGGACATCAAGGATGTCACTGGTGTATCCACCGAGGGATACTGGAGTAAATCCTCCACCTCTGGATCAAATGTATAGAACTTCCTGTCCCAGGCTGATGGTCCTAGGGCTGCAGTTGGTTGCTGCCAGGGCTTTTTGATGTTCTCTGCAAAAATGGGTACTGCAGGGATGTGCTCAGACTCCTTCTGTGGCTCGTTGATGAGTCTGGCAGCTGGCATGATGCCCACATCCTGAGCTGCTGGCTGTGCAGAGTTATCAGGAGTCAAAGTGGCTTTAGCCTTATTCAACAAAACTCTGAAGAGAGACTGCTTGAATAGGCCTGCTAACGGAGGTTGCTCAGGTAAGGTGGCTTCATCTCCGAAAAGCTCATCCTCCTGGTCCATGGGCATTTCTCCAAGGTCTTGGTCCTCCTGGAAGGAATCATGTAGTGATGTGGCCACCTCCGGTACAGTCCAAGGGTCCTGTCTGGTAGGCCTAGGGAGAGGGGAAGGCCTCTGCTGGGCGCCCACTGCAATGCCCTGAGAGTAGGCCGAAGCAATCATATCCTGCAAGGAAGGGGACATTGTTTGCCAGTTGTCCATGGGCCCTCTAAGGCCCGCTGCAGTTGGTGTGAATGTAGCTGCTGCAGCTGAAGATGGTTGAGACCTTGGCTGTATAGCTGGTCTGGACCATTCTGCCCTCTGAAAACCTTCTGCAGGTGGTGCACTTAAAGGGCGATCAGGTGACAATCCCCCTGCACCTGTGAATTGAAAGCCCTCCATTGGAATCTCTGAGACCGAGGGGCTCTGCTGACGTGGGGGAAGACTGCTGGAGGGGCTAGGGCCTTTCTTAGCCTTGGTTATTTCCAATTGGGCTTCCAAGGCCTTAATCTTCTTCTCAGCCTCTTTCAGTGCTGAGGACTGGGAAGACTTCCCCTTAGATTTGCCATGAGCCTTGTCCTTCCCTTTATTTGCTGAGGGAACTGTAGGCTCACTAGAAGCGCTTTGCGGTAATTGAGACATAATCAGATAATTACTCGACAGCAAGGAAAAAGGCTTTTCACGATGCCAGTAAAATGCTGAATGACTAGGGTAATTGCGACGCCTAAAAAGTGCGGCATCGCCCCCTAGTGGTTGATTGGCCTCTGTGTCTCCTGATCTCATTACCATGGCAACCGTTCGTTGTTTCAAAATGGCGGCCGGGAAGCTTTAAGCAGCCAAGTCATCGCCCCTAAAATGGCGGCCGTGACATCAGCAAGAGGAGGAAAAATTGTCCCTTCACAAGGCAAAGAGGGATCTAAGCCCCCAAAGTTTGCCATTCTGCCGGTTAGCTCTGGGGCGACCTCCCAGCCCCTTCTCGGCAAAAAAATACTCCCCATGCTGTTCGCTTCGTAGGCAGCGTTTCTGACCGCCAAACAGCTGATGGGGGTGACGAACTCCTCATTCTGCCGCTCAGAAGCTTCCTCCGATGCCGCTCGTAAAACAGCGGTCCTTTTATGCCGCTGAACAGCTGATCCAGGCTTCGAAACAAATCGAGGCAGCCGGGACTCCTCACACTCGGCATAAAAGCCGATCCGGAGGAACTGCCTCGCGCTGGTCACCCCAGGAGGTAACTGGGCATCGGGGAGAGGTGGAGGGTTTGATCGCTCACGTCAGGGACCCCATACCAGCGTACCCTGTTAGCAAAGCTTGCTCCGGGGAGCAGAGGCTTCTCAGGGGTGAAGAGTTGGAGAACGATACCCCAGAGGGCAGAGGCTCTCATTCCAGGAACTTCTGTTTCCATCCTGTAGAAAGAGATAGAAAAGGGGGAAAAAAGGATTATTTTTGAAAGAACAGAAACATATATTTATTAAACAATATATATCTCCAAACTGGAGAGAACAAAACTCATAGTCCCTACACTATGACTGAGTTTTTAAAACTGACTAAGAGGGGGCAGTGGTGGGCGGGACATATTAATTATGCTAATTTTTAACTCAGTCCCTGCCAATAAGGCTGAAGTATTACCCACGTTGGACTCTCTGAGCAGTGCAGTGGAGAATAATATGCACCGGAAGAAAAATATTATGGAACTGTGGGGAAATCTACAAAACACTGAACATAAACACATCAAGTGTATGTTTGTATGATTTCCAATAGCACAAGTGTCAGGATGCTTTTAGTTCATTTCATACCTGTGTCTTCTCCTAGGCTTTTGTAATTTATGAAGGTGGGTTACATAGACTTTTCAACTTATTGAACCTCTATTAGGATTTATATTGCTTTTGAGTTTATTTACCATCAAACCTTTTGAAAATAAAACTTTTAAGGGAACATTTCATTTTAATAAACTAACAGACGTTATATTGGTATTGTCTGATCACTTCTTTACAGCAATTTTTAGATGACTATGATTTGATTCTATAATGAGATGGCATTTCCATTCTTTTATAGATTCTGCTCTATTTCGATCAATAGTTGTAGCAATTTATGAAACAGAACCTTTTGATTGCAACTAATGAAGTCAGATTTTTCTTACCTGTAAATCAGCATCAAATGTATGTTTCAAATGAGCTTCTTCTGCAGCTTCAACGAGGCGCTAAACAAAGAAATGTAAAAAAGTAAAATTACTTTCTGGAAATTTGATTTTCCTCCCCTGTTGATAATCGAAATGTAGTTTTTAAGTTCAATTTACTTAGTTCTATTATACTAATTACTATAAATATTTGTTTTCTGAAAACAAATATGAGGTGAAGGGAGGCCTGTACAAATAAGGACATCAATCCTTTGTGGTAATCTCATGTCATGTCAAATGTTCCAATACATGTAGATGTTAAATACTAGTACTTTCTGCAATGCAAAGACTTTTTTTTCCAGAGTAGTGATTTTCTTGGGTATACAATCATGAATATTCAACCACCTTCATTATAAATTTTTGAAAAAGTCTAAAATGGCTGTTGCAGGCATTTTAAATAACATCTCCTCTCTTTGTGTGAAAAAAGCACTGAAGTGAAAGAGGTCAAAGGACCTGATATATAATTGAACTCAGTGATTTTTTTTCTCCCTCAAACAACAGCATTTATGAACAAGCTGCATAAAAATGAGCCTCCTACATCATGAGCAGTCAGTCCCTTGAATCTGTCTGGTGGAAGCTATAATTCAAAGGTCTCAATTTAGTTTGCTATCGATCCAGAATTTCCAGGCACATCAGAATTAGCAATACAGTCATGATAATATTGAACACCTATTCTTTAAACAAGAAAGAAAGGCTTCAACATGAACATTAAATGGAGAGCAACTATTTATCAAACAATGTTCTCCTTTTCTTTCTTTCCCAACGATGAAGCCAAACCGATTTTCATGTTCTCCTCAGGTTCCTTTTGGTTCCTGTTCAAACAAGCTCTATTCAGTTGATGCACAGGTTACAAGAATATTTGACTTTTCTTGTTGCTATCTAAATATAAGTTAATTTGGACTCAGTTACTCTTTATCCCAAAATGAGCAGGAATGAAGCTGCATCAAGGAGACCTACTTGCTATGGTCTGCCAGACAAGCAGCCCTTCCCTCAATGACAACACACACAGCATGGCAGGGAAAACAGCTTCTTGTGTACAATATATACAATGGTATAATAAATATTTCTTAGGAGTAAGACTGCCAATGTAATACAAATCAAATTCATGTGAAAGCTTTGTACATAGAGTACCCAAACATCTTCTTATTGTTAAGCAATTTTTGTAGACACCATTCCTTTTTGAGTTTATAATAGTAACGATAAACAAACTTGAATTTTGATTCCCAAAAGACTAATTTTAGGGCAGAAAGTAAATATAATTAAACTATTGCCAATGAAACAATCAGAACCAGGTAAGCTAAAAATTAAATGAAAAGCAATTATTTCAAAACCATTATATTATCAAATTCATTGGAGTCACATTGTTCAGACTTTAAGGCTATGGAGATAAATGAAGCTCGGGGGCCTTCCACCTGGTTATATTTGATACTGAGTTCATGAAAATAAATTTTAAAATTCTTCCCCTACTCATTTTACCTGCAGACTGAGTTTGAAAACAGCAACTGAGTAAGTTTAATCTAATTGGTGATAGACTAACATAATTTCTCTTATGCTGAAAGACTTGTTCTGAATTTTTCCTACACTTGATTTAAAGGTTCAAGTCTTTGAGGAAATGAACATAAACTGAATGGAGTGAAACCAAATAAGATTTTGTATTTTTAAAAAAGCAATTTTGTACTTTTGATGTTACTTTAAAGCAGTGGTCCCCAAACTACGGCCCACAGGCCACATGTGGCCCACTGAGGCCATTTATCCGGCCCGCCAGTGAGTGACAAGAGCACAGGGAAAAGAGAGAGAGAAAGAAAGAAAAGGGAAAGAGAGGGAGGGAAGGAAGGAGAAGTGGAGAGAAAGGAAGGAAGGAAAGAAGGAGAAATGGAGGGAACAAGAAAGAAAGGAAGGAAGGAAGAATGAAATGGAGGGACAGAGGAAGGAAGGACTGTTTTTTGGGGGGTAATTTTTTAAATTTTTTCTCTCAACATACATTCAAACAACACAGTGTACCATCTAATTTTCCATGAATAAAATGTGGTATTTTGTTAGTAACTAATATCAATCATCAAAAAAGTTGCAAAAGGGTTTTTTTTTCTAATTTTGTCATCCAGTTACATTCATTTTCTTTTAATTAAATTCCCTCCTTAATGTTCCTTCAAAAAGTGCAACACCAATTATATTTCTAACTTATTAACCATTATGCCAAAGTGCTTCCTTCTTTCTTTATACATTTCTCATAAGCCAAGAAAACCTTGTATAGCCAATCAGATGTTAACAAAAGAAAATTATATACAAAATATAAACATATATGAATTTCAGATCTTCTCCCCCCTCTAAATAGTACGTTCCCATTTTGTTTTTTTCTTTAAATAAGGTATGTGCAGTGTGCATAGGAATTTGTTCATAGGTTTTTTTTATAGTCCGGCCCTCCAACAGTCCGAGGGACAGTGAACTGGCCCCCTGTGTAAAAAGTTTGGGGACCCCTGTTTTAAAGAAAGGGGGAGGGAACTGTATTGTTACAAAATATGTACAAGTCATTAATTACGCTTTCCTTGAAACTTTGATGCAAATATGTTCTTTTTATGTGCCTTACACAAGTAAGAAATTATATGTGGTAAGATATAAATAGGATTCAGTTACTAGATCACCAATATCCTAATGTCCTAATCAAAAACAGCACCACAAAAAACATAGTAAGAACACAAGTTAAAATAGGGGGGAAATGGTAAGTGAACACTTACTAGTTCAAATCACACTAGACTAGTTCAAATCACACCAGCAGTAGATGGATTACACCCCCAGGTTCTGAAGGAACTGGCAGACAAGATTTCAGAACCACTGAACTAGCACCGGAGAACTGCCAGAGGACTGGAAAAGGACTGATGTAGTTCCCATTTTCAAAAAAAAAAAATGGGGGAAAAAAAGATCCTAGAAACTACAGATCTATCAGCTTAACCTCAATACCAGGGAAGAGTTAGGCTGTTCTCCAAAGCACCTGATGGTAGGACAAGAAGCAATGGGTGGAAACTAATCAAGGAGAGAAGCAACTAAGAACTAAGGAATTTTTTTCTGAGAGTTAGAACAATTAACTAGTGGAACTGCTTGCCTCCAGAAGTTGTGAATGCTCCAACATTGGACGTTTTTAAGAAGATGTTAAAAAACTATTTGTCTGAAGCAGTGTAGGGGTTTCCCGCATAAGAAGGGGGTTGGACTAGAGGACCTCCAAAGTCCCTTCCAACTTTGTTATTCTATTCTATTCTAACATAAAAAAGAACATAATCATGAGAATCCTCACAGACATTCTCACAATCATGGGACATTATGGGAGAAATTCCTTTAAATTGGAAACTTTAAACTATAATTTTGGACCATATTATAGATTAGGGATATCTGGCTTGATGACCATACTTGTAAAAAAGATCTTAGAGGACTAGTATTGAGATATAATTTTTAAAAAGATAAATAAAACTAGAGACAAAATGAGAAGATATTGAAAAAATTAGATTGGAAGGAAAAACTGGCAAGGAATTGTGATAGTGCTCTCCAAATAACTTCAGGACTTGCTCTATAAATGCAGAGGACATGATACAAGGTAATAGATTTCCAACTGAATGTTAGCAATAAACCAAATTACCCAGAGAGATTTTCGGCTACCTTATCTAGTTTCTGTTCAAAATGCTATAATTTGGATTCCCACACTGAACAATCTATGATTTAAGGATTTCACATCTCCGATTCTTGCAAATTATGCTAAATGATTTGAAAAGTCCCAACTCTATTCTAGCCAATTGTTTTGCCTACTTCTCTACTGTTCATCAAAAGCAGTCACAGAAAAAAGAGCATTGGTAACTTATAGATGTGCAGAGAATAACCGACTGAAGAAAAGGGATCATGAAGATAAGGTTATTGATAAGCAAAGAAATACCGGTTTGATTCTTTTTTTTTTTTTTAAAAGGAATTATAATTAGATATAAGTGTGCAGGAATTATCTCCCAGTTCAAGTCTTGTAAAGCAGAGTTCCCCAACTTTTCTTGCTTTGCAGACTTTGGGGGACAGGGAGGGATCGGTGCAAGCTGCCAACAAGTATGCATGTGCAGCTGCATTTGTGCGAAAAGCAGGGACATATGCTCACTACTTCCACAAATAGAGCAAGCATGAGCACAAGCTCATCGACTGCTTGCGCATGTGAGAATCTGCACACACACCATGGCCTATCCCTTCCATGGCACAGTTTTAAACAGCCCTGGGCCATAGCCCAGGGGTTGCACCCCACTTTTCTAAAGAATAAATTTCCAAGTTTCTCTATTATGTATCTATATCAGTGGTGGGTTCCTACTGGTGCAATCCAGAGTGTCTCATCGGCAGGAAACCACTGATGATGCAATTTTCAGTGATTTCCCCCCCCCCCCAGTGTCACAAGGGCAGGTGGGAGGGCTTCCGATATGGAGATGCCAGAAAAAAATGCACAAAATAAAGTCCCAGGTCGGTGGCAGTGCTAAGGAAGGATAGTTTACACCAGAAAATATATAATCAGATGTATCTAACTATTTACTGCATTTATGTATTGTACCTTTCCCCCAGTCTGTAATTTTTAATTGCACAGAAATCAAATGAGGCTGAATTATAATGAAAGGTAGTGACTGGCTAAAGTCATCCAATGAAAAATGGAATGGGACTATTTACTGGACCCTAGATATCTTACACTCCTTGCTGTATTTTAATGTTTCTCATTAGCTATCATGAATGAGACAACAATATGGCCACTGTCTTCAGCTCTAAGTCCTTATGCACGTTTCAGGGGGAGTTGTTTTTGCCCGTGTCATGTTTTTATCACATAATTTCCTAGAAATTTTCTAGAAGCACAAAATTATCTTTCCCATAATAGAAAACAACAATGCAAATACATTTCTCTCTATGTGCTTGTCTATGTATATATGAATGTATGTGCATCTAGGTACATGTTTATGTATCTAGGTAGGTGTTTATGGAACCAACTACCTCTGGAGATTCGTATCTTTCACACCTTACTGGCCTTCTGTAAAGCTGTAAAAGACATGGCTCTTCTGGCAGGCTTGGGGCCGTTGATCGAATGAGATCTGGCCCTGTCTGAATGTGCCGTTTATCAAGGGTTTTAATGAATTTCTTTATGCCACTTCTAAAAATTATCTTTTCCTGCTGGAAACCGCCCAGAGTCACTTGGGAGTTGGGCACCAAATAAGTAAGACAAACAAACAAAAACCAACTAACCAACTAACCAAACAAATAAATAAATGTATGTGGGGAGACACATGGGGTGAGGTATCATCAGTATGCGGATGATACCCAGTTATATATCTCCACCCCATGTCCAGTCAACGAAGCAGTGGAAGTGATGTGTCGGTGCCTGGAGGCTATTGGGGTCTGGATGGGTGTCAACAGACTCAAGCTCAACCCGGATAAGACGGAGTGGCTGTGGGTTCTGCCTCCCAAGGACAATGCCATCTGTCCGTCCATAACCCTGGGGGGGAATTACTGGCCCCCTCAGAGAGGATCCACAACCTGGGCGTCCTCCTCGATCCACAGCTCACATTAGATAAACATCTTTCAACTGTGGCGAGAGGGGCGTTTGCCCAGGTTCACCTGGTGCACCAGTTGCGGCCCTATCTGGACTGGGACTCACTGCTCACAGTCACTCATGCCCTCATCACCTCGAGGCTCAACTACTGTAATGCTCTCTACATGGGGCTACCTTTGAAAAGTGTTCAGAAACTTCAGATCGTGCAGAATGCAGCTGCGAGAGCAATCATGGGCTTCCCAAGGCATTCCCATGTTACTCCAACACTCCACAGTCTGCATTGGTTGCCGATCAGTTTCCGGTCACAATTCAAAGTGTTGGTTATGACCTATAAAGCCCTTCATGGCACCGGACCAGAATATCTCCGGGACCGCCTCCTGCTGTACGAATCCCAGCGACCGGTTAGGTCCCACAGAGTTGGCCTTCTCCGGGTCCCATCGACTAAACAATGTCATTTGGCGGGACCCAGGAGAAGAGCCTTCTCTGTGGTGGCCCCGACCCTCTGGAACCAGCTCCCCCCAGATATCAGAGTTGCCCCCACCCTCCTTGCCTTTCGCAAGCTCCTTAAAACCCACCTCTGTTGTCAGGCATGGGGGAATTGAAAATTTTTTCTCCCTTCCCCCTAGGCTTATAGAATTTATACATGGTATGTTTGTTGGTATGATTGGTCTCTTAAATTGGGATTTTTTAGATTACTTTTTAATATTAGATTTGTTAAATTGTTTTTTATTGTTGTTAGCCGCCCCGAGTCTTCGGAGAGGGGCGGCATACAAATCTAAATAAACTCAAACTCAACACACATTACATAGATGTAGAAATACATTTGTGTCAGCGTTCTAAATAGCATCTGAGAAATAAAACATGTCCCAGTCCATTTCTCTCAATCAGAGCTTGATTTATTAACAGAACCATGTTAGCTACGCCATTGTCATTCCGATTCTGAGTACTTCCCAGAATCCCACCTAGGTTAAGGTTCATCTTCCATCCCCTACACCCACAAGTTCATCACGAGAGCCAGTCTGTGTGCAGGAGCTTATCAACTTCCTCTTCTCTTCAGTTGAGGCAGAACAAACGGTGGCCTTGGCATGGAGAAAGGAATCTTTGGAATCTTTCTCCTCTAACTACTCCCATGCCCCCTTCTGTTGTGTCAGGCTGAACTCTCTAAACTCCACATGAAAACTCAGGCCTGACAGGCTGCCCTCCTTCAGAAAGAACCATGTCCTGGAAAAGTGTCAGGCCTGAGTTTTCATGTGGAGTTTAGAGAGTTCAGCCTGACACAACACATGAAAACTCAGGCCTGACAGTTTGCATGTTTGCATCTGATATTTTGCTTTTCTTTCTTCCATTCAATTGTGTCTTTCTAAAAAGAAAAACCACAAAAGATTTCTATGAAGCTATGTAGTACCACTACCACCACACCGCCCCCTTGGTTGTTGAAATAAAAGTTGCCTGTGTAATAACCCACAAATATCACGGGCCTTCTATTGCCTGCTAACTCAGCATCATTCTGGCCTTGATCTGCCCTGAAAAGCTTAACACTCTAGTATTTCACACTGTATAGCTTATTACATGCCAAGGAAAACATGGATTTATATACCATTTTAAACTCATTTCATAGAAAAGCATTTATTTTGTCACTTTTCAGCAGCTCCTCCATAAAATCCAGTCACCAGAGTGTAACATAGAATAAAGTCAAGGAAAAATCATTGTTTCTCATTGTTCAGAATGACTTATTTTATATTAACATGCAAATCTTATTACAGAAGCATTCAATTGTTGAAGTACAGTACTTGACAAATTTTGACAAATGTTACCTTCACCACCAAATCTTATTTTTTTTCCTCTATTTGTGTTAAGAATATTAAAAATGAGATGTGCATTCTACACATAAAGAGGTTTGCAAACCCATCTCTCTATTTTGTAGCATATATGGTACAGTAGACCGTACTTATCAACAAGATTGCATGACCTTTAGTTCTCTTAATCAAATTTTCCATTTGTTCTAGTGCAATACATAAATCTGTATAAACCAGCTCTTTTAGAATTGCAAAGAACTAGTCAATCAAAGAACCTAGAGGGTACCAGGTTGCTCTAGTAGAGTTCTGAAGGCAAAGCAACAAATAATTGAGGGTGATTTTCTTCTACTCCATTCTGAGCATACATATCCAAAGGGATGTTTAAACACCAGCATTCTGCATATAACAATATTTTTAAACTTAACATTCAAATTAAGCAAGTTTTACTCAGAGGAGAGCATGAATGAAGTAAAATGAGGAATCTTAATAGAATCACCAATCTACTTGTATCAACTCTGGGCAGCTTAATGCCAGAATTTCATATAACACAACAGATCATAAGCTAGGCAATCTTATTTTAACCTACCATCTTGGATGAATCCAGTTCATGATTTAATTTATAATTTGTTCTGTTACCTGAACTCAGCAAAACTAGGTTAATTGCATAAATCAGGGAAGCATGCCTAATGAGCTCCATTTTTGCTTCCTTTTCTTATTTGTTCTATAACCAAATCACTGTGTTCTGCTGATAAATAAATCAACAATCACAAGTGACTTTTGCTTCTTCTTAACTGTCAGTTTTTTAAAAAACTTGGGACTGTGTTTTAAGATAGCATTTCAATGCACAGTTACCGAGAAATAGCTTAAATTAAGTTAGATCTGCTTACAAAAGAAAATCTTACATTATTTAAAGCCTTACAGATATTCTTTGTGCATCAGATATTAAAATCCTTGTCAGTCAACAATAGCCTAAAATTAGGGCATGAAAATTAATCTAGCTAAAATGAGTACCCTTGCAATTAAACAGTGTTTAGATTCCAAGAATGGAAAAATCCATTTAATTAAACAGATTATACTATATTGTCTCAGTCAGGGAAGCACTGAAAAAACATTCCATATATCTCAGGGGTAAAATCCAGCAAGTTCTGAAGAACTGGTAGGGGAAATTTTGAGTAGTTTGGAGAACTGGTAGAGAAATTTTGAGTAATTCAGAGAACCAGCAAACACAAACTCTGGCTGTGTCTGGGTGGAGGGATGGAGATTTTGCAATATCCTTCCGCCAGGATTGGGGAGGAAATTGAGATTTTGCAGTATTCTTCCCCTTGAGTGGGAGGGAATGGAGATTTTGCAGTATTCTTCCCCTGGAATGGGGGTTATTTATTAATTGGATTTCTATGCTGCCCCTCTCCAAAGACTCGTGCAGATTTTATTTATGGGGATTTAGTTATGGCGATTTTGCAGTATCATCTCCCTGCCACACCCACCAAGCCGCGTCCACCAAGCCACATCATGCCCATCAAGCCATATCCACAGAACTGGTAGCAAAAAGAAAATTGGATTTCACCACATATGCCTCATGCAGTACACAAACTTTATATTTTTCCCTCATATTGTCTAAAATTTAGCAACATTTTAACAGCATGTCTCCATTTCAAACTTTCCAAAACTTTATAATCAAAGCTACCCTACACCTATCTTTGCAATTATTAAGAATACATCAGAAATAACGCATTATGTTAGATGACATTCGTTTATTTCAGACTACTCCAAATTGTTTCTGGATGACTTATAAAAAATAAACACATGTTCACCATAAACATGCACCAATATTCTAATATGCTTTGTAAGGACATCATAGACTTTTTTTTTAAAGTCTATGATGTCTTTAATATTATTATTAAAAAAACTTCATGAATTCATTATAATGAACTTTTGTTAGAATCACAGAAGCTAGATTTGAAAGAATTCAAAATATCTTAACATTCAAAAAATTAGGACTGAAACAAATTACCTTTCAAATAGCTGAAGAATATAATACAAGAATCTCCCTCTCATCTTAAATTGCCACATTCCCAATTCCATCTTTTTTTACAGATTTTTCTTTTTTGTGGCCCCCTGATCTTGTTGCCTTTTTCTGAACTTTGTCCACATTCACAAATATTTGTCAAAAGAGACTGCTTAGAATCAGTCACTACAGCAGAGTTATTGAGATAAGACCAATACAGAATAAAGAATATTTAATATAAGCATACCATTATATTGAACTGATTTTTAAATATTACAGTTGTATAGATGCTGTTGAACTCCAACCACAGCAGTCACTTAGTAAATCTTAGAATGAGACTTTTGACTAGCTGATAAAAGCCTGATAGCAATCCTCTGCAGATGACTTAAGGCTTGTCACAAAATCACAAAAGTCGATTTCCTTATTGAAAATTAAACCTCTACTGCCCCCCAAACAATCTTGTATGGGAGGCCTCACCTTATGCTTTACAAAGAATGATTCCTCCTGGTAATACAAACACTAGTATTGTCCCTATTCCTATAATGTACAGAGAAAGGTTTAAATAAATAGTACTCCACCAATTTAATTCAAAGAATTAAGCTGACTTTTTTTTTTATCTAGGAACAAAATCCTAGAAGACAAACTGGACTTCAGTACTTGGCAGTTTAAACACCTGCTAGGCAATCTAACACATCTGTACCAATGATTACTGCTATTCTATCCCTGAAAACAAAGAGGTCTTGGACTATTAAACCAGGTTCCATTAATAACCAATTAGAATCACTGTAATACACTAAGTGATAATATTATCACTTGTGTACCTCTATGATCTCTGTACCAAGTAGCTGCTTTTCAAACTCTCAGTGTGGTTCCTGTTCCTGTTATACTTTTACACAAAGTCCCTAGATGAATTTTGCAGCTAGGCTACATTACAAATATGAAAAATGTGTTAACCATCACATCCATTTAGCATTATCCAGATGTCCAAGGTTCATTCCAAATTTACTTTAAAAAATCCAAGACCCCTTTTTTTTCTGTTTGCAAGGTTAAAAAAATTCTTAGTGGAAAGGGGTTATCAATTCAAACCTGGTCTCAACTTAGAGTCATCTTTCCAATGAGATCACCAACTGTTGCCCCAAACAGAGTCTTTTGCATGGAACAGTGGACACTGACAGGAGACGAACCAAAAAGATCATGGGAAAACAAGGCAGGACTATTGAGAAGCTTTGGGAAAATAATGGGAATGCTTTAAGTAAGTGGCTGCTTTTTCAACAAATAACCATGGATGGGCTGCTATGGGTTCATCCAGGTTCGGTACAACATTATGGCTGGTTCAGAGAACCTCTAAGCCCCACCCCTGGCTGGTCCCTCTCTTTCCAGGAGTCTCCAAGCAGGCCATTTTGGATGCAAAGTGTTTGTTGATTTGATTTGATTTGATTCTACTTCGATGCCGCCCAATCCTGAAGGACTCAGAGCAGCTTACAACATTATAACAATACAAAAAGATACAGCAATATAAAAGAAGTTGAATATAAACTCTAAAAAACTAACCCAATAATAAAGTAAGTGAAGGATCTGCACGGAGGCTTGGAGGGGGGGGACAGGCCTCCTAAAAGCTCCAGAGGTCCTCTAGAGCTCAGGGGAGGCAGTTTTCACTCTCCCAGAGACTTGAGGAAAGCCTCCAGAGCCTTGGGAAGGCAAAAACGCCCCCCTGTCATGTTGCAGAAGGCTGACTAGGTCACATCAATCATGGCCACGTCCACCCAGCAATTGGACAGACCCCAGGCTTGCTGAAACTTTTGAAGCCCACTCTTGGAAATAGCAAATTATATTATGAAGTATCCATTTCTAACTCACAGTATAATCACTACTATCACTTGAAGTTAAGAGAGTCTCGGGAACAAAGAAGACAATTTATAGATTGATCCTCACCAATAAAAGTTTGTCCATCTACCTTTCCTTGGGAGAGAGGGGAGGGGGTGGGGAAGGAAGAGAGAGAAGGAAAGGGAGAGGGATACAGATACTGATGTTACATTTGCCATGTCCCACCCACAAGATTTCACATGACTTCCAAGGATAGCTGCAGAAAATAGCAATAGAGTAATCAATGCCTGGAATGCACTACCTGACTCTGTGGTTTCTTCCCCAAACCCCAAAAGCTTTAACCTTAGACGGTCTACAGTTGACCTCTCTGTGTTTCTAAGAGTTCTGTAAGAGACATGCATAAGCGCACCATTGTGCCTACCGTCCCTGTCCTACTATCCTCTTATATCGTTACTTTTTTTACTTATGTTTATACAAACTACTACATGTTTGATAGATAGATAGATAGATAGATAGATAGATAGATAGATAGATAGATAGATAGATAGATAGATAGATCCTTAAAAGTATCCACAATCCCAATACCTGAGTTGTTGTCATGTTTTTTTCCTTAGTTTGAATCAAATCCTATAGAAGGTATGGTATTTTGGGAAGCCATCAAAAAGCTACAAGTAAAAAAGATTTATCTTGTTTGCTGCAATAGTTATGCTGCATGCATATATATGTTTATATATATACAGTAATACCTCGTCTTACGAACCTAATTGCTTCCAGGGGGAGGTTCGTAAGACGAAAAGTTCGTAAGACGAAACATTGTTTCCCATAGGAAACAATGTAAAATCCATTAATCCGTGCAACAGGAAAAAAAATGCAAAAAACCGCCGCCGCCTGGCTGTCACCTTTTGAAACAGCCGGGGGTGCTTCCCAGCGTCCTCCTGAACCTGAACGCCAAACCCAAACTTCCAGGTTCGGCATTCGGGAGGCCGCCGAAAAGCCCCCCGGCTGTTTTAAAAGGTGACAGCCGGGCGGCGGGGCTTCCCAGCGGCCTCCCGAACCTGAAATTTTGCCGAACCTCCGGGTTCGGCATTCGGGAGGCCGCTGGGAAGCCCCGCCGCCTGGCTGTCACCTTTTAAAACAGCCGGGGGGCTTCTCAGAGACCTCTCGAACGCCGAACCCAGAAGTTCGGGTTTGGCATTCGGGTTCAGGAGGACGCTGGGAAGCCCCCCGGCTGTTTCAAAAAGCGACAGCCGGGCGGCGGGGCTTCTCGGCGGCAGCGGCGGGTTTGTAAGAAAAAAGTTCGTAAGAAGAGGCAAAAATTTTCTGAACCCCAGGTTCATACCTCGGGTTGTTCGTAAGACAAGGGGTTCGTATCATGAGGTACCACTGTATATGTATATGTATGTGATAATTGTTATTATTTGCATACCTGGCTCCTTGGATGGTGTTTTTCTCAAGTTTCTTAACTGCAAGCACTGTTAAACTCAACAATTTTCTTTCTTTTTCATAAAAATATCATACTTCTCCACATGTAATATTACTGGATTCTGTGAGCCCTCCTGTGGCTAAATTTTAACATCTGCATATTTCCAGGATTATATAAAGAGGAAATTCATCACATCGGATTAATTTTTTATTCCAAAGTAATGACTTCATGAAGGGAGATCTAGCTTCACCCTAGTTTCTGTATGTCTGTTAAATTTTTACATTTCCGGGTTTTAATTACTTCTGTAATCATAATACATTCAACAAGAGTACCAACAATTTAATATATTTCTGACCCAATTTGAACCCCTGAATAGCTAGCTGAATGTGTTCATCTTGCACTGAAATCTTTTTCTGTCTAATAGCTTATCCTAAACTACATTATGGTCGCTGTCCATCTCAGTGGAAGAAGTGGAATTATGGATGCACCCTCAGCATCTACCAATCCTACGACCCAGTGCAGATTAAAAGCTGCATTATTAGGTTACAGCAGTGATCGCTCTTCTTCTTCCAAATTAAATGGTGGGGATCTTACAAATGGAGTAAGTTTATGATGCATTAGCATTTCTTTTTCCATCAGGGACTGCTGGCTAATATACTAACATTCCTGTTCATTTGATGGCAGATATAGATAATTGGATGGAAAGAGTTTGAATTATTTGTCAGTAGGTTTTTTAAAAAAATAATAATATTGTAAGCAACTATTACAAAATCAACTTGAGAAAATTATTTTCGCCATATTAAAACCAGTTAATTCATTAAATTTAAATCTCCTAGAGTTGTTTTATGGTGAGACAGGCAGCATATAAGTTTAATGAATAAATAAATAAGTCAGCTCAGGAATATCACCAAGTAAGGTATTGAAAACTATTATCAGTAGTTTTAAGTGTTGGAAAGTTAGCTTCACCTTCCATAAAACTGGGCCAATGGATAGGGAAGGCAATGGGCCAGCACAATAGAAATTTGCAGGTAAGGATGGATCGGCATTTATTGTTCTGGTACAACTGTTGATGAGGACATATTTTAATGTTAGATTTGACAAGTGCAGGAGAATAAAAGCTCCCAAATTCTTGCTTTTCCAAAGCTATCCTTCTAAAAGAAATTCTAATGCCTTCCCCAAGTTCTATTTCTCAGGGTAAATGAAAATCCCAAATTGCTCATGTTTGATTTGGCACAGATTATTATATTCAACCAAGCAGGGCAGAAATCATTATTCACCAGCCTACATGTCTGTGGTTTCACTGATGCCATTCAGATTTTGCACAGAAGGTTGACCAGCAGCACTTGCAGCATGCTTTTAAATTGCAAAATTTGCATTCATTCAGCCTGGCTATTAGAATGAGCAAATCCTATAGCCAATTTAATGCAGTCTGATGACTTATTTATCTGCTTTAGTGTTTAACTGGATTTTTTCCCCCTGCCCTCTACTACTCATTTCGGATTAGGTATTTATAAACAAGACATAGTCACAAATGCATGATGTAACAGTCAAGTAAACAAAATATGTGATATATTTATTCTGCTGGTGTTTCTGATAGCTTTGGCGTTTAATTTGGTTCCATTACAGACCATAAAGAGCAAATTTAGAACTCCACCTAATATTTATAATATAATATTACATACATAATCTACCCCGTGCAAGTAATGCTGCACATATGGGAGCAATATTGAAGAAACCCTTAATAGGAGATGGATAGTGGTAAGAAATGAAAACAGCGATTGTTAATCATTATAGCTGTTTACAAACAGTCTAGGCCAAAATAAAAATATTAATTCATAATAGCATGATGAAATGCATTTGAATAATTTCATTCTGCTTTTATAGCAGAGAGCTGCAAGATTTTCTACATTATATTTGCAAGGTAAAATTCAAATGTACACAAGTTTTAGCTTTATCACTCCGATCTTACTGTTTTAATTGCATTGCACAAATGTTTTCCAATTAATTTTATAAATACGTTATATATTTTGTAAACTCCCATGATTGATTTAAGTAGAAAAAGTTATCAGATCCATTCATACTAACTTAACTCAGAAAATAGTAAGATTAGAGAAAGCTTCATCCTGGTTTAACAGTATGATAATTAATGGACGGGAGGAATAACCAATGTTTGATACAATATAGTGAAAAATACTAACGTGAGTAAAAAACAGCATCTTGAAACGACTATGGTTCATTTAATATAATCAACTGTCTGACTACACTGATTGCAAGGCAGTGTCAGCAGATATGGAAGAAATAATTCTTGGTTGAAGATATATTTTTTTAAAAAGTCATTATTTTACATCATTTCTCTGAACTATTAAAGTTAATTTTGATGTGGTGTCTAATTTTAGATTAGATAGGCCAGCAGGGTACTGCTTGTGTTCTCAACCTTCACATTTGTTTGGTAAAAGTTTTTTTTCTCTCCACAATTTCTATATATACATCAATACATATACACAATTATCAATACATATACACAATTATGCATTTTTATCCAATCTTCCATAAATCAATAATCTTATTTTACACCTGTCCATTATTCTGTTTTTCCTCATTTCTTTACACTCCACTCCCTCTGTCTCCATATTCTCCTTCTACCTTCTTACTCCTTCTCTCCCCTGTCCTACTTAACCTTCACATTAAAGCAGCAAACAACCCCAGATCATCTTTTAATACAGATGCATAGATTTCTCCTTTGATGACTAGGTATTTGTAGTTGAATGCCAACAATAAGGAACTTTTTGAAAGAATTGTAAATTATATAACAGGCTTGTGTTGTGTCTAATTGAGGCAAATAATTTTACTGGATTTCATCTAGGTCGGTCTTCAGGATCAGAGGTTTTGTCTTCTGAGCTTTTGGACTCATACTGAAGCCCATCTGGAGGGAACTTCCATCATACTCTGATAGAGAGAAGTTCCATGATGATGGGTTCCAGCTTCAGCTCGGAAGATAAAAACCTCTTGTCCCCATGACCAAGACATTACCTGCTAAACAAATAATTCCCTCAATACTGTCAAAATATTTACTAAGTCTGCACTACTATTAATCTTCTCATCATTCCCATCACCCATCTCCCCCCACAAATGACTGTATGACTGTAACTTTGTGGCTTGTATCCTTATGATTTATATTGACTGGTTCCTAATATGATTTGATTGCTTATTTGCACCCAGACTATCATTAAGTGTTGTACTTTATGATTCTTGATGAACATTTCTTTTATGTACACTGAGAGTGGCCAATAAAGAATTCTATTCTATTCTATTCTATGATACCTATTCACTTTAATTCATGCAAACAATTTTCCCCAGAAGTGGAAAACACAGCAATGACCCTGTGGAAAATATTTTTTTTTTAAATATTATTTCTTCAGGACACTAGTAGACACTCTAAAGAGTTGAGAATTTAATAAATAATGTTGATCTTCCAAACTATGAATGACTGTCAGACTTTCTACTAAATCTGCACTTCTATTCTACTAGTTTTTCTCATCATTCCTATCACCCATTTCCTCCCATGTTGACTGTATGACTGTAATTTGTTGCATATATCCTAAGATTTTTATTAATATTGCTTCTTCATTGCTTATTTGACCCCTATGACAATCATTAAGTGTTGTACCATATGATTCTTGACAAATGTATATTTTATTTTATGTACGCTGAGAGCATATGCACCAAGACAAATTCCTTGTGTGTCCAATCACACTTGGCCAATAAAAATTCTATTCTATTCTATTCTATTCTAAGTATAAAATAAAGCCATCCATTTGAGTATCTTACCTATTGCTAACTCATTTATATTCAGTTAATGGTATTAGCAATTCATTTTGACTCAATGAAACAAAAATGAAATTAAAGGAGCTTCAGCTGATAAGCTTTTCTTAAAAGTAAATTCTTTGAAATTCAAATGTACTTTACTCTAGTGCTCATAGAAATGTTTGCCCATGTGTTATAGGCTGTTAAAATTACAACTTAAAAGGAACTTGAAAACAACTAACTGAGACATAATTGGGTTTCCATCAACGATCAAAAGGAGCCAGTTAACCCTGGGATAAATAATTAGCCGCTGTTTCATTAAGATAATTCCCAATTTTAAAATCAAGGGATTAAATTCAACCCAAACAAAATCCCACTGCTTTTAATGAATTTCAAAGGCATGATCATGTTTTTACCTGTGGGATCCATTAAAGAAGATAAAGGCAGTGAAGCATAGGAGCTATGACATTTACCCATCTGGCATCAGAGTTCTCCACATATTCTTTTTAAGGATAATTCCTGGAAAACTGGCCTATCATGTGTTTACTGATTTACTAACATCCTGTCAACAGCTGCTGCCTCGTTTCCAATGAAAAGGGGGAAAGGGGGCATTTATTAGCTTTCAAGCACTAATAAAAATATTACTTTCTCTTAGGTCATTTTCATGCTGGGAATGTCACTTAAAGAGAGTATGGGATGCAAAGTTGTGCTTTCTAATAGGAAATATATAGTTGGAAGAAGGGGAAGGGGTTATTTATGCAGATTTGAAACAAGTCATACAAATAACACAGAGTATGAGCAATGGCCAGTTAATAATATGAAAAATAAAGGGAGTGCTCCAGATTATTTTTAAAATTCAAACCTTGAATAAATATCATCTCTTTTCCTTTTCCCAAAAGCTTTCTCCATTTTTTTTCTCCATAAATGTTTAGCAAATCAATAATGATAATAATAAAATAATTAAACATCTACAACTGCTTATCCCAAGTCTAGATGGATAAAAATGTCAAATCCAAACTAAACATCTAATTAACTGAACAACAAACCATAACAAAAATTGACCACCAGTGAGGCCCTACCTTTATGTGGTTGTGGGGCAGGGATGGGTTTCACTTACTTTTGCCACTGGTTCGCATTGCAATGTTTCACACGTGCATGCACAAGTCCCCCATGAAATTTCACTTCAGCGCATGCTCAGAAGGTGGATTCAGCCTGAAACACAGCTGAGGAGTTGATCAACTGTGCTTCGGGTGAAGAAATAAAGGTCAGTATTAACTTGGGGGCAGGCAGGAAGGTTTTTTTTCAAAGCAGAGAACAAGGAGAAGCCATCCAAAGACAGAAAAAATTGCCAAAAATTCAGAAAAATAGATGCCAGCATGCATGGACTGGCATCAACAGAACTGGATCAGTGACAGCAATGTTACATTACCAGCAGGTCGCTAATGGCTTAGGTCATGGGCAGGCAAAGTTAGCTCTTCTATGACTGGTGGACTTCAACTCCCAGAATTCCTGAGCCAATCATGCTAGTTCAGGAATTCTGGGAGTTGAAGTCCACATGTAATAGAAGAGCCAATTTTGCATACCCCTGGCTTGGATAATCTGGTCCAAACCGGAAGGAACCCACCCCTATTGTGGGGACATGTGTTGAAGATGAGCCAGGATGGCACAATGGTTAGAGTGCAGCACTGCAGGCTACTTCAGCTAACTGCTAGCTAGTTCAGCAGTTCAAATCACCGGCCAGGTTTGGAGCAGTTTACTTTGAGTTTGTATTTGTTGTGTGCTTGTGTATTGTTGTGGTGGAAGCTGAAGTAATTGTTGACAAGAAGGGCATAGCAGATGATTTGCAGAAGAGACGGAGTAATGACACGGACACAAGAGCTGGATTTAAACTGGGTCATTTTTATTAAAATAAATTAGCATAATTTATTCAACTAAATTAGCATAAATTAACATATCTAACTATGACCCAAACAATGGACCTGCAGGGTCAAACAATTGCTTCCGGGGCGGAAAATGACATCACATAAACTTCCTAGGCAACATATGGGCGTAGCTCCATGCTAGTCCAGATGAGGGACCCCTCCCTCACCTGAGACCCTGCCATGCACTTGCATGAGGGGGGTCCCGCCGGCTAACCCCTAACAGGGGACTTAAAGGTGCGGGACCCAAAGACAGGTTCCCCCCAACTGCTCATGTCGCTTCCACCACAAGCTTGGAGAGAACATGTCAATCATCCCCAAAGATGCCCAAAGGAGAACACGCAGTTGCTAAACCACCACCCAGTTTTCCGCCCCTAACCTGCCACGGAGCGGGGGTCAGATCTCTATCTTGGCCCCCCGACTCTCCCCTCTAACTGCGCCAGCTCACGCAGAGACCACTGCAGGTCCTGTAAGAAAAATGGTGTTCCTCTGTTCTGACAGAGGAAGACCAACAGCCAGGTAAAGCCACAGCTGATCTATGGTGATGCGGGGATGGGCCACTACCACCCCGCCTAACTCTCTGACTACCGTACCCAGGGCCTTAATAACTCCCCGTCTAACCCGGTGAAGGGCCCTAAGAGAAATGGCATCCCACCAAGTGATCCTCGGGAGGATCTCGACCACACCACTTGCGTGGTGGGCCCCACAGTGCGAAGCCACCGCAGGCTTCGTGAGCCTGGCAGATCTAAAGTAGACCCCCAGGCCCACACAGGTCCTTGCCACCGAGGTGCAAGACCCACCACCTGGGCGCAGCAATGGGATGCCGCCCTCCCAGTACCAACTGGGTGCAGCAATGGGATGCCGCCCTCCCAGCACCAACTGGGCGCAGCAGTGGGATGCCCTCCCAGCACACATCTGGGCGCAGCAATGGGATGCCACCCCCTGCACCAACTGGGCGCAGCAATGGGATGCCACCCTCCCAGCACCAACTGGGTGCAGCAATGGGATGCCACCCTCCCAGCACCAACTGGGCGCAGCAATGGGATGCCGCCCTCCCAGCACACATCTGGGCGCAGCAATGGGATCCGCCCTCCCAGCACACATCTGGGCGCAGCAATGGGATCCGCCCTCCCAGCACCAACTGGGTGCAGCAATGGGATGCCGCCCTCCCAGCACACATCTGGGCGCAGCAATGGGATGCCGCCCCCCGCACCAACTGGGCGCAGCAATGGGATGCCACCCTCCCAGCACCAACTGGGCGCAGCAATGGGATGCCGCCCTCCCAGCACACCTCTGGGCGCAGCAATGGGATGCTGCCCCTGGCACCGACTGGGCGCAGCAATGGGATGCCACCCTCCCAGCACCACCTGGGCGCAGCAATGGGATGCCGCCCTCCCAACACCACCTGGGCGCAGCAATGGGATGCCGCCCTCCCAGGACCAACTGGGCGCAGCAATGGGATGCCGCCCTCCCAGCAGTAGCGGTAGAAAAAACCCTTCCCACCGCACACCTCTTCTCCCCAGCCAGCCGACGTTGACCCATCCGCCCAATGACAGTTGGGTCCCCCCGGCAGCCCATTGTTGCTGAGCGGTCGGCCCAAAATCACGCTGTGACCCCAAAGCAACACCGACGGTCTCGTACTGGCGGGGCTAAGTAGAAGAGGGCCAAAAGAGGTGAACCTAGCCTAAGATCTAGCCCCAGACCCTCAGTCAGCCGTTCGTATCCTAAACAGGCCGCTGATCGCCAGCGGCCGATTTCCCGAATCCTCCGTATCGAGAAACCCCTAATTGCCGCACTAGTGGTGGCGCCGATACGGAACAATGCGTTCCACAGCCGGCGGGATCAATGCCTGGCTCGGCCAAAACCCCTGTCCACTAGAACCCAGCTGACTAAATCAACAAACCGGAAGGCACGGAGCGACCTGTCAGCCTGCAAGGAGGCCATAGCCTCACTGACCTGCAGGGCCCCAAAAACATGACAGAAGCCGCTGCCCCAAAAGAGACGGGCCCCATAGAGGGAGGCACACAGACTGTCCAAGCTTGATTAACAAGCAACAGCTGCTGCCCGTCAGAGCCTGGTGACTATCCTAAGGGGTCCCCTGTCACTCCCTCACCCAGCCTTCCAGCATCTTCCGAATGCGGAAGGCACCAGAAAGGTCCCCAAACCCCCTCGCCTTGGACAAAAAGACGAGGCCGGCCAACTTGGACCTGACTGTCCTAACTGAAAGGCCACGCTGCCTAAGCTGGACACAAAATTCCACCAGATGTTCCACTGGGGCAGGCCAACTATGGGGGTAACCCCTATCCTGCCTGAAATCTCAAACTCCGTACCTGCATGCTGCTAAGCCCTCGGGGCGCCTGATGCCACATACAGGGTCATAGCCCCGCAGGCCTCTTCTCTCCACTGCTTGGGAGCCCGCCCAGGCTCCAAAGGTGGTCGGGAAAAACCTCTGGTGACACTCGGGCCCACGGGGCCAGGGTCTAAAACCTGGACAACTGGCCACGGGACAAAGCGTCAGCAATCCCGTTGTCTAACCCAGGGACATGGCTAACCAAAATTAAGACATTTAGGGACAACGACCTGTGCACAAAATGGCGGACAAGCAGCATGACCCTGTTGCTCTTAGAGGACAGAGCGTTCACAACATGGACAACCGCTAGGGTGTCACACCAAACGCACTGTTTTGTCCCTAACCTGCTCTCCCCAAAGCTCTAAGGCCACTACCAAGGGAAAGAGCACTAAAAAGGTCAAGTCCTTAACCAGGGGAGAGGCCCACCATTCCGGAGGCCAAGTCGACCAGCACGCTGGTCACCTAACACAACCCTGAAGCCACAAGTCCCCGCAGCATGTGAACACAACTGCAACTCAGCTTCCAAAAGAAGCTCGTGCCGCCAAAATGACAAACCATTAAAGCGTTCGAAGAACACCCGCCAGACGCCCAAGTCAGCCCTGACCCTGGCACATAAGTGGGTACGATGATGGGGCAACTGGAGCCCCTTCATCGCACCGTACAACCTCCTAGAAAAAGCCCAGCCGGGAACAATAACCCGGCAGGCAAAATTCAAAATCCCCGCTAATTCTTGCAGCTGCCAAAGGCGACCTTCCTGCAGCCCAACACTACATCGAGTTTACCCCGAACCTAGACTAACCTGTCCAGGGGCAATCTAGAAGATTGCTCCTCTGAGTCCAATTCAATACCAAGAAAGGTAATCTTGGTAGCAGGGCCCTCGGTCTTCTCAGGGGCTAAAAGCACCCCCAACTGAGCACAAAGGGCTTCGAAGTCCTGCATTAGAGCAAAGCATAGCTCTGAACGCACAGGCCCTACCATCAAGAAGCATCAAGGTAGTGAACGACCGAACCCAGACCACTGCGCCTCCTGAGCGCCCACTCTAAAAAGGTGCTAAAGCTCTCCAAAAGGGAGCACGAGACAGAGCCACCCATAGGCAATGCCCTGTTCACATAGAAACCACCTTCAAAGTGGGAGCCCGAGAGCTCGAAGTCGGCTGGGTGAATGGGGAGGAGCCGGAATGCCGACTTAATGTCGCATTTACCCATAAGGGCTCCGACCCCACACTTCCTCACCACGGCCACGGCCGCATCAAAGGATGCGTACCGGACTGAACAAAGTTCATCAGGAATGCAGACATTCACTGACTCCCCTGTGGAAAAAGACAAACGGTGAATCAACATAAATTCACCACTCGCCTTTCTTGGTGACCACCCTAAACGGGCACACCCTAATATTCGGGGAGGGCGGTACCAGGAAATGCCCCAGAACCCTGCCCTCCCCACCACCTCTTCCTTTATCAAACCTCTAACCTTATCCTCATGACCTGCAACCTGTCCAGGTTGCCGGACATGAAGGCTCTCCTAACCCCCATAGAAGGGATCCTAAATCCCTCAAAGAATCGCTGCAGGAGAGCAGTCGCTCTCAAGCGAAGGTGGTAGTTTATTCAACCAACCCCCCAAGGACAGAAAGATTAATTGGGCCGAGCCCCTTTATCCCCAGCAGGCAGGGGCTGCTTAACCCCCCGCCCCTGACGCCCCAGGCCCCAACGGAAAAGCCGTCCCAGGGGCCTGAGCAGCCGTAGCCAGAGTTGGCGGGGACCACACCAGGTTACAGGTGCCCACCAGAGACCGCCCAAAAACTTAACCCCAGTCCCAAAAAACCCGGCCGGACAAAGGCCTGACCGGGTAGAGGGAGGATCGGAGTGGATGACTGTAGCCTGACCTGCCCGAAGGGGGTATAAGACTCCCAGGGCAGCCCTGTTCCCCTCGGGTCAGGCAACGCCCCAATCGGGGTTCCCGTCCCCCGAGCCTCATTTGGACTCACCTAGCCCGAGCCGAAGGCCCACACGTCCTCCATGGCCCTGCCACTGGACGGGCCGGTGCCTGACTATTTGAATTTATCTACCAGGAGTAGAAATTCAAGGCTTTAATGCTAGTATGTGATAATTTATTGCAGCATTCACAATGATATGTGTTTCTTGTTTTAAACAGGGGGCCAGAGCCACAAGGGCCCTGGCCCAAACAATGACAGAGGGAACCCTGCCTGGGAAGGCAGAGAAGTAGCAGAGGTGCCGCTACCGTTTTATTTTATTTTTATTTTTTTTATGTTTTTAATTTTTAATGTTTTATCCAAGGGGAGCCAAAAATGACCAACGTCGCCCTCCTCAAACCCGAGGAGGAGCAGGGCCAGACGCTCCCCGCCCCCCCTTTGACGGCCCACTGAAACCGCTGCCAAGTCACTCAGGGGGGGAGCGCGCGACCGAGTACCCCCCCAGCGATCCCCCCCGTCCCGAGGGATGAGTTACTAGGCGGGGGGCTCACGCCGGACAAGCTTGTTAGGAGCAGGGAGCGCAGCTATCGTAAACCCCTGACCGACGATCGGTACCCTCCTTCTATCCGGGAAGGTCGTCCTCTTTAACCGAGCGCGCAGCTTCAGGAGGGACGCACATGGCGCGAGAAGAGGTGACAGCTGACGCAGGGGCAAACCGCAGGCCACGGACGGGCCGAAGAGGGTCTTTCCCCAGCTGCTCGCAATGAGCAGCAGTCGCCTCAAGCCTCCGACGAGGCTTCCAAAGTGACGGCCGTCTCCACGCGGCCGCCGAAAAAGGCTCCAAGAGCAAACAGCCAAGTGTCTGCTCTGCTGACGTAGTCCGGGCGAACAGGCCGAACCCGGGCCTGCACGCCCTTTTATAGGGCTGGCAAGCCCCGCCCGGACACGTCAGCAATCAGGCCACCCTGGCCTGATTCTCGGCCGAAGTCTCGCAATCTTGCGAGACTTCAGCCGAGATCCAAGATGGCGGCTGCCATGTGTCCGGTGTTGTCCCGACCCTCCTGCAAAAGGCACCGGCGGGTAAGTCCGCCGGTGCTATTTTTGAGCTATGCTTAGATAGTGTTGAAGGTGATGTAGTTCTAAACTTTCTGTGCCTAGGATTTCAAGTCTGGTTGCATAAGATATTCTGTTGCAAGTAGAGGAGTAGAGGCAGTGAAGGGCTACCAAACTTTTTACTACCACACTGTGGGCATGGCTTATGCAGGACGCCCTGCATTTTCTTTCAACATTTTCAGTGCAAAATGGGTGCTCTGGGGTGGAGAACAATTTTCACTAACCCACTGTGTCCCTCCATGTCCAGGCAGTAGCCCACCCCTGCTGCTGGCTCAAGGTTGACTCAGCCTTCCATCTTTCCGAGATGGGTAAAATGAGGACCCAGATGGATGGGGGCAATATGCTGATTCTGTAAACCACTTAGAGAGGGCTGTAAAAGTACTGTGAAGTGGGTATATAAGTCTAAATGCTATTGCTATGAGAGCTATACCATAGGTTGCACCAAACTGAACAGGTCTTACCAGAGGAGCCAGAGAAACTATCACTCGCATAAAGACATATGTTATTTCATATTACTGAAAATTAATACTGGATCAGTCATCACTCGTATCAACACTTGGACCACATTTGGTGTTGGAGTTCCTGGACATCTGTAGAAAAAAATTATCTACAAGGCTCAGAACTGTTGGCTGAGCAACAAGGGCCAGCAGCTGTAGAACTAGAAGAAAAGGCGTTTACCACAAACATCAATATATACGTATCTCAGGCCATCCGGAAGGATTTGACAGATGGATAAAAATGCCAAATACAGTCTAAACATCTGGCTGACTGTGCAATGAACCATAATAGCAACATGTAAAGTTGTTTACAAAGAAGTTAAGTTAAGTTGTCAATTTAATTAAGTTATGGATGGTGATGTCAAAATTTATCCAGTTTCATATTTTTAATAGGGACTTCATTGGGGCAATATATATGAAATGTTTTGATACAAAGCATAACTACCATTCTGATTTCAATGAAAAACCTATTTAGCAGTTTCCCAAAATATAAAAGACATATTTCAAAGATAAACAGAATATGATTAAGAGAAATTGTAACACACAAATGATCTAAAAAAGGCAAATTGAAAACTCAAATTTGCAATTCTGCAAGGTGCCTCTTCATTTTTCCTATGTATGCAAAAGTGAAAGATCAGCCTTGCATTGGGTATCCATCACATATAATGATTTAATTTTAAAAAAAAAGCAAATTCAATGATACAAAATCTGAAACATTTTTAATTTATCTCAAACAAAACCTCATAGTGTAAATATCTCAAGCCTTAACAAACTAAGATTTACAACATATGTTTTAGGGCCAGACTGTCGCGCTGGAAATTGCCAACCCCCAAAGACATTGAGAAACATCCAGTAGTTAGATAGTTAACTCTGTCTAGTAATGTAGCTCCTCCTGTGTGATGTAACCTGTTTGCTCACATCCTCTCTTCTTGATGAAGAAGGATGGTCTCTAAGTTAGAGATCCATCTTTAAGGTTCATCTTCTCTAGCTATAAGATGTGCCATCTTGTGTCTCTTCAGACATTTCTTATTTTTATACTTTTCTAATAAATGTAATTTGTTCATTCGAACATGCTTTGTCTGTACTTCAATAACCATCACCTCCGGAAGGTCCTGGCTCACTCCTCACGGGCTGAGCGCCTTGCTTAAGGTAAAGGTCTTTCTAATCCCAACATGGTAGACAGAGCAACGGTTATTATTGAAGGAACGGACCCCGCTTACACCTCGTAAGCTCACTAGCAATTTCTCCAGATGCCAGCGAAGAAGAAGCGCAATCCTCTTACGCAATCATACATAGATTCTCTCTCGAGCCAGCAGCTCGCCGAGCTCAAGGAGACTATTCGTGCTACGGATAGTAAAAGGAATCCTATCATGTCTTTGCATTCTGAGAAGGAAGCCTCTCCAGCTGACGACATTCAGCAAACTGTAAGTTACTCTTACATGATTGATGATGTTGGGATTCGGGAGGAAGAATGTAAATCTGCCCAAGGGGGCCCCTCCGGCAGTATTTCAATTAACCCTAGTGATGAGGAAGAAGACGAAACGCTAACTCTATTCCCATCTCAATCATCTGTTATGCATGTAAAGGCATCAGCCAAAATGAAGCATCTAGATGATTTCAGCTCTCTCACTTCTGCTAAAATAAAGGGGACATCCCTAAATCTGCAGAAAATTGAGGAGCTCATTGAAAAGGATGAGAAAGAAATTCACGCGTTAGAATCAGTCTGTCTTCACCTTGATAACTTACCTACTATGAAAAATAGTGAGCAGCAAGAAATCTATTTCAGTTATTTAAAAAAGGCTGATGATGCCAGGACTGAATTAAGATCTTTGAAGAAACTCCAGCTTAAACTTATTACAGAAAAAATGGAGGCAGTTTCCCTGAGAGATGCCACGTATGCTCATTCTCCAAAGGGAGAGACAGAAGGAATCCATTCCTCCTATGCACCCGAAGATAAGCATGCGCACATTAGCCATTCTCCAGTGGTCACCCATTTCTTCCCCCCTGCTTCAACTAACATAGAGGACATTCCAATTAAGGAAGGGAGGGCTACTCAGCCCAGAGTAAAAAAGCCGGAACTTTTGCATTTTGAATCTGCTGACTATAGAAAGGGGGGGGAATTCCCCCACTGCTACAAGTTACGCAGCAGCGGCCACTAGTGGATGGAATGCCCGAAAGGAAAAGGCATTACCTGAAACCAGACAGGGCTTTTCCCAAGCTGATATGGCAGCGCAAATGCAGAAACACCAAGTTCCATTTATTTCAGGTACTTCTGTTTCACCGCAGAGACCTCCAGTCTTTATTCCACAGATGCAAGCGCAACTTCCCCAGGTGAGACAGCCACAAGGTTTGCCAGGAGGGGTTGGAGCTCAACTCCAGCCGCTCCAAGCAGTTCAGATGACTGCACCAACGAGGCAGACTATCACCTCTTCTGCTCTGAAAGGTGAGTTTGTGCTGTTACCTAATGGACACAATTACCGGAAGTGGCTTCACAGAATAAATTTGCACCTACTGGCTCATGACATAGATGGGATCGCTCATAATCCCCCAGTAAGGCGCTGGACTGCAGAAGAAAGGGAAGCTGACATAAAAGCCAAGCTACTCATTCTTATGAGCATGGACTCACAATTGTCAATAAGATATGACACACGTGACATTACTTCTGCTCAGATATTAGAGTCAATAGACGGCATGTTTAGGCCAGTATCAGATGAAGGCAACTACATACTGATAGCCAAGTTTAATAACACTAAACTTCCAACTGGGGGTGAACTTGCACCACACTTATCTAAGCTTTTAACCATGCATAAAGACTTAGAAGAAAGAGGATACCGCTATGATGACAATCAAGTAAATGCGGCTATTATAACTTCCCTTGGTCCTGAATGGAAGGAAGTTATTTACAAGTTCAGTATACTCCCACTGGCCCAGAAGACTACTCAGAGACTCTGTAACATGCTAACTGAAGAAGCAGAGTTGCTGAACACTGGCCTTAGACCTATGTCAGCAGCATTTAAACCTAACTTGGCCAAGGGCGGTCAACAGAAAACAAGTACTCCAAAGTACTCACGCCAGAAACCTTTTAAGAAGGATGACACTCGCAAGTCTCCTGATGTGCAAAGTGTGAAATCTGGCGAAAGTGATCATCCACCTTATCCAACCCAGCCTAAAGGCGCACAGAAGAAAGGATCCAGAGGAAAGAGTTCTGGAGCTGCAAAGTCAACTCCCAAAGACTCAAAAGATGAGAAACCTACTTATGTTGGTACCATCCACCTCAGCATTGTTCCTGAGAAGAGTCCACTCTATGACATTCATGAGTTATGGACCCTACACAGCGGAGCAGCAGCACACATCGCGTACCGGAAGGAATCCTTCACTGAGCTACACCAGACAGATGTCAAGGAAGTATTCGGAGTTGGTGATCTACGTTCCAAGGTGGAAGGAAAAGGAAAAGTCTTCGTCAAAGAACTGGACTCCCTTATCTCAAATGTTTTCTACGTTCCAACTGCCAAGAACAACATCCTTAGTGGATATTGCCTGAGAGAAGAATTGAAGGTTGTAATTTATTTTATTTATTTATTACTTAGATTTGTATGCCGCCCCTCTCCGAAGACTCGGGGCGGCTCACAACATGTAGAAACAAATCATAAGTAAACAGAAAATTTAAAAATATTAAATATTTAAAAAAACCCATATACTAACAGATGCACACACAGGCATACCATGCATAAATTAAACATGCCCGGGGGGAGATGTTTCAGTTCCCCCATGCCTGACGGCAAAGGTGGGTTTTAAGGAGTTTACGGAAGGCAGGAAGAGTAGGGGCAGTCCTAATCTCCGGGGGGAGTTGGTTCCAGAGGGCTGGTGCCGCCACAGAGAAGGCTCTTCCCCTGGGGCCCGCCAACCGACATTGTTTAGTTGACGGGACCCGGAGAAGGCCCACTCTGTGGGACCTAATCGGTCGCTGGGATTCGTGCGGCAGGAGGCGGTCTCGGAGATATTCTGGTCCAATGCCATGAAGGGCTTTAAAGGTCATAACCAACACTTTGAATTGTCACCGGAAACCGATCGGCAGCCAATGCAGACTGCGGAGTGATGGTGAAATATGGGCATACCTAGGTAAGCCCATGACTGCTCTCGCAGCTGCATTTTGCACGATCTGAAGTTTCCGAACACTTTTCAAAGGTAGCCCCATGTAGAGAGCATTACAGTAGTCGAACCTCGAGGTGATGAGGGCATGAGTGACTGTGAGCAATGAGTCCCGGTCCAGATAGGGCCGCAACTGGTGCACCAGGCGAACCTGGGCAAACGCCCCCCTCGCCACAGCTGAGAGATGTTGTTCTAATGTGAGCTGTGGATCGAGGAGGACACCCAAGTTGCGGACCCTCTCTGAGGGGGTCAGTAATTCCCCCCCCCCCAGGGTAATGGACGGACAGATGGGATTGTCCTTGGGAGGCAAAACCCACAGCCACTCTGTCTTATCCGGGTTGAGCTTGAGTCTGTTGACACCCATCCAGGCCCCAACAGCCTCCAGGCACCGGCACATCACTTCCACCGCTTCGTTGACTGGGCATGGGGTGGAGATGTAAAGCTGGGTATCATCGGCATATTGATGATACCTCACCCCATGTCCTTGGATGATCTCGCCCAGCGGTTTCATGTAGATATTGAATAGCAGGGGGGAGAGGACCGACCCCTGAGGCACCCCACAAGGGAGAAACCTCGGAGCCGACCTCTGACCCCCCACTAACACCGACTGCGACCGACCGGAGAGGTAGGAGGAGAACCACTGGAGAACAGTGCCTCCCACTCCCAACCCCTCCAGTCGGCGCAGAAGGATACCATGGTCGATGGTATCGAAAGCCGCTGAGAGGTCAAGGAGCACCAGGACAGAGGATGAACCCCTGTCCCGGGCCCGCCAGAGATCATCCATCAACGTGACCAAAGCGGTTTCCGTGCTGTAACCGGGCCTGAAACCCGACTGCCGGGGACCTAGATAAACTTTGAACTTACAGATAATAACATAAACTTTGAACTTACAGATACTAACATTATCAAGGATGGCAAACTTCTTGCTACTGCCATTCCCATCAAAGGTGTTTTTTATTTGCAACCCAAACCTCCGAGCAAAGGTGATGTAAGTATAAGCGTTCCAAAGGGCGTTAGCACAGGTCCAGAGAGAAACCCTGGTGCCACCGCTAGTTCAAAGGCTCCTAAAGCCAATGAAACCCCTGAGGTTCCTAATGCTGTTACAAATGTTAAACATGTGTTAACAAATAAATCTTTTCATTCCAGGTGCATTCACAGATGGCATCGTCGCTTGGGGCATGCTTCTTACCCCATGTTAGCAAAGATGTCTGAATATGTTGATGGTTTCAAAATTGATGGGGCTTGCAAGGTTTACTTAGATTGTAAAATTTGTAACTCAGCCAAGTCCAAGCATTCTCCAGTACCGAAGGTTGCTGTCCGATTGTGTACACGCATTTTTGAATTGGTCCATACCGACGTCGTCGGTCCATTTCGGCCTACTGTTGGTAAACGTAAGTATTTCTTAACTGTAGTTGACAGTTACTCACGATTTGGCTATGTTTTTCTTTTAAAACAAAAATCAGAGGCGTTTGAGGCTTTTAAAGGCTTTGCTGCAGAGATACTCACCCAACACGACGTCTGGATCAAGCGGATTCAAAGTGATCGTGGAGGCGAATTTATGTCACAAGAGTTCCAAGGATGGATGGCCAGAAATGGAATTCGCCAGCAAACCTCATCACCCGGGACACCACAACACAATGGTGTGTGCGAACGCAGGAACGGGATTTTGCAGACAATGTTTTGTTGTCTCATTGAGGATGCAAACGTGGACTTTCCGTACTGGGGCGAAGCATTAAGGTATGCTAATTACATTGTTAACAGAACATGGAGTAGCATCATACAAGACACTCCTTACTACTTGCTTCATGGCAAGAAGCCTGATATTCAAAATATCTACATTTTTGGTTGTTATGCCACTGTTAACATTCCACTTGAACAGAGAAGAAAAGGAGGTCCTGTGTCAGAAAGAATGAGATTCATCGGCTTTGATGAAGTCTCCAAGTACCACAAATTTGCTAACTCTCATCACAGAGTTTACATTTCTAATTCAGCCAAATTTGAGGAAGACACAAATTGGTCCAGTATACATAGTAATGATACTTCAGTTTATTTTCCTAAGGAAGGTGTGGTGATACCTGATGACCAGGGAGCTGTGCCAGATATTCCTGATGTTCCAGATGATGAACAGCCTTCGACAGTCGCAGAGGAAACCTCTGGTGATGAACTTGAAGGCGGAGATGATGATGAAGGATGGACCAGCGTTCCAAGACATTCAAAGAGGACTACTAAAGGAACTCCTCCAAAGAGATTTGCACAGCAAGTATCTGAATCTCCTTATCTTTTCATGTGTAATAATCTTACACTTCCACCTGATCATTTTCACCAGATCAAACTTTTGCCTGACTTTGAACAAGAAAAATGGCATGAGGCTATGGAACGCGAACTGGACTGTTTAAAGAAACTTAAAGTGTTCCAAAAGGTGGAGCCTCCTAACAAGAAGAAAGTCATTGGCACACTCTGGGTGTATAAGGTCAAACAAAAACCTAATGAAGAAAAGCTGTACAAAGCTAGACTTGTAGCTCAAGGATTCTCTCAAGTTTATCCAGATGACTACACTGACACATATTCACCCACAGTCAGAAATGAGAGTGTCAAGATTGCCCTAATCACTGCTGTTGCTTTGGGCTTAGAGGTTTTTCAGTTCGATGTAGAGACTGCCTATTTGAACGCTGATCTGAATGAAGAGATCTACGTCAAGGGTGCTCCCGGATTCCAGGACCGAGAAGGTGAGGTCTGGTCTCTCAGCAAGTCTTTATACGGCCTCAAGCAGAGTGCCCTTATGTGGTACAAGTTATTATCCCAAAAGCTAAATTCAATGGGCTTTATTAAGTCCGAATCTGATGAATGCGTGTTCACAAAAGGGCAAGGTAAGACTTATGAAATTGTTCTTGTTTATGTTGATGATATTGTTTATGTGGGTCTAAATGAAAGCACTAGTCAAACTTTTGCTAAGGGCCTTGAAAAACATTTCACCTTAAAAAGCCTAGGGCATATCAATGATTATCTAGGTATTCAGTTTGAGAAAACTGAGAAGGGGTTCTCTCTTTCACAAGAAAGTAAGGTTGACCAGCTTTTGCAAAATTGTAACATGTCTGATGCGCATACTTGTCGTTCTCCTATGCAAACTGACTTTTACAGGTTAACCCGAGAAGAGTATCCTGATTTTGAGAACAAAACATTGTACCGGTCAGTGATTGGATCGCTATTGTACATCAGCAGCTGGACAAGGCCTGACATTTCACTGAGTGTGAATCTACTGTCCAGATACGTTGGAAAAGCAACCACGTTTCACTGGTCTTGCATAAAGAAGCGGCTCAAATACATGAAGCTCATGAAGGGCAAGAAGCTGTACCTCGAGCCGGATCATGTTGAGTACCCTGAAGTGATTTGTTATGCAGATGCTGACTGGGCAAGTGACACAGAAACACGAAAAAGTACTTCTGGTTATATCATGTTTTTAAATGGTTGTCCTTTCTTTTGGAAAGTTAGGCAGCAGAAGTTTATTTCTTGCTCTTCAACTGAATCTGAATATGCATGTGTTTCTGATTGCTGTAATGCATTAATGTCTCTTTTTCCTCTCATTGATAGTATTTGGGAAAGTCCTATAACACCAATTGTTATTATGGAGGATAATATTTCAGTTGCATTCATTGCTGAAGCTGAATTTGTTGGAGCTCGCTCACGGCACATTCACATCCGGTATCAAAATACCAGAGAGAAGGTGAAAGAAGGATTCGTGAAAATTCAGTATGTATCCACTACTGAACTGATCGCTGACTTGCTGAATAAGCCATTGCCAGCTGATCAACATGAATACCTCACCAACAAAATGTGCCTCAAGTGAATTGATGTCTTGATGTCCTGATGTCCCTTATGTCTCTGATGACTGACAAAGAAGGGGTGTCGCGCTGGAAATTGCCAGCCCCCAAAGACATTGAGAAACATCCAGTAGTTAGATAGTTAACTCTGTCTAGTAATGTAGCTCCTCCTGTGTGATGTAACCTGTTTGCTCACATCCTCTCTTCTTGATGAAGAAGGGCGGTCTCTAAGTTAGAGATCCATCTTTACAGTTCATCTTCTCTAGCTATAAGATGTGCCATCTTGTGTCTCTTCAGACATTTCTTATTTTTATACTTTTCTAATAAATGTAATTTGTTCATTCGAACATGCTTTGTCTGTACTTCAATAACCATCACCTCCGGAAGGTCCTGGCTCACTCCTCACGGGCTGAGCGCCTTGCTTAAGGTAAAGATCTTTCTAATCCCGACACAGACATCTTTTTTGTCATTTCTTATATGAAATTTGATTACCATAGTTTTCGGAGTGTAAGATGCAACTTTCTCCTCCCCCCCCCCAAAAAAAGAGGAAGAAAATGTGTGTGCGTCTTATACTCTGAATGGAGGTGGGTGGGTTGGGTTTTTTTCTGAAGCTTTTTATTCAGTCCTAATGATCTTCCCAGCTCTTATCATATTTCAGGCTTTTTTCATTGCTATTCGCTCAGAAGAAGGTTTTTTCCATCCCTAACCAGGGGATAAAAGAATGTGCTGAAGCTGACCAAACTAAGGACGCTAGCCAGTTGAATACCAGGTAGGCATGTTATGGTTTCCATAGCCTAGGAAATTTTATTTGGCTAGCCCTAGACAGTGGGCTTTTTCTGCTTTGTGTCTCCATTATGCAATCTTCTTCCTGTAGAGATGTTAAATTGGGCGTGGCCAGCATGTGACGCATCCAGTCCACGGACCGTGAGTTTGACAGTCCTGGTCTATAGAGATATACTATTCCTTTCCTTAGTTCCTGCTATATACAGCTTCATAATGATGGTTTGGTGGTTTGATTCCTGGAAATGATGAGGAAGAATGCCAAGTATGTATGCCAAGAGAATATACACCCAGCAGAGTAAAACAAGGTGTGAACATAATTCCATCTGCTCAGCTAAAGCAAGTCAGTACCCATACAGCAGCAATATAGAAATTTGCTGGAGGCATATGATCATTTCAGTGACAATACTAAAACATCATTTCATACTGCACAGGGGAAGATACTCCTCTCTTTTACAAAGAAAACCACATGAATAAGACAACCTAAATTGATTGATTATACATTGCTAGATGATGGCCCCTCAGGTCAAATGGTATTCAACATGCAATTTGAGCAAAAGCTAGGAATCCTTTACAATATTAATGGTGTTTATGATGTTGCTATATTAAAGCCTTTAGGATGTCTAGTTGTTGCTGCTGCTGTGCAGAGAAAGGAAATCTGAGGCTGCAAAGAAGAATTACAGTAAGAATATGGAATATAAGAACAATAAACATGGGAAAGTTTCACATAGTGAAAGATGAAATGGCATCAGCTAGCAGACTATTATAACCACATGGCATCACTGTAGCACACAAACAAAATAAAAGCCCTCCGAACTTAAAAAGACATAATAACCAAATAATAAAAAAGAATCATCTACAACTTACATTACAAGGACTGTAAAAGCTACTATGTAGGACAGATTTTCAAAAGACTCATAGAATATAACCATGAACATTACCTAGCAGTCAGAAGACAGGATGAAAACTCCTTAATCTCACAACACATGGACAGACTCATAGTTTTAACTGGGAAATTGTGAGCATTACAAATCAAGCTAAATTTAAAAGTGCTTGGGGATTTTTGGAAGTTTACAATTCGGACAAATGAACCACCATAGACACATAGTGATGAATCACATTTACAAACGATTTAAAAGAGATGGTACATGCAGTCCTCGATTTACAACAGTTCATTCAGTGACTATTTGAAGTTACAATGTTTCACACTTATGATTGTTGCAGCATTTCCATGGTCATGATTTACATTTGGATGCTTGACAATTGACTCACATTTATGACAGTTGCAGTGTCCCAGAGTCACATGATCCCCTTTTGTGACCTTCTAACAAGTAAAGTGAAGAATGTGGAAAGCAGATTCAATGAGGAAACCATTTCTTTGATGAGGAAACCAGATTCATTTAACAACCATGTTATTAATTTAATAACTGCAGTGATTCACTTAATAAACTTGGCAAGAAAAGTCGTAAAATGGGACGAAATTCACTTAACAAATTTCTCACTTAACAACATAGATTTTGGGCTCAATTGTCGTCGTAGGTTGAGGACTGCCTGTAAAAAATGATAAGAAGGAAACAAAAAGAGCAGAACACGTCTTCTCCAGCAGCCAACAAACCTACTAACACCAGAAAATAATCAAGCATAAAATAGCATCAGAATAAAGGAACTGCCAAGGAGAAAACCATATCCTCGTCAATGGCAGCACCAGTGTTATATAAAAAGGGAACAAACTCTACATTCACTACAACTGATGATGTTACTAGTTAGCTAATGAAACATCTACAAGCAAACAACCAATCTCAGAGAGGATCCCACAGTTCAACCCTGAGCTACATAAATATACAGTGGTACCTCAAGATACGAACCCCTCGTCTTACGAACAACTCGTGATACGAACCCGGGGTTCAGAAAAAATTTGCCTCTTCTTACAAACTTTTTTCGAGTTACGAACCGGCGTTTGGAGACAGCTGGGAAGCCGCACGGCTGTTTTAAAAGGAGACAGCCGGGCGGTGGGGCTTCCCAGCAGCCTCCCGAACGCCGGTTCGTAACTCGAAAAAAGTTCGTAAGAAGAGACAAAATTTTTCTGAACCCTGGGTTCGGTTCGGGAGGTTGCTGGGAAGCCCCCCAGCCCGGCTGTGACCTTTTAAAACAGCCGCGCGGCTTCCCAGCTCTCTCCGAATACCGAACGCGGAAGTTCGGCTTTGGCGTTCGGCTTCAGGAGACAGCTGGGAAGCCGCGCGGCTGTTTTAAAAGGTCACAGCTGCGCTGGGGGGCTTCCCACCACCCCCCCGAACCCCGAACCCGGAAGTTCGGCAAAAGTTCGGAGGGATGCTGGGAAGCCCCCCAGCGCGGCTGTGACCTTTTAAAACAGCCGCGCGGCTTCCCAGCTGTCTCCTGAAGCCGGACGCCAAAGCCGAACTTCCGCGTTCGGTGTTTAGAGACAGCTGGGAAGCCGCGCGGCTGTTTTAAAAGGTCACAGCCGCGCTGGGGGGCTTCCCAGCACCCCCCCAACCCCGAACCCGGAAGTTCGGCAAAAGTTCGGGGTTCGGGGGGATGCTGGGAAGCCCCCCAGCACGGCTGTGACCTTTTAAAACAGCCGCGCGGCTTCCCAGCTGTCTCCTGAAGCCGAACGCCAAAGCCGAACTTCCGCGTTCGGCGTTTGGAGACAGCTGGGAAGCCGCGCGGCTGTTTTAAAAGGTCACAGCCGCGCTGGGGGGCTTCCCAGCACCCCCCCCCAACCCCGAACCCAGAAGTTGGGCAAAAGTTCGGGGTTCGGGGGGGTGCTGGGAAGCCCCCCAGTGCAGCTGTGACCTTTTAAAACAGCCGCGTGGCTTCCCAGCTGTCTCCCGAAGCCGAACGCCAAAGCCAAACTTCCGCGTTCGGAGTTTGGAGATAGCTGGGAAGCCGCACGGCTGTTTTAAAAGGTCACAGCCGTGCTGGGGGGCTTCCCAGCACCCCCCCCAACCCCGAACCTGGAAGTTTGGCAAAAGTTCGGGGTTCGGGGGGGTGCTGGGAAGCCCCCCAACGCGGCTGTGACATTTTAAAACAGCCGCACGGCTTCCCAGATCTCTCCGAATGCCGAACGCGGAAGTTCAGCTTTGGCGTTCGGCTTCGGGAGACAGCTGGGAAGCCGCGCGGCTGTTTTAAAAGGTCACAGCCGCGCTGGGGGGCTTCCCACCACCACCCCGAACCCGGAAGTTCGGCAAAAGTTCGGGGGGTGCTAGGAAGCCCCCCAACGCAGCTGTGACATTTTAAAACAGCCGTGCGGCTTCCCAGCTGTCTCCCGAAGCCGAACGCCAAATCCGAACTTCCGCGTTCAGCGTTTGGAGACAGCTGGGAAGCCGCGCGGCTGTTTTAAAAGGTCACAGCCGCGCTGGGGGGCTTCCCAGCACCCCCCCAACGCTTAACCTGGAAGTTCGGCAAAAGTTCGGGGTTCGGGGGGTGCTGGGAAGCCCCCCAACGTGGCTGTGACATTTTAAAACAGCCGCGCAGCTTCCCAGCCATCTCCCGAAGCCAAACGCCAAACCCAAACTTCCGCGTTTGGCGTTTGGAGGCTGCTGGAAAGCCGCGCGGCTGTTTTAATAGGTGACAGCTGGGCTGGGGGGCTTTCCAGCAGCCTCCAAACGCCAAACGCGAAAGTTTGGGTTTGGCGTTTGGCTTCGGGAGATGGCTGGGTAGCCACGCGGGCCGTTTTAGAAGGTCACAGCCGGGCTGGGGGGCTTTCTAGCGGCCTCCAAACGCCAAACGCGGAAGTTTGTGTTTGGCGTTTGGCTTTGGGAGACGGCTGGAAAGCCGCGCGGCCGTTTTAAAAGGTCACAGCCGGGCTGGGGGGGTTGCTGGGAAGCCCCCCAGCCCGTCTGTGACATTTTAAAACAGCCGCGCGGCTTCCCAGCCGTCTCCCGAAGCCGAACGCCAAACCCAAACTTCCGCATTTGGCGTTCATAGGCTGCTGGAAAGCCGCGCGGCTGTTTTAAAAGGTCACAGCCAGGCTGGGGGGCTTTCCAGCAGCCTCCAAACGCCAAACGCGGAAGTTTGCATTTGGCGTTTGGCTTCGGGAGACGGCTGGGAAGCCGCGCGGCTGTTTTAAAAGGTCACAGCCGGGCGGCAGCGGTTTTTTTGCGGGGTTTTTTTTTTGGTTGCACGGATTAATTGACTTTACATTGTTTCCTATGGGAAACAATGTTTCGTCTTACGAACCTTTCGTGTTACGAACCTCCCCCTGGAACCAATTAGGTTCGTATCTTGAGGTTCCACTGTATTTTCTTCTATTTGAATTGTACATGCAAGTAATTTGCAAGCTTTAATAATGAAAATCAAGCATAGACAAAAATGAGGCTAATATAAAGATAAAAGTTGGCATTGACTGGATGGCAAATTTTATGTATGCATGAGTTTACGTACATATGATATATCACCTCGTGAATCAAAATTTGTACATAAAAATTTTCCTTCAAAAGTAAGTTGCACTTTAATGTAATAATCATATAATACTTTTTAAAGCTCATTTTCTTTTGAAAATCAGTTGGTATGTATGTATTTTTAGTCATACTTACTGTAAGAGCCAACACTGAGCCTTTCTTCTCCCACTTAGGACCGTATGCCTTTAACATTGCTTGTATCCTTATGATTTATATTAATATTGATTGTTTCCTAATTGCTAATTTATACCCTGTGACAATCATTATGTGTTGTACCTCATGATTTTTGACAAATGTATCGTTTATGTACACTGAAAGCAGATGCACCAAAGACAAATTTCTTGTGTGTCCAATCACACTTGGCCAGAGTAGAATTCTATTCTATTCCTCTGTGATAGGGGATATTAACAATTTGTAAAAGATTCTCCAACTCCCCTTCACCCCAATGAACTGGCCTAATGTCAATGATCTTTTCTTGTGTATTAGAAGAAGTGCAGGTAGGAGTTTCATAACTATCTCAATCAACAGTTCTTGGGAAGAGAAGATGCACTGATGGCATTCCTTTGTTTTATAGTCAAGTTAAAAATTGTGAGCCTCAGAACTAAATTCATAATCTTCATAAATCAGAACAATTAAATTCAATTCCATCCAGTCAATAAAAATGATAAAGACAAAAGGGAACAAGGAACAGTCGAACAAAATTTAAGCTTGGTTAATGAACAGAAGCTGGGAGGAATCACATTCCAACTTAAGTGAAAAAACAGAGAGAAATTCCCTGAGGATGGAGTCCAGCACAAAAAGCTCAGAAGACTACACCATTATCCTGGAAAATGTATATCATATTTGCCTTCTTTCAGGAAAAACAAAGTTCTAAAACAAGGCAGCCTGGCCAATAACCAACAGCATTGAAAAATGGATGACACTTTACACACTGCAGCTATAACTCATCTATTTAAAGCAGCCTAAGTATTTGCGAGAGCTTTTCCAAATAGCAGTGCAATACCTCATTCCTAGAAGACCTTGTTCATTCTCAATTTACTATAAAAGGGCAACAAGAGTTATCTACCATTGCACCTGCCACCATAATGATTTACTTAGTATTTCAGATCTGCAGTTTGCTTTGGTACTTTGCAATCCACTCCATGATCTTCACTTGAAAACGTATTATATTATATGGTCAATCTCAAAAAAGAAAGAAAAACAAAGAGCGCCATACTTTATAAATTAATCTCTTTTTTTCTTTGCCTCTGTAATTCTGAAAGCCCCATGAAATCATATTAAACCCTTTATTTTTCCCAGTTCTCTATTTGCAACCCTTTTGCATAGGAAGACATTCTCAGCAAGATAAGATCCTACAGGCCCTGTTTCAGCTCAATCTGTTCCCAAACCACTTCAACACTATGTTATCAGTAAGTCAAGCTGTTCTGCTTCCAGAGGAACACACTGGCACCCAGAGGCTGGTAACATGCTATCAGCCCAGAGGCTGGTAACATGCTATCAGCAACATCTTGTATGCATCTGGAGCTACTGTATTGGGGTATATATTTCATTTGTTCCAGATGAAGACAGCTGTGCTCCAAAAATATTACATGATTTTCAGCCAAAATATTTTAAATAAAAAATGGCACTATCTCATTAGGTAAGCTGTCAGATCAGCAGGAAAACAATTTAAACTAGATTTTTAAATCAAGTTCAACTCATCTACACAGACGTCTTATCCTGATGTTCATGCAACTTCACTAATAATTCCCAGTCAGTTGAGATATATAAAGGTTAAAAAGCTCGGTCAACCTTGAAGGCTACCTTTAATTAAGTCGAAGTCAGATTGTAAGAAAGACAATAACTTAAGCATAATTATGCTTTTCCAGTAAACTAGCTCAGAAACTGTTTTTTTATTGACTTAATAATTTTGAAGAACATAGATTAAAAACTGTACCCAATGTATCAATCTTTTTCAAAAGGCTTCAAATCATGCTAGATTAATAATTTTTTTCTAAATTATACTACAGTTGAGTTTTTGTGGAAAATGGTGTTCATTAATGTTTAACCTCTTATTTAACTGAATCCCAAATCCAGAATTGATCTGATTATTTATTTATTTTTTTAAAAGAGTGGTGGTGTCAGGAAATATTTGGAAAAAAGCAAGATTCCTATGTGAATCCGAATCCGAACTTGAATCTTGTCAAGCCATTGTTAGCAATTCATAGATCCAAAGAGACACGGTGTGTCATAAACAGTCATATATTTGTCTCCTATCTTATCAGATAAGGACTATGCCAAGAGGAGAAAGGATTATTGTAGCAGTTTCACTTTGGAATATATTTCTACCTGTACTTTTGCAATATTTTTATCCAGCAAACATGCTATAATCTATTTTCTACCTCTTACTAACCCATACAAAACATTTGTTTGGGTATAATGTAATATAAAATGTCAGCCATTGCAGTCAATCAGTTTATTTAGCAAAACAAAGTTTGAGCAGAGGAATTATCTCCCAGGATGTCATTTCTCTTTGGGAAATTATCATTTACTACTACTACTCTGCATGCTTAAACTCTTGGAGCAAAGGAATGGATGTATTTTTTTAATGTACTGTGTTTCTTTTAAAATTATCTTACTGGGAGATAAATTATTATAATCAATAAGTAAATAAATGCATATTAATTGTTTTTTTAATGTTACATTTTTTTCAGTGCAATTTCCCTGCAACTCTGCTATAATGTTAGAACAGATAATAACAACATGGTTTACAATACTTGTTCTTTGCTGTATTGTAAATAATCTAATAAATCAATTTCTGTATTAGGTTGTAACTCAGAATACCAACTAAAGTACTAAAGGTTATTAATAGGAGTTTTCAATAGTCCTATTAAAATCCCAACGATTATTAAAGCAACTTTCCCACTTAGCATCTTCAGGATGAAACATCTACAACTACATCTACCATCCTATTTGCCCAGCTGTATTCATGGAGTCCTTTTAAAGATAAAGACAATATTACTTGCCTGCATCTTACAGTAGTCACAGGAAAATGAAGATTGCAATTAGACAGTGGTTGTTTTTATAGTTCTCTTATCTTCCAAAAGTATGATTCAAATAAATACAGGTAGTCCTTATTTAATAACTGATTGCTTAATGACAGTTCAAATTAAGAATAGCCTCAGAAAGGATGTTCAACCATTGTAAAATATTACATCACCATATACCACAGTCACACGATTGCAATCTCTGTTATTTATGACCAGAAGCCAAGCACCCAAATATGTGATTGCCATTTGCAATCTTCTCTGTTGGATTCCCCAGAAAGACAATGAGGAAGGAGGCAGGAAAAATTGCAAGCTGCTACAAGAGGATTCCCTTGCAGGGAGAAAAGGCACAGTGAGGTGAGGGAAAAAAAGATATGGAGAAAAGGAATTTAGCTCCGTGCATTCACTTAAAACAACAAGTGAGATCACTTCATGACTGCTACTGGTAGTGCTAAAATCATAGTTGTTGACAAAGCAATCACATCACTTCCAACTTAACAACTACTAAACTCAATGACTGTGGTCTCAATTGTGTTTATATCAGGGGTGGGTTCCTCCCAGTTCGGCTGCTGCCGATCTATGGGCACTGCCATCTTTTTCTTTTATTTTTTTGTGATTTTTTTTATTGTTTTGAAGATTTTTCCTTTTCTGCCGCATGTACAAGGATCCTCCTGCCATCCCTGACTTTAAACTAACCTTTATTCCTTCACCCAAAGCATAGTTGATCAGCTGCTCAGTTGTGTTTTGGTCCGATTCCAGCTACTGAGCATGCGCAGAAGCCAAACTCACGAAGGAACGCGAGTGGAGCGTGCACGGATGCAAAACGTCACAATGTGAACCGGTGGTGAAGGTAAGTGGACCCACCCCTGGTTTTTATTATCATTTCTTCATCCTGTTTGCACCACTGCGATATAAAACTCTATGTTAACTCTATGTTTTAAGTCAAAGACTACCTGAATTAGGAAATACAGTACAATGCTCTTTCTTAATCAGTCCCTATCCATCTCACACATCAGTACACACATTAAGATCAAATGCCCTTACTTCGGAGAGGGGAGGCATACAAATCTAATTATTATTATTATTATTATTATTATTATTATTATTATTATTAATAATAATAATAATAATAATAATAATAATAATAATAATAATAATAATAATTAAAAACAGAGATCTTCAAACTTGGCAACTTTAAGACATGTGGACTTCAACTCCCAGCTGTGCTGGCTGGAGAATCCTGGGAATTGAAGTCCACAAGTCTTAAAGTTGCCAAGTTTGAAGACCTCTGCTCTAAAGGAATGCATTTTTCTTCATCCTGATTATTCAAGAAAAGGACAAAGAAGAGGATTATTCAAGAAAAGGACAAAGAAGAGGAAAGAGATTACACCTGCTGTTTAGTTACAAACAAGACTTAACAAACAATCTTCTATTCCATTTGAAAGAACAAGAAAAATGTAAGTCATAAAGATTCCACCCAATTTTTTTATTAATTCAGATGATTAAATTAGGGGTAGTAAGTTTAACAACAAATGCGTACAGTATAATTCATCCAAATTATAATCTTTTAGCTTGAAAGAATTACGGAAATTGTTTGCTTAATTTTTTTCCATTTAAATTATCAGGGTTTAAAAATGATTAGCTCCAATATTGCTGCTAATGCATGTTTTGTGGGCAAATAGAACTTTCTGGATTTAAACAATATTCTTATTATCTGAATATTTTAATGAATGCTGCTACTTTTGTTGGAAAACATTATGTAAAGAAAACTTGTCTATAGAGAACACTAGCAGGAGATCTTCCTTGCCTAGGATTGCTACTATCTTCACATTTTTCTGTCACTTGAACTACTGTAGCAGTCTAAAGAGGATGAACCCAGTAAAATGTAACATATATATTTATAAGATATTAAATTGCTGATTTTACAAAGCAAGAACCAGGATGTTATTGGTTCCTGAACAGTGTAAAAGTTACTTTAGATTCAAGGATATTTGGGCTAGAACTTTCCCATTTAGTACAAGAGAATTTGTACTATCTGTTGTTATAATTTGTAAAGTTATAATTCATGAAAATTATTACTTACATTCAACATATGAAAGTAAAGTTAATTCAAACATTCTTCTGAAAATGGAAAAGGGAGCAACATACTTTTCTTGAAAAATCAACCACTGAAAGTTACTGATTGAAGTAACTTTCAAATCTCCATAGAGAAGAAGAGATTGCTGAGGAGTTTCAGACCATTCATTTCTCTCAGCTCACTTTTTTAAAATCTCTTTGTGGATAAAATGCGATCCTGTGAAAGCCTCTCTGAGCTTTTGTAAAGAAACTGATCTTAGGGAAGAGCTATTAAATGGGGATGGAAAGAAGGACCTGTTAAAGAAGAAATTGTCCAATAAAATACCCAGTCCAAAGATAAAAGAAAACTTGAGAAATTCAAAATAAGCCACCTTGATTTTTCTTATTAAAGATAGGACATTCACAATTCTTTTACTAAGCTATACAATATATGCAATATTCTTGGACATGTGATTTCTTGATCTGGCCTACTTCAAAGTGTTGACAGTTTCTTAATAGGAAAGAAGGACACTAAACACCAATCCATTTTGCATTAATTCATAGATAGATAATATAAGGAGACAGACTTTGAAGATATAAAATAATATAATCACCCATCATTTCACAATGACAGCTGATATAACTTTGCAAATGATGTGTCATTTTATAATGTTTACCTTTCTTATGACAGCCCTGTCTAAAGCTTATACTAATCAGAGAAAAAAGTGTAGCCACTTTTCTTACATAACACCTTGGCCCCCAAGCTCCCAAAACTGAATGGTCCAAATCGGATTTACAGTTCATAAATCATCTATTTGGAGCTCTTTACAAATTTTGGACCAGTATGAAAACTGAAATAAAGAGAGATATTTCAAATTAGTTCATTTGAAAACAAATTCCATTAAAAAAGACCCATGTCTAGAAATGATGTACGAGAGACTCTGTCAGAGCCGGCAATAGGAAAAGTAACAAAAACACAACCTCATTCTAAGTAAATCAGATTAAAATGGCTTCCTTTTCTCATCTATATAGAGTTAGAATCAGCATCCTATGAATCTCCTTCCTTTCGTTTAAGATAAGATGTACTGTATTCTGGTATTTCAAATATTTCCAAACCATGCAAGAAATGGTTTTCTGATACAGTGGTACCTCATGATACGAACCCCTCGTCATACGAACTTTTCAAGATACGAACCCAGGGTTCGGAATTTTTTTGCCTCTTCTTACGAACTTTTTTCACCTTACGAACCTGCCGCCAGCCGCTGGGATGCCCCACCTCCAGACTTGAGTTCCTCCCGTTTTTTCCCACCCTGTCCTTCCCCATTCTCCCCTCTGGATCTCCATGGGTTTCCTCCGTTTTTCTCCACCCTGTCCTGCCCCATTCTCCCCTCTGGATCTCCATGGGTTTCCTCCATTTTTCTCCACTCTTTCCTTCCCCATTCTCCCCTCTGGATCTCCATGGGTTTCCTCCATTTTTCTCCACCCTGTCCTGCCCCATTCTCCCCTCTGGATCTCCATGGGTTTCCTCCATTTTTCTCCACTCTTTCCTTCCCCATTCTCTCCTCTGGATCTCCATGGGTTTCCTCCATTTTTCTCCACCCTGTCCTGCCCCATTCTCCCCTCTGGATCTCCATGGGTTTCCTCCATTTTTCTCCACCCTGTCCTGCCCCATTCTCCCCTCTGGATCTCCATGGGTTTCCTCCGTTTTTCTCCACCCTGTCCTGCCCCATTCTCCCCTCTGGATCTCCATGGGTTTCCTCCATTTTTCTCCACTCTTTCCTGCCCCATTCTCCCCTCTGGATCTCCATGGGTTTCCTCCATTTTTCTCCACTCTTTCCTGCTCCATTCTCCCCTCTGGATCTCCATGGGTTTCCCTCCCCCCACTCCATTCACCTCAGCTTCGTCTGCCGGCAGCTTTTTTTTTTAAGCCTTAATGTTTTGGATTTTCCTAATCCGCTTGCACGCATTATTGGCTTTTCCATTGATTCCTATGGGAAACATCGTTTCATCTTACGAACTTTTCACCTTACGAACCTCCTCCTGGAACCAATTAAGTTCGTATGATGAGGTATTACTATATTCTGCAAAGTTTGCTTGAGAAATAGGAATAAAAACCTTGTTCAAAATATATAAAGAATGGGAAGAAGAAGGAGCAAGAAACTAATATACAGCATTTGTTTTCTTCTTGGTTGGTTGGTTTAATTAATTTATATATCCCGATTCCAAATTATTCTAGGTTTCTAAATTTCATTACATCACCACCATACCACATCACAACCAAGATAATAGAGAGAGGAAGGGAAGCAAGATGCTGATACTATATTTGTAACAATAAACAATAAAGCTTTAGGTCTGCATGTTATCTGTTTCTTAGTCTGGTCTATGTTACATGTCTGAGACACAGAGACATCCACCAAACATTCTGGTGAACAAAAGATAAGCCGTTCCATTTTTATAAATGAAAACCTAGAACTGAACTACAAAAAGATTTGTATTAAAGTGTTTAAAAAGAAACATTCTGAACAGATGCATTAAAAGCGCCGCCCCCCCAAACAAGTTTATCATTTATTTTCAAATACTCAACTGGTTCATTGAAATCACAAAATTAAAACCTAACCTTTGTAAAATCCTAGCTTATTCTTCTAGTTGCTTCCTTCAACCTTATTTACATCCTGACCCTGTTTCAAATCATTAGCAATTCTATTCTTCAGCTCATTTAACCAACTGTCCAGAGATTTTCTTTTCTCAACAGTTAATTTCATCTCCCTTCTAAACTGTGAAAGTCACTTCTGGTGAAGAAAAAAACATTATTGGTAACAGTTCCACCTAAATTTGCCTTTAAAATCTAATGTGGGAAACAAAGCTTTCCATAATTATATTATTCTTCAAAAGTTGGAGGAATGTTCAGTTATTTTAAATGCTTTCCCTATCATACTTCTGCTTATAAATATTTTGAGAACTCTTTATTTTATTTTATTTTATTTTAATTTATTTTGTCCAATACACAATAATACACAATGAAGGTAATAGAAGACACCTTCAAGGAAATAGAATTAGAGAAAGAATAGAAGAGAGAGTATAGGATAAAATAATCAATGAGAGAATAGAAGAAAGCTATAGGGATAGAAGAGAAGATATACTGGATATAGGAGAGACAATAGGACAGGGGTAGGAAGGCACTGTAGTGCACTTATGCATGCCCCTTACTGACCTCTTAGGAATCTGGAGAGGTCAACCATGGACAGTCTAAGGATAAAATGTTGGGGGTTAGGGGATGATACTACGGAGTCCGGTAATGAGTTCCACGCTTCAACAACTCTATTACTAAAGTCGTATTTTTTACAGTCAAGTTTGGAGCGGTTAATATTGAGCTTGAATCTGTTGTGTGCTCTTGTGTTGTGGTTGAAGCTGAAGTAGTCATTGACAGGCAGGACATTGCAGCATATAATCTAGTGGGCAATATTTAGATCATGTTTAAGGCGTCTTAGTTCTAAGCTTTCTAGGTCCAGGATTGTAAGTCTAGTTTCATATGGTATTCTGTTACGGGAGGAGGAATGCAGGGCTCTTCTGGTGAAGTATCTCTGGACATTTTCGAGAGTGTTAATGTCGGAGATGCGGTATGGCTTCCAAACAGATGAGCTGTATTCTAGGATGGGTCTGGCAAAAGTTTTGTAAGCTTTGGTAAGTAGTGTGAGATTTCCAGAACAGAAGCTACGTAAGATTAGATTAACAAGTCTTGAAGCCTTCTTGGCGATGTTATTAAAGTGGGCTTTGGCACTTAGGTCTTTTGTAATTAGTTCTCTTAGATCCTTAAGCAAATGGGGATTATCTCTGATAATTTGATTATTCAGCTTGTATTTGGAGTTCTGATTCTTTTTACCTATGTGTAGGACAGAGCATTGTGAAGACAGAAATAGACTATGCCACTGATATATTAAAAATGAATTTTCATCTAAATGTGTATCAGGGCAATTGTAAAGAAAAAAATACTGAAATAACTACAAGGATATTTTTGAAATCTCAAACTATTAATTTGGTTACATTACATTACATTACATTACATTACCTTGCTTTACTTTCATATAGAGTTAGTCCTCAACTTATGATTATATCTGAGCCTGCAATTGTGGTCATGAGTTATGAAGTTCATTAAGCATGTCATCATGTGACAGACCCAGTTTTTCTAACTGCTTTGCAGTGGTTGTTGAGAAATGATCCAATGTTGTTAAGCAGAGCTCCAAGGCACTTTAAAAAAAAAATCCATGGTAATTCTTAGTCATCCAGGTCATGGTTGTCTCAAGGAAGCTTTCTGAATAAGAAGCGAAACGTCTTCAAGGAAAAACAAAGTCCCGTTGCCTTTTGAAAAAGCACCTTTGGGTCATTTTCTAAGAACATTCAGCCAAATGTAATTACAGTTATTGCATCTTCTGGACTTTAGGCCTTAACACACAAAGCACGCTGGGGCACAAAAGGTGAGACCTGCAAAAACTCCATCTTTCCCAACACTTTTAAAATCCTCATAGCTAAAGGCTTTGAACACTTAAAAAGATCTATTAATGTTTTTCAATCAGGACTCTGGACTCCTGAATCAGTTACGGTTCACAGTTCTCAGAGACAGGAAATCACAACGGAGAACATAAAGGGGAAAAAACATCAAATAACTGTTTTAACACCATGGAAGTTTTGTTCTGAAAATGATTACTTAATTTTTTAAAGAATATCTTTCAAATTCTCTTTAAATTAACACAGGATGTGTTTAATACCCAACATAACAATAAACTTCAAATTAAATCCAATATAATTTGCAATATATTTAAAAACATATTTTTGTCCTTAACATAATCGTAATATATGAGGGTTTATTCCTCTGCTTCCTGCTTTTAATTGATCTCATTTTTAAGTTTGATTCATGTGATTTTCTGCATTTTATTACAGTTATATTATTTTCTTATGTATTAAAATTGTTTATTTCCATTATTTATAACATGACATACCTCAAAAAATACGACTTTGGGTGGCATGCAACAAAAATAAACTTTAACAGAGAAAAATAAATAACCATACAAACCACCAATTAGGCCACCAATTAGACCCAAACTGCACTCAACCACTCAGTCGAGTGGCAAGCTACTCAATTAGTCCCAAACATCTGGGCGGGGGGGGGGGGAGCAGATAAAATACAATACAGTGTTCCCTCGATTTTCGCGGGTTCGAACTTCGCGAAAAGTCTATACCACGGTTTTTCAAAAATATTAATTAAAAAATAATTTGCGGGTTTTTTCCCTATACCACGGTTTTTCCTGCCTGATGACATCATATGTCATTGCCAAACTTTCATCTGACTTTAATAAATATTTTTTTAAATAAACTTTAATAAATAAACATGGTGAGTAATGATCTAAATGGTTGCTAAGGGGATGGGAAATTGAACTTTAGGGGTTTAAAGTGTTAAGGGAAGGTTTGTGATACGGTTCATAGCCCAAAATAGTGTATTTACTTCCGCATCTCTACTCCGCGGAAATTCGACTTTTGCGGGCAGTCTCGGAACGCATCCCCCGCGAAAATCGAGGGAACACTGTACTACATTATGAAATGTTTTCATCATCTAGTCAACAATTTCACCTTTACCAAAGCTGTCGCCGCATTTATATAAATAGGAACAAAGCAATAAAAAGTGAAATCCAAGCTCAGGAATCAATCTCCATCTTTGATGATTCCTTGGTTGAAATACAAGAGTTGCTCGGTTTGATTTGATTTGATTTTTTACTAAAATTAGTGGAACTTTAAAGTATTTCATTTTGACTGGGTCATATCCAATATAAGCATATACCAATCTAAATATAAATCAGGGAATAATATTATTGCCTACTGGAACAGCACAGTGACAAATTAAAGCTGAATCATTCTGCAGCATTCAGAAAGACAAAGGCAATATTTGAGGACAAGGATTCCCTTGGAGTACATTCTCTACACAGCTGTGAAGGCACTGAAGTATGTCTGAAATGTAAGCATTGTCCAGGAGCAGAGTGAATTCAAGGCATTTCCCCTTGGAAATGTGTAGCCACAGTCCTGAAATGAAAAGCGATCAAAATCTCAGCCCAAGGCAAATTTGCAACTACACATTTTACAATTGCCAGCAGCAGGTTATGGGGCAAAGCCGGTGCTTAATGATCCGTGCACACCATCAGCAAGGAAATGCTGCACATGAATAAGGTTTCTTTCCCCTCGGAAAGAGAATCAGAACTTTGCAACTGAGAGAAAATCATACCAACCCATGTGGTAAGTTACCATTTCAAAACGTTTTCTCGCAAGAGGAAAAGGGCAATTTATTTCGAGATCCTTCATTTGTCCAGCCAGTAGAATCTTATACTAATAATAATAATAATAATAATAATAATAATAATAATAATAATAATTTATTAGATTTGTATGCCGCCCCTCTCCGAAGACTCGGGGCAGCTCACAACAAGCGATAAAACTGGAACAGCAGAGGGCACTTTAAAAGTGTCCTTATTTGTGAAAATACTTGTCATTATTTTTCCTCAGGGTCTCTATCCAGCAGTCTTAAGTTTCCTGCAGGGTCTCTTAAGATCTGGGCCATTTTTCTTGACAGATCTAAACAATTTGCCTCATACACATTAACAGATTTCGAGTGAGCAATTGAAAGTGCTCCTTATAGAATCAACAACATTAACATCGTTTGGATAATGAGTTTAGAGTGAGTCATTTGGCTGAGCAGGCAGTTTCCATCTCTAGAGTTAATCTCATGGGGAATCTCCTATAGATGGCCAAGGATACTAAGAGACCCATTCATATTGTCATGGGATAACCATGTTATGACATACACATCTGTCAGACAACACAAGCCAAGTTTTTTAAAAAGGAATAAACCATTTGCACAGAAGAATAAATATTAGAAAGGCAAGTCCTTTCTCCTAAATGGCCATAGAGAGAATGGTTAGTAAATTGCTACTGAGTTATGCCAAATTGTTAGCAAATAAAGAATGAAGAAATCAATTTTTGACTCTTCCTAATGAAAAGAGAGCCTCTTCTTACAATGGTCATCCACAAAACATATGAAATCAATTTTAAGATTTTAAAGAATCTTTCTCCTAAAAAATGCTCATTATTATTTAGCTACGAGAAATAGATTCTTGTTGGCAGGTCTTCATTCAATGACACACTGATAACAAATTTGCTGCCCTTGTTTGTTCTTCTGAATTTGTTTGGAAAATATTTTTTGACTATATCTTATACTTAATTATTAAATTCAGTATATTTTATAAAGAAAAAAATATCTGCAGGGAATATATTACTATCAGAGCATTATGCGGTGTTTAGGCAAGAACAAAGTTCTGGGTAGATCTTAAAGGAGCGTGATATCCAAGATAGATACCTTGTTTCCCTGAAAACACAAGATGTCCCAAAAATAAGGCCAATTCTGATTTTTGGGACAGGTATAGCTGTACGTCCTCCCCTGAAAATAAGCCCTAGTGAAGGGGTGGGACTGGCCAGCACAGGAGGCAACCCTTCCTTTCCCCACTCATCTCAAGGATTCTCGGCCATTAATCACATCAGCTGCACCGCTCCAGCTGCCATTCACAAAACCATTGATTCACGGGTGCTACTCAGACCATTGCCTCCAGTAAGGAGGCTTCTTTTGCAGCCAATTGTAGTTGCAAAGAAGCCAGAGGCCATGAAACGCACCCCACAGACCTTGTGCCCTCCTTAACTAATGGTGACAGTCACAGCAGGCAATTCCATCCACGGAACAGGAAAGAAAGACATGGAAATCCATGCACCTTGGACAGGGGTGACCATATTGTGGGCTGGCCAGAGAGGGAGCATCTTCAATGAACTTCTCTCTGTTTGTCTCTGTTACTCTGCAGGCAGCAGCGTTGGCAGCATCTCCTTCTTCCTTCTCTCTGGTCTGATTCTGAAATATTTTCAAGCAGAATCAGACCAGAGAAAATGAGGGAGAAGACCTGCAAGGAGACGCTGCCAGTTAAATTGTTGAAATTACCAAAGCCCATGTTAAATTTCCCCTTACTCATGGAAACCCAATGTAGATTTTGGCCACTAGCTCTTTCTCAACACAACCTATTAGATTTTAGTTTTTTTGGGAAGGAAATGAATAAAGATCCATGTGTAAAATCCAGAAGAAAATGCAGATTATAAACTATATACAAAAGCAATGGGCAAACTCATAAATGAAACATTACCATTTATCTACTTGATGCTTATCAGGTACACTGTAAGAAACTAGGGAAATTAAGTAGAATGCTGATCCATCCAGCATGGTCCTAATTCTGATGTGAAATATTTATTATCAAAATAAATATTTGTCCTTGCCTGATAGATCTCAAAGATCAATTTTCTGAGTACATAATGATGAACATTCACTGTTTATTCTTCTCTTAGTAGACTGGAGTTTACTTTGGTAAATGTCAATTTGTTTGGGGGGATTTAATTCCTCTGGTGGGTTTCCTTAACATATATGTTCTGATCAGTTAGCTCTGCAACAAGTTACGTGATAGATGTGAGGAAGCGAATACAGCCAATGCCAGGCATTAAAATGTCTTTAGATGGTTCACTGTAAAGTTCAATGTGGCTCAATGTAAAACCAAATCTACTTGTAATTTATAAATGTTGTTGAATATCTGAGTGGGTTTGGGAGGAAACTCTTTAAATATATGCCTATTTCTGGTTTATAGTGCAAGGTTGGGTATACATCTGGTTAGCAAAGTCTCAGTTAGGAGCAAAATTTATTTTTCATTGTTCACAGATGTACCTCCCTATTAGCTAATAAGTTGAACAAATGCATTTCAGTGTGATTTTCAAAGCTTTCATTTCAGGAAATTGCTTACTCTTGGAATGCCAAGAGTTTCAGTTAACATTTCACTAGGGCATTATACTGCAATTACGTTGATTGATGGCAGTCTTTGAAACAGCAACCAGAAGAGGTCTACTGAGCCACTTCAGATAGCTAAACTCAATACTGGTCTGCAGATGGACCTCCACATTTTCATAATATACCTGCAGAGTAACCTCTTGTTACAGAGCAGTAAGTCTTTAATAGTACTTTAATATTACACTGCCATACCTAAAGTGGAATAAAGAAATAATGTAAGAAGATGGTACAGTAGTATTGTCTAAAATCAAACCTCTTATTCATGGCAGAATCCCATAAATCCTACTCTCCCTGCCCTCCATAAAGCTCTAAAGACCCATCTCTGCTGGCAGGCTTGGGACCATTGAAACGCAGATATCTTGCCCTGCCTGATAAATGAATGTTGGCTGTATGACGTATGAATCTGGTTGTCTATTTTTAATATAATAATATAATATAATATAATATAATATAATATAATATAATATAATATAATATAATATAATATAATATAATATAATATAATATAATATAATATAATATAATATAATATAATATAATATAATATAATATAATATAATATAATATAATATAATATAATATAATATAATATAATATAATATAATATAATATAATATAATATAATATAATATAATATAATATAATATAATATAATATAATAATATTACAAGTTCAGACAAACTTCGCGCAAAATTTGGCCGAACCCAACCCGAACGGTTCATGGCGGCAAAGCTCCACCCCCGGAATCTCTTCGTGGGAGGGATTCCCCAGTTCCTTTAAAGGGAGGTCTTTTCAGGTAAAAAAAAAATTTTTTACGAAAAAGGACGCCGCAGCAACGCCGCAAGCAAAGGGAGGTCCTTTCATGTGAAAATAAAAACTTTTATTTTTACATGAAAAGACCCCCATTTGCTTGCAGCGCCACCACGGCGTTCTTTTTCGTAAAAAAAAAAAATTATATGAAAAGACTTCCCTTTGAAGGAGCTGGGTAATCCCTCCCACGAAGAGATTCCGGGGGCAGAGCTTTGACGTCACGTACACCGGCAGGTTGCTAAGGACACCAAGGTGATCACTTCCTGGATTCTTTGGTTTGAAGGATTTTCAATGCAGGTTGCATAAATATGTCAAAGAGATGAAGAGCATAATTCCTATCTCTCTTGGTCACCACAAGAAAGAAAAAAATCTGTAGGCTGCAACACAGCAATTAAACAAAATACTAATTGCTTGCATGAACAGCTTTTTTCTGAAACAGGAATGTAATATTTTTTACAACTCAGAAGATTTAACAAGGCAATATAGAAGCACTCAAAATTCCATATGGTGTGTTTCACATTTAAATGTGGGGTATGTTTTTCAGAGGAAATAAGCTTTTACTGGCAACATTCAGGAGGAGCATATATAAATTGAAGTGATAATAGATCACTTTAGATTTAAAAGGAAATTAATTTCCTTTTAAAGTAAAAGACCCCTATTATTATTACTGCTGCACAAAGGAATGTGAGAAGAAATAAAAGCTTCAAGTTCAACCCTATCAAACAAGGTACTGTATGTACGTCACAGTGTGTCAACCAGTCCTCTACTGTAACATAACACAGAAAATAAAACAGTATAATAAAATTAAGACACTTCCATGCATTAAACATAGGCTATTTTTTTTCTTTCTTCTCCTCCTTTCTTCCTTTAGTGAGCATCTGAGTGAGTTGACCCTCACAGCATGATGATGTAGTTAGCTGCTAGACAATCAAAATCCTTTATAATGGTTTCTCATGTTTTTCAAAAGCAAACTGCTTCAACCTGACTGTAAGAAATACAACTTTAGCAACCGAGTAGTTAATGCATAGAACTCACTTCCCGACTCTGTAGCATCATCACCTAACCCCCATAACTTTACCCTTAGACTATCCACTGTTGAGCTCACTCGATTCCTAAGAGGTCAGTAAAGGATGTGCATAAGTGCACCGCGTGCCTACTGACCCTCTCTTAATGTTTCTCTATTATTAGTACCAATATCATGTATATACACATTATTATATCATAGTATACTACCAATACATACTTGACAAAATAAATAAAAATAAAATTTAAAAAAATAACATGGGATTTTTAAAAATCTTTTAAATTGAACGTCGGGATTTTCAATTGTCTTTAGGTTGCTTTCCCCATATTTTTTTATTTTATTTATTTATTCAATTTTTATGCCGCCCTTCTCCTTAGACTCAGGGCGGCTTGCAACATGTTAGCAATAGCACTTTTTAACAGAGCCAGCATCTTGCCCCCACAATCCGGGTCCTCATTTTACCCACCTCGGAAGGATGGACGGCTGAGTCAACCTTGAGCCAGTGATGAGATTTGAACTGCTGTCCTACAGATCTACAGCCAGCTTCAGTGGCCTGCAGTACAGCACTCTACCTGCTGTGCCACCCTGGCTCCTATGTACAATTATGTACAATTTGTTGGATCTTGAATAATATAGGCCACTTTTGTTACAGTAATCTGTATCAAAGGCAATGTTCTGTCACTCTCCATACAAACAATCTTAATCTGTGCTTTTGTATTTCATCTTCAACTGTAGGTTGTTCATTTCCTGAGGATAATCTGTCTGAGAGTATCGTTCTTGAGATGGCTACATAGAGAGTGACTCCCAGTATTTACTATAGGAACCACAGGTATGTACTATAGGTATCACATTAGGAAAACATCTTATTTATGAAATGCATATATCTTGGAGAAGTGTAAGAAGACGGCAGAACTAATGTCTCAAAGGTCCATGTCTTTGTTTTCACATAAGCATTATGTTTTCTCCACAAGTATCATTTTAACCATTCATAAACAAGATTGCCTGGCCAAGTCTGTTTTTGACTTGTTTTTATTCTTCTACCAGCAACTCAAGGTATTTGAAACATTAATGCTGCTCAATTTAGATTCTGTTGTCTAAAGTTGTCAAAAACTTTATTTTGTCAGAAATTGTCAAAAAATTTCTTCTCTCAGCAATAATTTTCAAGCTCTTTAAAGGGCTTTATTTATATTTTAATAAGATTAATTAATGTTATTCATGTGTCTAACATGGCAGATTTTCATTGATTTCAATACTGAACTAATGAAAAAAGTTTCAAAGATCTTTATCTTTCAAAGGCCAATAAGTGTAAAATAAGAATGATAAATAAAGCAAATCTACCTTCCTGACCTGTCTAGTATATTCCCATTACATATTTCCATGAGATAATAGATTGGACTTCAGAAAATCTTTCCTTGAAATGTATATATTTCCTTGATATTAAGGCCAACCCACACCTTTTTAAAAAACAAATCATTCTGTACAATGTTTAGAAATTAGTAGAACGTGTCATCTTAACCTTTTTTCAAAATGAATTAATTCAGGGTTGCTGCTTTTGTTATTGTTCTTTATCTAGAGTAGAATAGAGTAGAGTACAGTAGAGTAGAGAAGAATAGAATAGAATAGAATAGAACAGAACAGAATATAAATTTTTATTGGCCAAGTGTGATTGGACACACAAGGAATTAATCTTGCTGCATATGGCCTCAATGTACATAAAAGAAAAGATAAGTTAATCAAGAATCAGAAGGTACAACACTTAATGATAGTCTGGGTATAAATAAGCAATCAAATCATATTAGGAACCAGTCAATATAAATCCTAAGGATAAAAGCAACAAAGTTACAGTCATACAGTCATTTGTGGGAGGAGTGGATGATGGGAACGATGAGAAGATTAATTCTAAGTGAAGACTTAGTAAATAGTTTGACAGTGTGGAATGAATTATTTGTTTAGTAGAGTGATGGCGTTTGGGGAAAAACTGTTCTTGTGTTGCAGTGCAGTAAATATTTTCATAGCGTCGTTTTGGGGGTAGTCTATGTACAAATAGTGAGGGGTCTGTAAATATTTCCACAGCCCTCTTTTTGACTCATGCAGTATACAAATCCTCAATGGAAGGCAGGTTGGTAGCAACTGTTTTTTTTCTACAATTCTAATTATCATTTGAACTCTGTGCCCCTCTTGTTGGGTTGAAGAACCAAACCAGACAGATATAGAGGTGCAGATGAGACTCAATAATTCCTCTGTAGAACTATATCAGCAGCTCTTTATAATCCAATAATCTACCAATTATTGTTGTTAATTCTTATTTTTATAGTTATTGATTTGTTATTTTCTTCTAAGTATTTTAATTATTTGTTTTAAAATTACTGTTTTACTGAATTGATGGTAGAATTTTTTTTAAAAAAATTAAATAAATAAATAAAATGTACATGGTGTAATAAGTGTACTTACATCTACTTTAGAAATATTCAAACTTTCTCTGAAGCTACAAAATACACCAAATGTACAGGCAATGCAAATAATTAGATATTGTAGCTATTGTAGCTACCTATCATATTTCACTCTTATACTCTTAAGATAAAAATGCAGATGTCCGAGAGTGTTGGGAGTCTCATATCACTAGAAATAAAGAAGAAGGAAATTAAAAAAGAAATGATCAAAAGATACTAAAACAAAATAAAATAATTGCAAGAAATTAAACCTAAACTGTTTTTTCTACCCATTGTGGCACAGATAAAAAAATATTCTGACTTTTCTTTAATAATGGGCATATTTACTTATATCCTTGATTAGTATCCTGGGATTCTTTAAAATAAGAATTCAAACATAATACAGTAATATCATAAGACTAATTAAGTACAATGGAGGCTCTGGTGAAATTTACTATCATTTACCATTGATGCTGAATTAGAATCCCACATTGTTTTATTCACTAAGCAAAACCTGGAGACCCATGTTGCATAGCATGTCCAAATGAAAACAAAACAAAACAATTCTAAGTAAACTATGTGTCAGGAGTGACATTCACATTTTTCCCTTACTGGTTCTAAGGGCGTGGCTTGATGGGCGTGGCCAAGCCAAGCCATGCTCACAGAACCAATAGAAAAGTTCGGCCAAGTCTTCTAGCGTTCAATCTGGCTGCTTCTCGCCTCCTTCTTATGTTTGCTCTGTGTATATGAGCCCAAGAAGGAGGAGAGAAGGAGTGAGTGGGAGAGGCAGGGAGGGGCGGTGCCAGTCAGTGGTAGCTTTACTGGTTCTTCGAACTGTGCATAATCGCTAGCACTGGTTCTATAGAACTTGTCCAAAAATGCTGAATTTCACCTCTGCTATGTGTGCAGTGAATCACCTGTTGCTGCATTCCACATCTTGTCCTCCAGAACCTGGACTACAATTTCTGGAATTACTGGTGAAAGTTAGAAAATTATGGGAAGGGGCAGCTTGTCTTTCTCACCCTCTGAATTGCTGATGCCAAAGAGCAGGTAGTTTGCCTGAAGCATCAACTCCATCACCTCTACTCATGCAGGGGGAAAAATTTCCCCAATCTCACCCACTGTGATACCAGGTGATAGGACCACTGCTGTTTCAGAAAGAGTGGGCACATTCTGGGAGAGTGATGGAAAACCTTTGGCACGGGTGCCACAGGTGGCACGTGGAGCCATATCTGCTGGAACGCAAGCCTTTACCAATCTCCACTCCAATGTGCATGTGTGTGCCAGCCAGCTGATTTTTGGCTCGTACAGAGGCTCTGGCAGGGCGTTTTTGGCTTCCAGAGGCCCCCTGGAGCGGTGGGGGAGGGTTTTTTTACCCTCCTCTGGCTCCAGGGAAGTCTTTGGAGACTGGGGAAGACGAAACATGAGGCTCCTGGGCCCACCAGAAGTTAAGAAACAGGCTATTTCCGGTCTCAAGAGAGCCTCTGGGGGCAGGGGAAGCTGTTTTCACCCTCCCCAGGCATTGAATTAGGGGTGTGGGCACTCGTGCACGCACATGTTCTTTCAGCACCCAAAAGAAAAAAGGTTTGCCATCACTGTTCTAAGAGCTCCATAGAGCAATCACCTGAACCAGCTTTTCTTAACTGGGAAATCTTGACACTACATTGTTTTTGTTTGGGGAGAGAGTTACAGTGAGGGAAGAATATAATTTGAATAACATACTTAACTAATCCTCCACTGAGCAGTAAGGATGGGAAGCCTTAAAAATAAACCTCTTTTTCAGATAGGGAATGAAAGGACTTTATCCATCTGCATGGATAAAGCAGCATTACTCTCAGTGCCAATACACACAAACAAAAATAACTGGAAGAATTAATTCCCACAAATAAACAGGCAGGAGTTTAGGACTGATTGTGGAAAGCCAAGATAGTGAGGTGGCAGACTTCCCTTTGTTCTTTTTAATTAAATCCTTCAACCACCTCACTACCCTGAATCAAAACTGAAACTTTTAAAATACTTAGAAGAATATAAATTTGGTTCTGGGTCTGTAGCTGATTTGGCAGCATACCAATGGAAGGAATGAAAAGATTTCTACATAGCTGCCTCTGAAACTGGCTTGGAGCTAAAATTGCATTCAGCCAATACACTTTTTCACTGCAACTCAATAAGTATTTTCATGCAAATCTGCTATATATCACATACTGTGCACCAAAGAGCCCTGAATTTAAAGCAGAATAAATATATTTTAGCATCAGCTTTAAAAGAGGCTGCATTTTCTAGTTATATATTTTGGGTTGATATGCATGTTGGCCAAATGTGTCATCTGTTGGCCAAATCCAAGATTACCTTGGTTCCCTGTAAACTAAATCACAGTTGTTGAACAGCAGCTTATTGTCCTTGTCTGGAAGTGATTCATTAAAACAAAGCTGTTGTTCCACTGTCTACCATGGAAGAAATGTCAATGAACAGCAGAAAACAATGAAAGGAAAGCCAGGGCCACATGCAAAGATAAAGCATGCTAACCAGAAATTACAGTAGTTCTGTGTGTATGTATGTCTTCCTGCACACGCAGACACACATGCACACACGCACACACACAAACAAACACCTTGAAAAGTGATTATTTTAGAATAGAATGGGCTATAATATCCAGCCGTTGTAGGTCCTGGAAAGTGCACTGCCTGTGCCAAATTTCTATAAATGTGGAGAGCCCATGTAAAGTAAAATTCTTTTTGTGAGGGATAACAATGCTGATTTTAGAAATCAATGTTCTTGACTGTTATCTACTTCTGTTGAAAATGCTGTAGCCACAGATTAGTTCCTAAATTAATGCAAAAACATATTAAAATAAAGAAGCAAGACTTTTTGCAGGGAATCTAGTGAAATGAATATGACTAGTCACATCATTAAGCACCGTCCAATTTAATATGACTGACCCATCAGCATGTGCCTGGAGTGGACTGTGAGAGGAGTTGGATTAGGCCAGGGGCGTCAAACTTTATTTCATTGGGGGCCACATCCGGGTTATGTTTGACCTCTGGGGACCAGATGGATGTGGCCAGCTCCACATCACACATCAATGGTCCCTGTGGTGGCCTGAGCTCTCTGCCAGCAAAAACGGGTGCCTGAGCTCCATTTCTGGTGCAACCCTCTGCCGGCTAAAACAGAGCTCAGGGGACCCGCATATTGTCCTCATTAGCTCCTTTTTTGCTGACAGAAGCACCGTGGGCCATTCATTTCTGTTTCCAGGACAGCCATGCGGGGCAGATCTAAGCACCCTGCAGGTGAATCTTCCCCTTGGCCCTTGAGTTTCACACCCCTGGATTAGACCAAAGAAATAGATACAGGTTATGGAAGGGTGGTGCTGAGAAATTTTAATTCTACAGTTTACATTCTACAAAACTTAAAACACATTAGACAGAATGACCTCCTCTATTCCCAAAAGCCATCATTCAAGACTAACTTGAATTCCACCTTGATCATCCCAGTGTCCCCCCCAAAAAATCTAAAATACTGTACATTGATTTATGGTGCATGTTTATGGTGTAGTACCTATATTCCTAAATTCTTTTCTTAACTGACAAATGTTTCAAATAAATATAATTCATATTTTGAATTGAGTGAAGCATTCTGTAAACCTAATGCTATTTAGCAGTTTGCTCTCTTTGGAGCAATTAATTTTTAAAAGATGCACACACAAACTCATTTAAAATCATTTGTTGCCTTATTGCTCTCAGTAGGCTGTTACTTTAAATAAGCCAATTCATTTAACTAGTTCACAGGAGAAAGAAAATATTTATAATGTGTTTTTAGAATATATTTTCCTTCCCTATTCAAATTACTGAAAGTAGGATTAGAAAAAAAATATTGAAAAGTTGATTTCTATTAATATCTTAGGAAAGTTCATTGTTGCAAAGAATCTAGTAGACAAAATTGCTTTACTGAAGCAATTCATGCTGTTTATTGTTTGATTATTTACAGGAAATGTGCTAAATGAAAAGCAGAGGCACCAAATATGCTACTGTCTTTTTCTCCCATTCCTGGAGCCAGGCAGGAAGTGTTATAGTATATAATTAATTAATTTCCCTCTCTAGAGTCAATAATACTTAAGTCAATGTAAAGTCTAACTAAGGTGCCATCACTACCCAAAACTCTGTCTTTAATACAGTGAAGGGCTACCAAAATTTTTACTACCATACTGTGGCCGTGGCTTATTTTGTGGGTGCAGCTAGATGGTCAGGTGGGAGTAGCTTGACAATCATGTGACTTGACCAAGAATTTTCCAAGAACCTCAAAGCAATACCCATATCAATGGACTCAAAACAAGCAGGTCATCGAATTTACCCACATCCTAGAAATGAGCAGCTATAGAACAGTGAAATGACAGAAACATCTCACTTAGAATTTTGAAAGCACATTTTGAGCATTGTCATAAAGGTGCCTTCATGATTATTTATTTATTTATTTATTTATTGATTGATTGATTGATTGATTGATTGATTGATTGTTAGAGTTGAAAGGGACCATGAAGACTATCAAGTTCAACCCTCTGCCCAAGCAGGAACCCTATAGCACACCAGTCAAGTGGCAGTTCAATCTTCTCTTAAAAATGTCCAGAGTGTTGGAGTTCACAACGTCCGCTGGTAAGTGGTTCCATTGGTTGATCGCTCTGACCATCAGAAAGTTCCTCCTTATCTCCATGTTGAATCTCTCCTTGGTCAGCTTCCAGCCGTTGTTCCTCGTCCGGCCCTCTGGTGCCCTGGAGAATAAAGTGATCCCCTCCTCTCTGTGACATCCTCTCGTATACTTGTAGACTGCTATCATGTACACTCTGGCCCTCATTTTCTCTAGGCTATCCGTGCCCAGTTCCCTAAGTCTCTCTTCGTAAGTCTTGGTTTCCAGTCCCTTAATCATCTTGGTTGCTCTTTTTTGCACCTTCTCCAGAGTTTCAATGTCTCTTTTGAAGTGTGGTGACCAGTACTCCAGGTGTGGTCGGACCAGGGCATAGTAGAGTGGTATTAAGACTTCCCTGGTCTTGGAGTGTATTCCCCTGTTAATGCAGCTTAAGATTGTGTTGGCTTTTTTAGCTGCTGCTGCACATTGTTGGCTCATGTTTAGTTGATTATCCACCAAGACTCCAAGGTCTCTTTCGCAGTCGCTACTGCTAAGAGGGGTTTCTCCCAGGTTGTATGTGTGTCCAGGGTTTTTTCTGCCTAGGTGAAGGACTTTGCTCTTGTCAATGTTAAACATCATTTTGTTGGTATAGGCCCACTGTGTTAGTCTGTCTAGGTCTTTCTGCAATTTTAGCCTGTCTTCTAGGGTATTGGCTACCCCCGCCAGCTTGGTGTCATCTGCAAATTTGATCAGTTGCCCTTCTATTCCCTCGTCCAAGTCGTTGATGAAAATGTTGAAGAGCACAGGGCCCAGGACAGAAACCTGTGGTACCCCACTGCCTACGTTCTTCCATGTGGATTTGGAACCGTTGAGGACAACTCGTTGGGTGTGGTTGGTCAGCCAACTATTAATCCATTTGCAAGTGTTGGAGTCTACTCCGCTTTTTAAAAATTTGTTGATTAGGAGATAGTGGTCCACTTTGTCGAAAGCTTTGCTGAAGTCTAAGTAAATGAGGTCCACCGTGTTGCACTGGTCTACTGATTTGGTTATGGTGTTGAAAAAGGATATGAGATTGGTTTGGCATGATTTGTTTCTGACAAACCCATGTTGGCTGTTAGATATTATCTTGTTTGTTTCCAGGTAGTGGCAAAGCTGTTTTTTTATTATTTTCTCCAGTATTTTTCCAGGTATTGAAGTCAGGCTGATAGGTCTGTAGTTGCTTGGATCCGTCTTTTTACCTTTTTTGTGGATGGGAACTACATCCGCTCGTTTCCAGTCATCTGGTAGGTCTCCAGTGGCCCAAGATTTTTGGTAGATGAGGAGAAGAGGTTCCGCTATGGTGTCTGCCAGTTCTTTTAGGACTCTGGGGTGGAGTCCGTCAGGTCCCGGTGATTTGAACTCATTGAGCTCCGGCAGGTAGTCCCTAATGGTAGCTTTGTCTGCGTTGAGTTCAGTTCCAGGGCTGTTAGTTGCAGTTAGGTTGCAGGTTGGTTGGTTGGTTGGTGGTTCCTTTTTGTGTGAAGACTGATGTAAATTAGGCATTGAGCTGCTGTGCTTTGTCTCTGTTGTCGGTGATTTCGCTACCATCTTTTTCGCTACCCTACTGCATCCCCCACCATCCAGGCAGCAGCCCACCCCTGCTTTAATACCATCTTTCATTTCAAATACTTATTCTAAGATTTCTGCCTGTCATTAGAGTCCACAATAACAATTAAAGCCATAAATAATTCAAGAATTTAGGGCTGCTCTTCTATGGAGTTTTTAAAGAATTGGGTTGCGCACAGCCCTCCTAAGAAGCTGGAATGTTGGTCTTTTGAACTATTTTCATCCAAACACTGATTATCTCTTGCCAGGAATTCTCTGAGCCAAAGGGAGATAAGCAAAAGCACCACAGCATAATCCAACAAGAAAAAAGTTCATGTTAGTTTCTTAAAATTTACAGAAAACTTATTCCTAGCAGGGGGTTTTAGGGGTAGCTCATAACATTACAATATTTCTTAGCTTAGGACATAAGGACATAAGTTTTATTTCTGTTATAACAGATACCATGCAAAGAAAGCTGTTAAACTTTACTCATTATTCTTTTCTTGTGCTTAATATCCCTTAATAGACCTTAATTAACTTGCACCAAGAACAATCCATATGCAAGCCTACTCAATATCAGCCAATAACACATCATTAACATACAAAAAGCAAATTCCCTACGGAGGGGGTGGCAGATGCAAATCTCTGATAACAAAAAGAAAAACCTATCTTATCTCCATATTGCAGGGATATTCTAATAAGCTCCATTGATATAATAAAATGTGCAGCTGAGATAGCCAGCTTCAATGCAGCACTATTGAATAGGCTGTTGTAGAACACATTTATTGTTCTGTAAAACTGAGGCAAGAACGTTATATTATCAATATGTTTACACATCTACTCTGGAGAAGATACATCAGTGCTTTTTCCCATTTAATAATGCAACATAGGGAAACAACAACCAGCTGTGCTACCCACATACCACATACCAACAAATACTTAATGTCATACATTTCTATGGGCTTACAGCTACCTCCTAAGTGGACACATATTCAGATAGAATAACAGAATAACAAAGTTGAAAGAGACCTTGGAGATCTTCTAGTCCATCCCCTGCTCAAGCAGGAAACCCTATACCATTTCATCCAAATTATTGTCCAATCTCTTATTGAAAACATCCAGTATTCTTAACTATGTAGAGCAGACCAAGCAATGCAAGAAATAGCAATAGGTTTACCATATTCTTACAAAAAACACAAGGATGTTTAAAAAAAATAGTGGAATGTATACATGATTCATTCGGAAAAAAAAAAGCCTAGAATACATGCAGCAAATTTTAAGGCCGCAGCAACATTGAAAACAATCATGATTAATGATACGGAAAAATGCTGTTTGCTTTCTAAGATAAGTTATGTTGATTAATTTTTACACAATAGAAAACTTCTTGGATATACTTATATTGTTGTCAGAAGTGAAACATGATTCAAGGAAATCTTTGTTGTTAAGTTTATCAGACTTACTGAACTCACTTGTTTTCTGCCATATGGGAGAAGAGTTCAGATTTTCTTTTGATCTACCTCTTCTCTTTCAGACAAGCTCTCTTCGTATGGCAAATGGCATGCTTCATCATTACACAGTTCTTCTAACACAGTGATGTATTATTAATAACTTTGTCATGTGTCATGATATATAACAGCACTTGTGATTCTTTCTAGAAAACAATATGCCCAAAACTCATTCCTGGAATCACTTGAGATATGTACACATGTAGGCATTTTTAATATTTGTTCTTAAAAGAGACAGGTTGAAAAGTTATTTCATGCCAAACAGAATTTTATTAGTGCTGAAATCTACTATATGCAAACATGAAACACAATGTGACTTTCTCTGAGAAGCTGCTTGGATTTCTGGGACTGGTTGCCCATAGATGTTTAATTCACTCTCCCATGACAAAATTTGCATCCTGTACTCCAATACCAGATTCACCTCTGGATAGCCTTTCAACAGGTCTGCCTCCTTACCATTCCAGACATATACAGGTAGTCCTCAACCTAGATTAGACTTAATTTAGTGACCATTTGAGGTTACAACAGCACTGAAAAATCACTGATTTATTACCATTTTCCACACATATGACCCTTGCAGTATCCCCATGGTCACATGATTTACATTTGGATGCTTGATAACTGGTTCATATTTATGATGGTTGCAGTGTCCCAGAGGTCATGTGATATTGGGGGGGTTTTTGGATCTTCTGACAAGCAAAGTCAAATAGGGAAGCCAGATTCACTTAACAACAAGGTTACTAATTGAACAACTTAAGAAATGTGGCAATTAAGGCCATAAAATGGGGCAAAACTAACAAATTTCTTACTGAGCAAGATAAATTCTGGGTTCAATTGTGGTCGTAAGTCAAGGATTGTACATACATACACATGTGCTCTGAATTATAGAAAGATTAAAAATGAATAAATAAATAAATAAATTCATTTTGGAGCCCTCTCTAAGCCAGTGATAGCGAACCTTTTTTGGTTTATGTCCCAAAGACTTCCGGGTGGAGCCCGATCGCGCCGGAGGAGCAGAGGCTGAGCTCCGGCACCGCAGTCCTCCCTTCCAACTTGCAGGACGCGGATTCGCGTTGTGCCGACACCGGAGGGGTCGGCTCAGGACAGGGGGTCTCCTGGACACCCTGGGACGGATCGCCGCGGTCCCGGGGGTTAGGGATAACCCAGCAGCTGCAGGCATGGAGAGCTGTGCCCAGGCGGCTGCCTGGACACAGCCATAGCGATCGCCGAAAGCGGAAGTTCAAAAATAGAAGAGAAGTCTACAAATAACAGATCAGCAGATAAAGGAGACTCATAGCACCACACGGAATTCTTTTGGTATCTATTCAAGTTTGGGAAAAGAAGATCTTAAATTTTAAGGCGAATATAACAAAAGAAGAAAACTGTAAGTGATATCCATCTGCGGAGGAGAAGATCAGCCGGAACTACTTGCCTTTGTTACAATTGAGTATAACTTTCTTTTTTTTTTCTACCTTAAGATTATAGTGTGGTGTGTCTACTTTCCCTTTTCTTCTTTTATTTTTTCTTGTCACAATTTTGATATATAAATTTTTTCTTTTTTTTTTTTACAAAACTAAAGTTTGATTTGGAAATTATGGAGTGAATGAAGTAAAATATATTAATCAATTGAATACTGTGGAACCAATGAATTGAACTAATCCAATTTACGTTATTTCAATGGAATTTTACTGAAGTTATAAATTTAAAAGTTATAAATTTTTGAAATGAATTTTGGACTATTCATCTTACCCTTTTATTTTTAAAATTTTTGACATTATTTTTATTCCCTTATTAATCTTTTCCTTGGATTTGCTGGGACTATTTTTTGTGTGATCTTAGAGGCGTAAGGATACTTTTTGTATTTTTATTTTTCTACTCCTCGTTGTTTTTTTCTTTTATATATATATAATATAGAAACTTGGACTATCTTATTAGTATTTGAATTTGGAAATTACTCTGGACATTGGTTTTGGATTCATTTTTCTTTTTTCGCATTCTTTTTCTGGATAATTTTATTAGAGTATAAGTTAGGCTCATTTTATTTGGATTCATTAGAAATTTTTGGACCCTTTTCTTTTTAGAACTTTTGATATATTTTTCTTTTTTAACTAAAAGTCTGTTCATTACAACTACTCTTGGATTAATTTTTATTTTTTCATTTTTATACATATAAGTATATTTTTTGAATATTAGAAACAATTTTAAATATATATTTTTATATTTTTAGAGATATAAAATACTTTCTCTCCCTCTCTCTTTTCTGCTCTCTTAAAAGAAATTTTCTCTAGTTGTTGTTTTTTTTCCTTACTTTTATTTGCCTTTCTTTGAAGAAATCCTTTGTATCTTTCTTCCTTTTTGCTTTTTTCCTTTCTTCTTTCCTTCTTTCTCTCGCTCCCTTTTTTTTTAATCTTTTATATTTTTTTCTTTTTTTCATTACTAAATAGCCATGTGCTAGAATATTGGTTTCTTCCTCTCCCCCACCTGATCCCCTTTTAAGGAACTTAGGAACCCACTGAAATATTTTCCACCTTCACTCCTTGACTTTCTTTTTCTTTTTCCTTTCTATTTTCCTTTTAATTAAACTCAATAATTAATTATAGCACCAATTGAATTGAATCAATATATTCAATTTTTCTTTTTTCTTTTTTCTGCTCCACTTTTTTATTAAGAATACATAAGATTTAGAATAAAATAATTTTTAAAATAAAATAATAACAGTAAATTTTGGATTATGAAAGGTTCCCACAGGGCACAGAGTGTGACTTCAGTGACTACAATAACAACGCGAAAACAACCAACTACTCCTGCCCCAACTTCTACACCTAGGACTTCCCCAACCTCATCACCGTTACAACAAAGGACCATACCCACAATGTTGGCCAAAAAGAAAGAAAAAGACAAGCCTACGATGGACCCTAGTTTTCAGATTATCCAAGAAGCACTAGCAGACATCAAGGCATTGCAAACCCAGGCAAAAACTCAAAGCGACACAAACAAAGAAGAAATGAAAACTTACCTACAAGAACTGAGGCAAGAGATGAAGGAGATGAAAGACGAAATTAAAAAAGAAATTGCAGAACTCGGAACTGAATTAACTGAAGTAAAAGGGAATGTTGTCGAAATGGACGGAAATATAAAAGTCATTCAACAAAAACTACAAGACAGCGAAAAGAGAATACAAGTGACAGAAGAAAAAATCCAAGATGTGGGACAGAGAGTAGAAGAATACGAAGATCGCAACTACGCAGCCCGCAGAGACTTTGATATAGCAATAACCAATCTAGAACTTCACTCCGCACTACATGGTTTGAGGTTCCAAAACATTGAAGAAGAAAAAGATGAAGACTTGCCTGCAAAAATGGCAGAAGTTATGGGAGCTATTTTGCAGTTAGACCCAACAGAACTGGTAAAAGAAATCGATGAAGTCTACCGAGTTCAGACTGGATATGTAAGACGCCATAATCTACCCAAAGAAGTTCACATTAAATTCACAAGAAGAATCGTCAAAGATGAGATATTGAGATACACAAAAAACTAGTCCTTTCAACGCAATGGGAAGGAAATCACGATTCTGAAACAAGTCCCGAGGAGAGTCCGAGAGACTAGAAGACAATATTATTTTCTTACAAGTATTTTAATCAGAAAGAGCATCGCTTTCAGATGGCTGATACCAGAAGGTTTGACCCTAACATGGCAATCAACGAGAGTGAAAATAGAAAGTGTAGAACAAGCAAGATCTTTCCTAGCACGCAGTGGGCTGGACAGCACCGCACAAATTCAGATTCAACCAAAGCCCAGCGACGAAACGATGGGGGCAGCAGGTGGTGGAGGGGAAGAAGCGTTGGTGGTGAGGCAGAAACAACTACAGATCTCACAGGACTTAATTTTGGATACCTGACTCCGAGAACCAAAATAACCTAAAAGGTACTACAAATAAAGATGACACATGACCTGAAAATATTTTCAGTCAATGTAAATGGATTGAATAACCCAAGGAAGAGAAACCAAGTATTAACTAAACATTCTACAAGAAGTCCATATTAAAAAATCAAAAAGAAGTTTCCTTAAAAACTCAAAATTGGGAAAATTATACACTAGTTTGGCTAATCAAAAGAAAAGAGGTGTAGCAATGTATATTGATGAATTAATTGAATCAAAAGAAATATACAATGATGGGGATGGAAGGATTTTGATAGTACAATTAGATTTAGAAACAAAACCATTAACAATTGTCTCAATTTATGCACCAAATGATAATCAAAAACAATTCTATAAAGATTTACATGAAAAAATTAACGAGTTATCAATTGAAAATATGATAATAATAGGAGACTTTAATGCAATCTCAGATGATCAAATGGATTATAATGGGAAAAGAAAAGAAAAGAAAAAAAAGATAATTTTACCGGCGTCATTTTGGAAAATGAGTTCAGAATTATCATTAAAAGATGTATGGCGAGAACAGCACTTAAAAGATAAACAGTATACTTTTTATTCCAACCCGCATAAGACATGGTCTAGAATTGATATGGCTTGGGCCCCTATTCACATAATGGAACAAATAAGCGAAATAGAAATAGAGACAAATACCTGGGCGGACCATAACCCTTTATCCATATATTGGAAAGGTAAAAGGAGAATAAAGAATTGGTCAATGAATAGAACTATAATAAAAGATCCTGAATATAAGAAATGGATAGAGAAGGAATTAGAGATTTTTTAAAAAATAAATGAAAATACAGATACCACTCCTCAAAATTTATGGGATACAACTAAAGCATATATACGCGGATTAACAATATCATTTATAGCAAAAAAGAATAAAGAAAAGAAAAAATATCAAGATACACTAGTAGAAGAATTAAGAAAATTAGAAATTTTAATACAAAAAGAGGATAAGGATGACAAATTAAAAAATCAGAGAGAATTAATAAGACATAAACTGAGATTAATAGAACAAGAACCAATTGTAGAAAAGATAAAGAGAGCAAAACAAAACCATTTTGAATATGCGAATAAACCTGGAAGATGGCTGGCATACAAACTAAGAAAAGAGAGAGAAAATAAAATTATAAAAAATTTGACAGATTCAAAAGGTACAATAAAACATAAAAATGGTTTATGTCCCAAAAGGAGGGGGGTATGCTCGCATGCATGCATGTGCCCACACCCCTTCCCTCCCCCCCACACACACATGCTGCCCACACAGACATATACATGCGCACAGGCTGGTAGGTGAAAAAAATGCTGGTAGGTGAAAAAAATGCCCAAATGGGCAAACCGGAAGTTTTGGAAAATGCACTTCCAGTTTTCCCATTGTGCTTTTTTTTGCATCCAGGAGCTTCAGGAAGCTTCTCTGAACCCTCCAAAGTGCAAAAAAACAGCACAACGGCAAAACAGAAGTGCATTTTTCTAAACTTCCGGTTTGTAGGTTGGGGGATGTTTTTTACCTCCGGGGCTTCAGGGAAACTTCCCTGAAGCATCTAGAGAGTGAAATGGCCTTTCCCAAGGCCAAAAATCAGCTGCCCATTGCGCACATGCATCCTGGAGTTGACACAGGGCAAAGTCTCGTGTGCCCTCCAATATGGCTCCCCGTGCCACCTGTGGAACACGTGCTATACATTTGCCATCACAACTCTAAGCCCTCTGCGCAATATAGAACGTACCCAAGTACTATGCGAGAAGTACCTCCACATTGTTGAATTAACTTTCAATATACTTTCCGGTCATGCTCATTCCTCTCAGTCCAGATCTCTTAAGGTTTCAGCAAAGAATACTACAAATATACAATTGAAGCACTTGGTCTTCCAAACCACCTAGCAATTATTATTTTTTATTTATTAGATTTGTATGCCGCCCCTCTCCGAAGACTCGGGGCGGCTAACAACAATAAAGAAGACAATGTAACAAATCTAATATTAAAAAATAATCTTAAAAACCCCAATTTAAGAGACCAATCATACAAACAAGCATACCATGTATAAATTCTATAAGCCTAGGGGGAAGGGAAAATTTCAATTCCCCCATGCCTGACGACAGAGGTGGGTTTTAATGAGCTTGCGAAAGGCAAGGAGGGTGGGGGCAACTCTGATATCTGGGGGAGCTGGTTCCAGAGAGTTGGGGCCACCACAGAGAAGGCTCTTCTCCTGGGTCCCGCCAAATGACATTGTTTAGTCGATGAGACCCGGAGAAGGCCAACTCTGTGGGACCTAACCGGTCGCTGGGATTCGTGCAGCAGAATTGTAGAGATTCCAGCATTTCTGATCGCTTACACACAGGAAATAGAACTGTTACAGACTGGTGGTTCTTTTGTGTGTGCACACTGAAGGTGCATACTGGAGTGTTGAGCCCTAGGTACCTGCAAGCAGGATTGGAAGCTTTTGGCAAGATAACAAGAGAAGTATCGTGTCATTACAAAGTCACTTTCATTACTTATTTATTTGTCTCATCATCTTAGTCATTGTCTATCCACTGCAGGATGAAAGCCTTTTCTGCATGTTTCCAACCAATACATTCCTGAGCTTTCTTTTTGCCAATTGGACCTGTAATACTTGCTGATGTTGTCAATCCATCTTGTTTTAGGCAAGAGAGTAAAAAAATTCAAATGGAAATGGGTTGGTCACATAGCAAGAAGAACTGATGGCAGCAGGATCAAGGCAGTTATAGAATGGATTCCGCTTGATTAAAAGCATCTACAAAAGAGACCTAGAACAAGATTTATCCATCTATTATCTACTTATTTATTATTAGACTTTTACTCCATTACAATCTAATAGACTCTCAACAGCTTGCAAATGTAATAGCAATCGTAAAAGCCAATAAAGAAAAACCAAAAAAAAGCCTAAAACCATAAAGAATGTAATAACCATCCAAGAACTGTCACGATTCATATGCTGTTTGGAAAAGTTTGTTCTTCAACATCTTCCAGAATGTGACCAAGGTAGGAGCAGTTCTAACCTCAAATGGGACACTGTTGTTGCCAAAAACACATGTGAGCATTACCCCAGTGTAGGGAAGAAACAGCTGCTTCTTCACGACACATTCATAACAGTTGGGCTGACTTCAGTAGTAGATATGCTACTACAGTATATGTAACCTGGCACAGAGCTTTAAATAACTTTGTAGGTCAATACTAGACATTCAATTGCTCCCAGAAATTATTAGACCACCAATGCAAGGCTTATAAAATGGGCATCACTTGTTCCCAAAGACAACTGCTGGCAAACATCTAAGCTCCTGTATTCTATGCCAAATGAAGCTTTCAAATAGTTTCTAAAGACAGTCCACATAGAGCATGTGTCAATACCATGGACATTGCTGCTTGACCATAATCATTTATTCATCTATAGCAAATCTTTGGAAGTAGAAAATTGAAAATGCCAATTTGATGAAATTGTCTAAACAAACACGAAGGTGTTCTTAGCTTCCACAGGATCAGGCAAATGTATTTCCACACATATTTGTTAGACAAAAATCATAAAACAAGGAATCCATAAAACTTGCAGCTGAAATACTAAATAAAAATATGGCTAAAACCTTTTCATTTGTTACTGATAATTAATACAATTATAGCCATCTTTTTATGTCTTTATTCTGTCAATTGAATCTATTTATAGTGAATCTTATTTGATTCACCATAATTTCATTCCTCCCACAACCCATTTACAAGCCTTTACTAAAAAAAAATCAAATACATTCTTTTGCATGCTAATATCACTGTCTCGAAAGGACAAAAAAAGGGGTCTGAGATACAAATCTTACAAAACTGGCATGTGCAGATTAACCACTGCTATGGTTATAGAAGCCTAAAATTTATCTAAACTACATGGAGATTTTTAGTATGCCAGCTTGCTAACAACAGACATATAAGTTCACACATTTATTTTGTACTCTGGTAACATGTGCCAAAATGTGTCAAACATATGTCAAAATTTCCCATAGGCTGGCAAATTTAGACTATAGGCTGGCTGTGAATGAAGAGAAATGAAACAGAAGTCATTGTAAAAGTTTTATTGTGTACTAAGTCATATACAATTTTCTCTGATATTGGTTTAGCAGCCATGGAAAAACTGGAATAGATTTAGGACTATAAAAGTTAAGAAAAGATATTCTAAATACTAGTTAGTCAGCAGACAACTTGACTGTTCTAGAGCCATGCTTTGTAAAAGTTTCTATAAGGCATTCTGAAGCAAATTATTCAGAATGATGGAGCTTAAAATTCACCTATGAAGAAGTCCAAAAAAATGAATTCAATAAGTCCAAGTTTAATTACTGTATTACTGTTTAATTAGTCAGCATGATTGAAAGGAAAAGGAATTCCTGAAGGTTTCAGTCTGATGGCCGTTGCTGATTATCAGTGGTGGCACATATCTTAGTTTCAAGGCCATTGAGCAAGTCATTTCTGTAGCCAGATGGCTAGCATGATGTCACGGCACACTGTTTCCTCCCCACCAAAGTGTTATCTATTTATCTACTCGCATTTGCACGCTTTTTTAACTGCTAGGTGGGAGGAGCTAAGCAAAGACACAACACTCAGGCCTCAAACCTAGGCTGTTAGCTTCCCAGCTGACAAGCCATGCTGGAACCACTGAGACATCACACTTCCTATAATTGTGTAAACAAACAAAAAAAACCTCCAAAAAGACTAGAAAATTGGAAAATGTCAATAATTGCATTTTCTGATCTAGCCATTGAAAGGGAATATATTTGTGATTATTAAACAAAGAATCAAGACTAAAATTACTAAAGTAGTGATGAAATTATTTATTTTATTTATTTATTTCCCTTTATTATTTTTATAAATAGCTCAAGGTGGTGAAGAACCACAAAACTGCAATATCAAATTTGGGTTGATCACCAGATTCAGAGATTTACTTTTCCAAGCTTTTGGATTCACGCTGAAGCCCATCTTCAGGGAACTTCTCTCTATTAGAATACGTACTTGGGATATTTTGTGAGTTGTGTTTATAGGATGCCTTCCTATTGGCTGATTGGTGTATTGATGGTTGGTGATTGGCTGTGATTTCCTTGTGCTGCCAAGCCCTCAGCTCTTAAGTATTTGATAAGCTGGGGGCAAATTAGCACTTCCGTTAACTGAAAAGTGGCCCATTTCCCAGACTTCAATAATTTTCCTGGCTATCTTTGTACCTGCATGGCCAACAATCTTAGTAGCTGCGAAATTAAATGAGGGTCCTTGTTCGTTGCAATGTGAGGCTACCAATGAGGCTACTTCTCATCTGACCGCTCATTTGTGTTCTTACAATCTGGTGGTTTAGTTACCTCTCTGTTTGTCCTACTGAGTTACAGGGACAACCCATGCAGGGGATTCGGTACATTACATTGAAACTATCTCCCACCTCCAAACAATATTTTCAATGAATATAATGCATTGCGTAATTTGTCATTGTATGGTAGCCTCTGTGCAGTGTGTGATGTCCACTTGCAGATCTCGGAAGCTGCGTTCTATTGCTTCCAAAATGTTTGGACAGGTTTGCCATATAGTTGGTCTCTTATCTTCTTTTTTTTTTTTACTTTCCTTTGCTTTTTGAGCAGGCATTCTATAATGAATGCTTGTGGGTACCCATTATACTTGAATTGTTCATGTAGGTAGCTTCTCTCTAGTTGTTTAGCTACAAGCATATCCAACACAACTTCCTCCTCCTATTTTTCCCACAACAACCCTGTGAGGTGAGTTGGGCTCAGAATGAGTAACTGGCCCAAAGTCATCCACTAGTTTTCATGCCTAAGATGGAACTGGAACTCACAGGTTCCTGGTTTCTAGCCCAAACTGGCTCTAAGATGAAATTCTACTTAGAATACCATGCAAAATTTATATCATCCTCAAAAAGGATCAAGGATAATGTTTTTTAAAAAAAGCAAGATTATATTACTTACAAGAAAGAATAAAATATTTGGGATTGTTTTGTTTTATATAGAACCATATGAAAATTATACATGGTATTAAAAATAGATAAACATCTTTGTAAAAATTCAAAAACTGTGGTCATCCCACAATGCCAAATGATGTGAATAGGGAACAATATGAGATGCAACTTCACCCAAGATAGAGTTAACCTGTGAAATTGGCTACAAAACAAAATTATGACAGGCACTGTTGTTTGGCTTTAAATAGGAATATGACAGATTCATGAATGCTATTAGTGCATACAGATTCTCATAATTAAATATTATTTCCATTATCTCAAGTAATAGTCCTGTCATTAGCCGATGTTCTGGAACAACATGAGTAAGAAATTATGATGCATCTGGATAGTGGAATCAGGAAATTAGACCTTTGGCTTTATCTAATACAACTCTTTATATTTGTGCCAAGTATGTTTACCCCATGATAGCCTATCTATCTAGCAAATGATAGGAATCAAACAGCATCTGGAGACAATCTTCAGACAAGTGACAGTAGCCAAAAATGAACTTGCTTGCAGTCAATATTTTTTTTAAAAAAAGAGGTTTTGATTTAGGGTGGTTGAAGGAGGGGGCATATGGTATTAAAAAGATGAGTGGAAGTCTACTGTGACAGCACCTCATGAGTACCATGTAATAACATTATCGCAATGAAGGGAGCAAGAGATTATTTATTTATTTATTTTATTTATTAGATTTGTATGCCGCTCCTTCCTGAAGACGTGGGGCGGCTCACAAGACACAATATAAAACAATGCATACAAACAAACCTAATTAGTTAAAAACTACAAGCTAAAATCTCAATATATCTAAATCAATCAACCAATTCAATCACAACCATACATCACATTTAGTAGCCAGGGGGTCCAGATCTAATTGTCTTCTGATATAAGTGAGTCTTGAGACTCTTGTAGAAGGTGAGGAGGGGGGGCAGTGCAAATCTCTGGAGGGAGCTGATTCCAGAGGGCCCGGACCATCACAAAGAAGGCTCTTCCCCTAGGCTGTCAGTGGCCAAGCTTTCTCCCCCATATCACCTCTAACTGATAGCATATGACCTTATCTCTGCTTTCTCATACCCTGCAACCATTACCAGCCTTTCAAGCAATTATTGTAAACCAAACAAACAGGATTTGAGCATAAATGAGCCTCTATAACTAGCTTGTTGAACATTATCCAAAACTTCAGTACTTCATCACTGTAATTTAGCAAAACACCACCCTACAACATGACTTCTTGGATGGCTGATGAATGGAATAAAGCTTACTTGGTTCTGACAAAAATTATTCATTATTGTGATGGAATAATTAATGGATTTTTAGAAACCAGACAATTAAGACAAGTAGAGAAATAAAACAGGATAATAACAGAAAACAATAATAAAAGAAAAAAATTATTGGGTCCTGAGAAGTGGGAAAGCATGCAAAAATGACTCAGAATAAATCCATCTTAATTACACTTGCACATCTTTGCAGATTTTGATATGATTTAAAATTCTGGATTGTTTGGTATTAATCTCTACTTATCTGGGTATTGGTTGCAGGAGAAGAAGTGTTCTGTTTTTTCTTTGTTGTTTCCTTCTTAGTTATTTTTATTGTCTCTTTGAATGAAGTGTGGTTTATTTTTTTTTGTGCCCATTGTTGGTTTAAGTGTCTATATGTCTGGCTTCCAGGAATTTCCTAGCATTTTTGTATTTAAACTTAGTCTGTTTGTTTGTTTGTTTGTTCGTTCGTTTGTTTTCTATACCATCCAATCCCAAAGGACTAGCTTACAAAATAATATAGTACAATACAAAAATAAAGTTTTCCAAATGAAACTACTGTAGAATCTTCCATGTACTGTGAGTTTTCATCATGCCTTGATGGCTAATTGGTATTCATGGATGCACTCTACATAATGGCCATTCAGTCTTTACACTGTATGTTACAGGTGACTCCTTTTTTTTTCTCTTGATTTACTAGATTTTTTTAGTTAAAAGTTAGAAGTTTTAAAATTATTTTGAAATGCAGCCATTTATATAGTATATTACAGTAACCTATGAGCTTGGTAGAAGAGTGAGGGTTACTCTAGCCAAGGATTCTCATTCCAAATCTAGCTACAAGCGGCACACAAAACCCAGATGAAGAAATCTCCTCTAATGACAGTCTTTCCTTGATGTTCCAGCAGAACTCAAGAATCCAGGAAAGCTCTGTCCTCTTTCAAAGTTAGTGGAATCACAGAGTACTCCTCACAGAGAAGCATTAACCACCTCCCAAATCTAACTATTCTTCCCCTACATCTTGCTGCCAAACATTATCCAATAGATCACATTAAATAACCAGTGACAGCCCTAAACAATGAAGGTTTTGAATCAGGGGCAGGTTCCTCATACCTCTTCCAACAAGCGTGCATCTCAACATTTCACGCGATTTTGCTTTTGCGCATGCATAGAGGGACAATTTTCCTTCCATGCATGCGCAGAGCCAAAAATTGGCTGAAAATTAGGTGGGGAGAGATGGTGCGCGCGATCAGGCAGACAGCACCAGAGCTGTCGTGCCAAAACTGCATCATCAGCAGGCCACTACCGGAACGGCGCATCAGACCATACTGGTGGGAACCCGCCTCTGCTTTGAATTGCTTATTGCATTCAATGCCCTCCTTAAAACAGAGAGGCTGAGATTTATTTATTTATTCATTCATTCATTCATTTATTTGACTTCTATGCCGCCCAATCCCGAAGGACTCAGGGCTGCTTACAAGAACAATATAGATACAATATAACTAGATACAAAATGATAGAAAGAAGTCGAACATTATCTAAGACTAAAGCATTATCTAAAACTGAAAACCCCCCAAAAGTTATTTTAAAAATGACAGTCACAATCGTATACATGCACACCATTCATACAGTTGGCCACCAAAGATGTAAATTTATCGCCCCCAGGTCTGCCAGCAAAGCCAGGTCTTCATGGCCTTACGAAAGGCCAGCAGGGTGGGAGCAGTACGGACATCGGATTCTCAGCATGGATCTCTGGATTCTCAGCATGGAGGACTCCACTATCATCTCAGCAAGGAAGTCCAGAAATCCAAGACAAGCTGTTGCTCAGCAAAAGCACAGGGGCAATTATTTTAAGGTTTAATGGACAAATAAAATAAAAATAAACAAAACCAGTGTCCTGTTCTGCCTGGACCTGGCTCAGGTCCGGAAGGGAAGAATAAACCGAACTCGAATCCCAGCAACAAAGTCCTAAATATTCCAGTGAGATACCATCTTTGGAACAGGATTGCATTCCCTTGAGCATGGCTGGTTCACAATTTGGAGATTCACTTTGACTCCCGGCTCCTGCTTAAGAAGCAAGTGGCAGCTGTAGTCAAGGGGATATTTACACAGTTCTTCTGACCCTTCCTGGTAACAGAGACCTTATATAGGGCTGCCCTTAGCCAATAAATTAATAACAGTACAGTGATCCCTCGATTTTCGCGGGAGTTACGTTCCAGGACCTCCAGCGAAAATCGATTATCCGTGAAGTAGCGGCGCTGAAGTAAAAACACCATCTGCGCATGCGCGCCCTTTTTCCATGGCCGTGCAAGGGCTTGAAGTTGAAGGCGGGGAGCAACGAAAGTGCGGAGGCTGGCAATGATTGCTTTTAATGTCAGCCACCCACCCAGCGCCTCCAACCTCCTCGCCGCTACCCCCCCGCCCGCCCGATTCGCCCCTCTCACCAGCTTTCTTGGGGCACGAGTCCTCCTGCAGCAGCGCTGGTGGCAACGGCTTCTCGGCTTTTAGAATGCCCGCCTCCTTCCTTCCTTCCTTCCCTCCCTCCTTCCTTCCCTCCTTCCTTCCCTCCTTCCTTCCTTCCCTCCTTCCTTCCTTCCCTCCTTCCTTCCCTCCTTCCTTCCTTCCTTCCTCCCTCCTTCCTTCCCTCCCTCCTTCCCTCCCTCCTTCCCTCCCTCCTTCCTTCCCTCCCTCCCTCCTTCCTTCCCTCCTTCCTTCCCTCCTTCCTTCCCTCCTTCCTTCCCTCCTTCCTTCCTTCCCCCCTCCCTCCTTCCTTCCCTCCCTCCCTCCTTCCTCCCTCCTTCCTTCCTTCCCTCCTTCCTTCCCTCCCTCCCTCCTTCCTTCCCTCCTTCCTTCCCTCCTTCCTTCCTTCCTTCCTTCCCTCCCTCCTTCCCCTCCCTCCTTCCTTTCTTAAAAAGCACTTAAATAATGACAGAATAAAACCCCCCAGCCCGCACCTGTGTTTGAATTTCATTCACTCAGTCATTCATTCATTCTTCTGTATGCCACTCAGTCCCAACACTTTTAACCCATAAATTACCATTTACCATCCCCTTAATTACCATTTCCCCCTTCCTATTACCTCTACCTGTACCTGTACACATTGAATAAGACACTTAGTCATCCTGATAGTTATAAATGATAACAATATTTATTTACATTTTTTTGGGGGGGGTTAGCATAACTAGGATAACTCGGGATCTTCTTCTATCATCATTTCATCGGGCACTTCTACAATGGACGCTGCAGGTGATGGTGTGACAGACCTCTTGGTTTTCGTGACAAACATAGTTATGGGCAGTTGTTGGCGCATTTTCTTTTTCTGGGCTAACATGGCTCTGTATGGTGCAAAGGTGTTGTCAAGGGAGGCCTTAAAGTGTATAGAGCGAGTCATGTTGGGATCCCAAAGTTCCACCATGCGTTGGACATGTGCAGCAGCTCTGTTCAGTTCTGCAAGCCGCTCAAGCGTTAGGCCAACATCTTCTTCTTCCTCAGCTTGTTCAGCTTCCTCTTCCTCCTCTTCTTCACTCGCTGACCTGGTCAGCTCCTCCAGATCTTTGTCTGTCAGCGGTAGGCCATGCTCATCAAGCAAACCATTGACTTCATCTGGTGTCATGTCAATGAAGCCTTCTCCACCCAGTGCCTGTGCCAGCTTCACATATTTCTGGACTGCAGCATGTTGAATTTCTTCGGGA